>NW_026652280.1:73325586-73549990 GCF_009828535.3 Hylobates moloch | reverse complement strand
AGTGTTCTGGAATTCTTTTTAAAGGAGAAACATTCAGACCCTCGAAGCAGTGTTTTGAAATCCTATGTGAGGGACAAACAGTCAGAATCCAGCAGTAGTGTTCTGGAATCCTCTGTGAGGTACAAAAACTCAGACCCAGCAGTAGTGTTCTGGAATTCTATGTGAGGGACAGACACACAGAACCCAACAGCAGTGTTCTGAAATCCTACATGCTGAACAATCTCTCAGATCCCATCAGCAGTGTCCTAGAATCCTTTGTTAGGGACAAACATTAAGAACCTCGTAGCAGTGTTCTGGAATCCTATGTGACGGACAAACACTATGAACCCTGCAGCAGTCGTCTGGAATTCCATGTGAGGGACAAACTCTCAGAACACAGCTGCAGGGTTCTTGAATCCTTTGTGAGGGACAAACATTCAGAACCTCATAGCAGTGTACTGGAATCCTATGTGAGGGACAAATACTCAGAAAACAGCAGCAGTGTTCTGGAATCAGTTGGAAGGGACAAACATTCAGAACTTCATAACAGTGTTCATAAATCTTATGTGAGGGACAAACACTCAGAATCCAGCAGCATTGTTCTGGAATCCTTTGTGAGGAATAAACACTCAGACCCAGCTCTCGTGTTCTGGAATCCTATGAGAGGAACAAACACTCAGATCCCAGAGGCAGTGTTCTGGAATCCTTTGTAATGGAGAAACATTCAGACCCACATAGCAGTGTTGTGAAATGCTCTGTGAGGGACAAACACTCAGACCCTGCAGTCGTGATCTGGAATCCTATGTGAGGGACAAACACAATGCACCAACAGGTTTCTGGAATCTTATGTGAGGGAGAAACACTCAAAACCCAGCAGCAGTGTTCCGTAATCCTTTATGAGTGACAAACATTCGGAACCCATCCACTTTATTGTGGAATCCTATCTGAGGGACAAACATTCATGTGCTCATAGAAGTGTTCGGGAAACCTATGTGAGAGACAAACACTCAGGACACAGCAACTGTATTCTGGAATCCTATCTGAGGGACAAACATTCAGACACATGTAGAAGTCTTCTGGAATCCTATGTGAGGGACAAACACTCAGAACCCAGCCACTGTGTTCTGGAATCCTCTCTGAGGGACAATCTTTCTGACACTCGTAGAATTGTTCTGTAATACTTTGTGAGGGACAAACACTCAGAGCCCAGCAGCACTGTTCTAGAATCCTTTGTGAGGGACAAACTTTCAGAATCTCGTAACAGTGTTCTGGAATTCATTGTCAGGGACAAACACTATGAACCCAGCAGCAGCAGTCTGTAATCCCATGTGAGGGACAAACACTCAGAAAATAGCAACAGTGTTCTTGAATCCTATGTGAGAGACAAACGCTCAGAACCCAGCAGCTGTGTTCTAGAATCCTTTGTGAGGCACAAACATTCAGACCCTCGAAGCAGTGTTCTGGAATCCCATGTGAGGGTCAAACACTCAGAACCCAGCTTCAGCGTTCTGGAATCCTTTGTGAAGGAGAAACATTCAGACCCTTGAAGCAGTGTTCTGGAATCCTTTGTGAAGGAGAAATATTCAGACCCTTGAAGCAGTGTTCTGGAATCCTATGGGGGTGACAAACACTCAGAACCCAGCAGCAGTGTCCTAGATTCCTTTGTGAGGGACAATCAGACCCTCGAAGTAGTGTTCTGGAATCCTATGTGAGGGACAAACACTTAGATCCCAACAGCATTGGTCAGGAATCCTCTTTGAGGGACAAACACTCAGAACCCAGGAGGACTGTTCTGGAATCCTATGTGAAGGACAAACACTCAGATCCCAGCAGCAGTGTTCTAGAATGCCTTGTGAGGGACAAACACTCAGAACCCAGCAGCAGTGTTATATAATCCTTTGTGAGGGACAAACATTAAGAACCTTGTATCAGTGTTCTGGAATCGTATGAGAAGAACAAACACTCTGAATCCAGCAGCAGTGCTTTGGAATCCCATGTAAGGGAGAAACCCTCAGAACACAACAACAGTGTTCTGGAATCTTAAGGGAGGGACAAACACTCAGAAACAAGCAGCAGGGTTCTGGAACCCTATGTGATGGACAAACACTCAAAACGCATCAACAGGGTTCTGGAATCTTATGTGAGGGAAAAACACTCAGAATGCAGCATCAGTGTTCTTGAATCCTATGTGAAGGACAAGCACTCAGAAACCAGAAGCAGGAATCCTATGTGAGGGACAAACACTCAAAACCATGCAGGATTGTTCTGGAATCCTTTGAGACTGACAAAAACTCAGAACCTAGCCACGTGGTTCTGTAATCCAATCTGAGGGACAAACAGAGACATTCATAGAAGTGTTCTGGAATCCTATGTGAGGGACAAACACTTAGAAACCAGCAGCAGTGCTCTGTAATCCATTGTGAGGGACAAACAAACAGAACCAAGGACCACTGTCCTGGAATCCTTTGTAATGGAGAAACATTCAGAACCCCGTAACAGTGATCTGGAATCGTATGTGAGGGAAAAACACTCTGAACCCTGCAGCAGTGTTTCAGCATCCCATGTGAGGGACAAACACTCAGAACCCAGCCACTGTGTTCTGGAATCCTATCTGAGGGACAAACATTCAGACACTATGGGAAGTGTTATGTAATCCTTTGTAAGAGACAAACACTCAGAACCCAGCAGCAGCGTTCTGGAATCCCCATTAAGGGACAAACATTCAGAACTTCGTAGCAGTGTTCTGGAATCCTATATGTCAGACAATCACTATGAACCCAGCAGCAGTGGTATGGAATCGAATGTGAGGGACAAACACTGAGAACCCAGCAGCAGTGTTCTGGAATCCTATGTGAGAGACAAACACTCAGAACCAAACAGCAGTTTTCTAGAATACTTTGTGAGGGACAAACATTCAGACCCTCGAAGTAGAGTTCTGGAATCCCATGTGAGGGATAAACCCCAGAACCCAGCTTCAGTGTTCTGCAATCCTTTGTGATGGACAAACATTCAGACCATCATAGCAGTGTTCAGGAATCCAACGTGAGGGACAAAGACTTTGAATCCAGCAGCAGTGTCCTAGAATCCTTTGTGAGGGACAAACTTTCAGACCCTCAAAGCAGTGTTCTGGAATCCTATGTGAGGGAGAAACACTCAGAACGCAGGAGCAGTGCTCTGGAATCCTCTGTGATGGACAAACACTCAGAACCCAACAGTATTGTTCTGGAATCCTATTTGAGGGACAAAGACTCTGAACCGAGCCACTGTTTTCTGGAATCCAATCTGAGGGACAAACATTCAGACACCCATAGAAGTGTTCTGTATTACTTTGTGAGGGACAAACACTCACAACCCAGCAGCAGAGTTCTGGAGTCTTTTGTGAGGGACAAACATTTGGAACCTCGTAGAAGTGTTCTGGAATCCTATGTGAGAGACAAACACTCAGAACCCAGCAGCAGTGTTCTAGAGTCCTTTGTGAGAGACAAACATTCAGACCCTCAAAGTAGTGTTCCGGAATCCCATATGAGGGACCAATACTCAGAACCCAGCTTCAGCGTTCTGGAATCCTTTGTGAAAGACAAATATTCAGACTCCTATAGGAGTGTTATGGAATCCTATGTGTTTGACAAACACTCAGAACCCAGCAGCAGTGTCCTAGAATGCTTTGTGAAGGACAAACCTTCAGACCCTTGAAGCAGTGTTCTGGAATCCTATGTGAGGGACAAACTCTCAGAACACTGCAGCAGGGTTCTGGAATCCTATGTGAGGGACAAACAGTCAGAACCCCAAAGCAGTTTTCTGGAATCCTATGTGGGGGACAAACATCAGATCCCTGTAGCAGTGTTCTGGAATCGTATGTGATGGACAAACACACAGAACCCAGCAGAAGTGTTCTAGAATCTGTTGTGAGGGACACTCAGAACCCAGCAGCATTGTTCCAGAATCCTTTGTGAGGGACAAACATTAAGAACCTCGTAGGAGTGTTCTGGATTCTTATGTGTGGGACAAACACTCTGAACCCAGCTGCAGTGTTTTGGAATGGCAAGTGAGGGACAAACACTCAGAACCCAGCAGCAGTGTTCTGGAATCCAATGTGAGAGACATACAGTCAGAACCCAGCAACAGATTTCTGAAATCCTATATGAGGGGCAAGCACTCAGAACACAGCAGCAGGGTTCTAGATTCCTTTGTGATGGACAAACATTCAGACCATCGTAGCAGTGTTTTTGTATCCTACGTGAGGACAAACACTCAGAACGCAGCTTCAGAGTTCTAGAATCCTATGTGAGGGACAAACACTCAGAATCCAACAACAGGGTTCTGGAATCCTATGTGAGGGCAAACACTCAGAATTCAGAAGCTGTGTTCTGGAATCCACTGTGGACAAACCCTCAGACCCAGCAGTTGTCTTCTGGAAGCCTTTGTGAGAGACAAACACTCAGAACACATCAGCAGTGTTCTGGAATCCTAGGTGAGGGACAAACACTCAAAACCCAGGATCAGTGTCCTGGAATCCTTTGTAAGTGACAAACACTCAGAACCCAGCCACTTTGTTCTGGAATCCTATCTGAGGGACAAACATTCAGACACTTGTAGATGTTTTCCAGAATCTTCAGTGAGGGACAAACACTCAGAAACCAGCATTAGTATTTTGGAATCCTTTCTGAGGGACAAACAAACAGAACCCAGCAGCAGTGTTCTGGCATCCTTGGTGAGGGACAAAGATTCAGAACATTGTAGCAGTGTTCTGGAATCCTATGTGAGGGAAAAACACTCAGAACCCAGAAGAAGTGTTCTGGAATCCCTTGAGAGGGACAAACGTTCAGAACCTCGTAGATGTGCTCTGGATTCTGATGTGAGGGACAATCACTCAGACCCCAGCAGCAGCGTTCTGGATTCCTTTGTAATGGAGAAACATTCAGAATCTGGTAGCAGTGTTCTGGAATCGAATGTGAGGGACACTCAGAACCCAGCAGCAGTTTTCTAGAATACTTTGTGAGGAACAAACATTCAGACCCTCGAAGCAGAATTCTGGAATCCCATGTGAGGTACAAACCCCAGAACCCAGCTTCAGTGTTCTGGAATCCTTTGTGATGGACCCTCATAGCAGATTTCTGGAATCCTGAGTGAAAAACACTCAGAATCCAGCAGCAGTGTCCTAGAGTCCTTTGTGAGAGACAAACTTTCAGAACCTCAAACAGTGTTCTGCAATCCTATGTGAGGGAGAAACACTCAGAACCCAGCCACTTTGTTCTGGAATCCTATCTGAGGAACAAACATTCAGACACTGGTAGAAGTGTTCTGGAATCCTGTATCAGGGACACTCAGAAACCAGCAGCAGTGCTCCAGAATCCTTTGTGAGGGACAAACAAACAGAACCCAGCAGCAGTGTTCTGGAATCCCATGTGTCGGACAATCACTCAGAACCCAGCAGCAGTGTTCTAGAATCCTTTGTGAGGGACAAATTTTCAGACCCTCAAAGCAGTGTTTTAGAATCCTATGTGAGGGAGAAACACTCAGAACCCAGCAGCAGTGCCCTGGAATTGTCTGTGAGGGACAAACGCTCAGAACCCAGCAACAGTGTTCTGGAATTCTATGTGAGGGACAAACACTCAGAACCAAGCAGCGTTGTCCTACAAGCCTTTGTGAGGGACAAACACTCAGTACCCAGCAGCAGTGTTCTAGAATCCTTTGTGAGGGACAAACATTAAAAACCTCGTAGCAGTGTTCTGGAATTTTATGTGAGGGAAAACAACTCTGAACCCAACAGCTGTGTTTTGAAATCCCTTGTGACAGACAAACACACAGAACCCAGCAGCAGTGTTCTGGAATCCTATGTGAGGGACAAACTCTCAGAACACTGCAGCAGGGTTCTGGAATCCTATGTAAGGGAGAAACACTCAGAACCCAGCATCATTGTTCTAGAATCCTATGTGAGGAAAAAACAATCAAAATCCAGCAGCTATGTTCTGGCATCCATTGAGAATGACAATCACTCAGAACACAGCCACTTTGTTCCAGAATCCTATCTGAGGGGCAAACATTCAGACACTCGTAGAAGTGTTCTGGAATCCTATTTGAAGGACAAACACTCAGAAACCAGCAACAGGGCTCCAGAATCCTTTGTGAGAGACAAACAAACAGAACCCAGCAACAGTGTTCTGGAATCCTCTGTGAAGGACAAACACTCAGACCAGCAGTAGTGTTCCAGAATCCTATGTGAGAGACAATCACACAGAACCCAACAGTAGTGTTCTGGAATCCTATGTGAGGGACAAACACACAGAACACAAGAGCAGTGTTCTGGAATCCTATGGGAGGAACAAACACTCAGCACCCATCCACTATGTTCTGCAATGCTATCTTAGGGACAAACATGCAGACACTATCAGAAGTGTTCTGGAATCCTATGTGAAGGATAAACACTCAGAAACCAGCAGCAGTGTTCTGGAATCCTTTGTGAAGGAGAAACAAGCAGAATCCAGCAGCAGTGTTCTGGAATCCTACGTGAGGGACAATCACTCAGAACCCAGCAGTAGTGTTCTGGAATCCTTGGTGAGGGACAAACATTTAGAATATTGTAGCAGTGTTCTGGAATCTTATGAGGGAAAAGCACTCAGAACCCAGAAGAAGTGTTCTGGAATCCTTTGAGAGGGACAAATGTTCAGAACCTCGTAGATGTGCTCTGGATTCTGATGTGAGGGACAATCACTCAGACCCCTGCAGCAGCGTTCTGGATTCCTTTGTAATGGAGAAACATTCATAACCCTGTAGCAGTGTTCTGGAATCGTATGTGAGGGACAAACACTCTGAACTCTGCATCAGTGTTTTGGCATCCCATGTGAGGGACAAACACTAAGAACCCAACAGCAGAGTTCTGGAATCTTCTGTGATGGAACAACACTTAGAGCCCAGCCACTGTGTTCTGGAATCCTATCTGAGGGACAAACGTTCAGACACTATGGGAAGTGTTCTGTAATCCTTTGTGAGGGACAAACACTCAGAACCTAGCAGGAGCATTGTGGAATCCTCAGTCACTGACAAACATTCAGAACTTCGTAGCAGTGTTCTGGAATTCTAAATGAGGGACAATCACTATGAACCCAGCAGCAGTGGTATGGAGTCGAATGTGAGGGACACTCAGAACGCAACAGCAGTGTTCTGGAATCCTATGTGAGGGAAAAGCACTCAGAACCCAGAAGAAGTGTTCTGGAATCCTTTGAGAGGGACAAATGTTCAGAACCTCGTAGATGTGCTCTGGATTCCGATGTGAGGGACAATCGCTCAGACCCCAGCAGCAGCTTTCTGGATTCCTTTGTAATGGAGAAACATTCAGACCCTTGTAGCGGTGTTCTGAAATCCTATGTGAGGGACAAACACTCAGAATCCAAGAGGAGTGTTCTGGAGTCCTCTGTGAGGGACAAACACTCAGACCAAGCAGTAGTGTTCTGGAATCCTATATAAGGGACAAACACTCAGAACCCAAAAGAAGTTTTCTGGAATCCTGGGTGAGGGACAAACACTCAGAACCCCGCCAATGTGTTCTGGAATCTTATCTGAAGGACAAACATTCAGACATTCGTAGAAGTTTTCTGGAATACTAAGTGACTGACAAACACTCAAAACCCAGCAGCAGTGCCCTGGAATTCTTTCTGAGGGACAAACATTCAGACCATCAAAGCAGTGTTCTGGAATCATAAGTGAGAGACAAACACTCAGAACTCAGTAGCAGTGTTCTGGAATCATATGTGAGAGACAAACACTTTGAACCCAGCAGCAGTGTTCTGGATTCCTTTGTGAGGGACAGACACTCAGAACTCAGCCACTGTGTCCTGGTATCCTATCTGAGGGACAAACATTCAGACACTCTTAGAAGTGTTCTGTAATACTTTGTGAGAGAGAAACACTCAAAATCCAGCAGGAGTGTTTTGAAATCCTTTGTGAGGGAAAAATATTAAGAATGTAGTAGCAGTGTTCTTGAATCATACGTTAGGGACAAACACTCTGAACCCAGCAGCAGTGTTTTGGAATCCCATGTAAGGGACAAACACTCAGAACCCAGTAGCAGTTTTCCAGAATCCTATATGAGGGACAAACACTAAGAACCCAACAGCAGTGTTCTAGAATCCGTCATGAGGGACAAACACTCAGAACCCAGCAGCAGTGTTCTAGAATCCTTTGTGATGGACAAACATTCAGACCATCATAGTAGTGTTCTGGTATCCTATATGAGGGACAAAGACTCAGAACCCAGCATCAGTGTTCTAGGATCTTATGTGAGGGACAAACACTCAGAACCCAGCAAAAGGGTTCTGGAATCCTTTATGAGTGACAAACACTCAGACTCCAGCAGCAGTGTTCTAGAATCCTTTGTGAGGGACAAACAATCAGAACCCAGCAGCAGTGTTCTGGAATCCTTTGAGATTGAAAAATATTCAGTCCTTCGTAGCACTGTTATGGAGTCCTACGTGACTGACAAATCCTGAGAACCCAGCAGCAGTGTTCTGGAATCCTATGTGTGGGACACACACTCAGAACCCAGCAGCTATGTTCTGGAATCCAATGTGAGGGACAAACACTCAGAACCCTGCAGCAGTGTTCTGGAATCCTTTGTGAGGTACAAACGTTCAGAACATCGTAGCAGTGTTCTGGAATCCTATGTGAAAGACAAACACTCAGAATCCAGCAGCAGTGTTCTCTAATCCCTCGAGAGGAACGAACATTCAGAACCCTGTAGATGTGTTCTGGATTCGAATCTGAGGGACCAGCACTCAGACTCCAGCAGCAGCATTCTGGAATCCTTTCTAATGGAGAAACATTCAGAACCTTGTAGCGGTTTTCTGAAATCCTATCTGAGGGACAAACACGGAGAATCCAAGAGCAGTGCTCTGGAAACCTCTGGGTAGGACAAACACTCACACCCAGCAGTAGTGTTCAGGAATCCTATATGAGGGACAAACCCTCAGAAACCAACAGAAGTTTTCTGGAATCCTGTTGAGGGACAAACACTCAGAACCCAGCCACTGTGTTCTGGAATTCTACCTGAGGGACAAACATTCAGACACTTGTAAACGTGTTCTGTAATCCTTTCTGAGGGACAAACACTCAGAACCCAGCAGCACTGTCCTGGAATTCTTTGTGAGAGACATGCATTCAGAACATCGTAGCTGGGTTCTGGAATCCTATGTGAGGAGTAAACATTATGAGCCCACGAACAGTGGTCTGGAAACCCATGTGAGGGCAAACACTCAGAACACAGCAGCAATGTTCTAGAAACCTATGTGAGAGACAAACACTCAGAACCCACTAGCAGTTTTCTAAAATCCTTAGTGACAGAAAAACATTCAGACCCTCAAAGCAATGTTCTGGAATCCCATATGAGGGACAAACACTCAGAAACCAGCTTCAGTGTTTTGGAATACTTTGTGGTGGACAAACCTTCAGACCCTTGTAGCAGATTTCTGGAATCCTATCTGAGTGACAAACACTCAGAATCCAGCAGCAGTGTCCTAGAGTCCTTTGTGAGGGACAAACTTTCAGAACTTCGAAACAGTGTTCTGGAATCCTATGTGAGGGAGAAACACTGAGAACTCAGCAGCAGTACTCTGGAATCCTCTGTGAGGGACAAACTCTCAGAACCCAGCAGCAGTGTTCTGGAATCCTATGTAAGGGACAAACATTCAGAAACCAGCCACTGTGTTCTGGAATCCTTTCTGAGTGACAAACATTCACACACTCGTAGAGTGTTCTGTACTCCTTTGTGAGAGACAAACACTCAGAATCCAGCAACAGTGTTCTGGAATTCTGTGTGAGGGAAAAACTCTCAGATCCCAGCAGCAGAGTTCTGGAATCTTTTGAGGGTGACAAACACTCAAAACACAGTCACTTTATTCTAGAATCCTATCTGATGGACAAACATTCAGACACTCTCAGAATTGTTCTGAAATCCTATGTGAGGGACAAACAAACAGAACCCTGCACCAGTGTTCTGGAATCCTATGTGAGGGACAATCTCCCAGAATACAGCAGAAGTGTTCAGGAATCCTTTGTGAGGGACAAACATTCAGAACCTCGTACCAGTGTTCTGGAAGACTATGTGAGAGACAAACACACAAAACCAAGCAGCAGTGTTCTGGAATCTTTTTTATTTGCGAAATATTCAGACCCTCGTAGCAGTGTTCTGAAATCCTATGTGAGGCACAAACACTCAGAATCCAGCAGCAGTGTTCTGGAATCCTCTGTGAGGGCAAACACTCACACCCAGCAGTAGTGTTCAGGAATAATATGTGAGGGACAAACACTCAGAAATCAACAGCAGTGTTCTGGAATCCGATGTGAGGGACAAACACTCAGAACCCAGCAGAAGGGTTCTGGAATCCTATGTGAAGGTCAAAAACACAGAACCCAGCAGCAGTGTTCTAGAATCTTTTGTGTCGGACAAACATACAGACCGTCATAGGAGTGTTCTGGTATCCTAAGTGTGGGACAAACACTCAGAACCCAGCAACAGGGTTCTGGAATCTTATGTGAGGGAAAAACACTCAAAACCCAACAGCAGTGTTCTGGAGTCCTTTGAGAGAGACAAACATTCAGAACCTCGTAACAGTGTTCTGGAATCCTATGTGAGGGACAAAGACTCAGAACCCAGCAGCAGTGTTCTAGAATCCTTTGTGAGGGACAAACGTTAAGAACCTCATAGCAGTGTTCTGGAATTGTATGTGGGGGACAAAGTCACTGAACCCAGTAGCAGAGTTTTGGAATCCCATGTGAGGGACAAACACTCAGAACCCAGCAGCAGTGTTCTGGAATCCTATGTGAGGGACAAAGACTCAGAACCCAGCAGCAGTGATCTGGAATCCTTTGAATGGGACAAACATTCAGTACCTCGTAGCAGTATTCTGGAATCCAATGTGAGGAACAAACACTCAGAACCCAACATCAGTGTCCTGGAATCCTTTCTAATGGAGAAATATTCAGACCCTCGTAGCAGTGTTCTGAAATCTTATGTGAGGGACAAACACTCGGAATCCAGCAGCAGTGTTCTGGAATCCTCTGTGAGAGACAAACACTCACACCAAGAAGTAGTGTTCTGGATTCCTATGTGAGGGACTAACCCTAAGAACCCATCAGCAGTGTTTTGGAATCCTATGTGAGGGAGAAATCCTCAGAACCCCCCCACTGTGTTCTGGATTCCTATCTGAAGGACAAACATTCTGTCTCTTGTAGAAGTGTTCTGTAATCCTTTGTGAGGGACAAACACTCTGAACACAGCAGCAGTGTTCTGGAATCCTTTGTGAGGAAGAAACATTCAGAACCTCATAGCAGTGCTCTGGAATCCTATGTGAGGGACAAACTGTGATCCCAGCAGCAGTGGTCTGGAATCCCATGTGTGGGACAAACACACAGAACCCAGCAGCAGTGTTCTGAAATCCTTCATGAGGGACCAACACTCAGAATCCAGCTTCAGTACTCTGCAATCATTTGTGATGGACAAACATTCAGGCAATCGTAGCAGTGTTTTGGAATCCTATGTGAGACACAAACACTCAGAACCCAGCAGCAGTGTCCTAGAATCCTTTATGAGGGACAAACATTCAGACCCTCGAAGCAGTGTTCCGGAATCCTATGTGAGACACAAACACTCAGAACTCAGCAGCAGTGCTCAGGAATCCTCTGTGAGGGACAAAAACTCAGAACACAGCAGCAGTGTACGGGAATCCTATGTGAGGGACAAACACTCAGAACCCAGGAGCAGTGTTTTGGAATCCTATGTGTGGGACAAACACTCAGAAACCAGCAACGGGGTTCTGGAATCCTGTGTGAGGGACAAACACTCAAAACCATGCAGCAGTGTTCTAGAATCCTTTGTGAGTGACAAACACCCAGAACCAGCCAATTTGTTCTGGAATCCTATCTGTGGGACAAACATTCAGACACTCGTAGAAGTGTTCTGGAATCCTATGTTAGGGACAAACACACAGAAACCAGCAGCAGTGCTCTGGAATCTTTTGTGAGTGACAAACAAACAGAACTAAGCAGCATTGTTATGGAATCTCATGAAGGGACAAACACTCAGAACAAAGCAGCAGTGTTCTGGAATCCTATGTGAGGGACAAACACCGAGAACCCAGCAGCAGTGTTCTAGAATCCTTTGTGATGGACAAACATTCCCTCCATCATAGCAGTGTTTTGGTATCCTATGTGAGAGACAAACACTCAGAACCAAGCATCAGTGTTTTAGAATCCTATGTGAGGGACAATCACCAAGAACACAGCAACAGGGTTCTGTAATCCTATGCGAGGGTCAAAAACTCAGAACCCAGCAACAATGTTCCAGAATGCTTTGTGTCAGATAAACATACAGATGGTCGTAGCAGTGTTCTGGTATCTTAAGTAAGGGACAAACACTCAGACCACAGAATCAGTGTTCTAGAATTCTAGGAGAGGGACAAACGCTCAGGACCCAGCAACAGGGTTCTGGAATCCTATGTGAGGGACAAACACTCAAAACCCAAAAGAATTGTTCTGGAATCCTTTGAGAGGGACAAACATTCAGAAACTCGTAGCAGTGTTCTGGAATCCTATGTGAGGGACAAACACTCAGAATCCAGCAGTAGTGTTCTGGAATGCTATATTAGGGAGAAACACTCAGAACCAAGCAGCAGTGTTCTAGAATCCTTTGTGATGGACAAACATTCAAACCATCGTAGCAGAGTTCTGTTATCCTATGTGAGGGAAAAACACTCAGAAACAAGCATCAGTGTTCTACAATCCTATGTGTGGGACAAACACTCAGAACCCAGCAACAGGGCTCTGGAATCCTTTGTGAGGGAAAAACTCTCAAAACACAGCAGCAGTGGTCTGGAATCCTCTGTGAGGGACAAACAAACAGAACACAGCAGCAGTGCTCTGGAATCCTTTATGAGGAACAAACATTGAGAACCTCGTAGCAGTGTTCTGGAATCATTTGTGAGGGACAAACACTCAGAAACCACTAGCAGTGTTCTGGAATCCTATGGGAGGGACAATCTCTCAGACCCTAGCAGCAATGTTCTAGTATCCTTTGTGAGAAACAAACACTCAGAGCCCAGAGGCAGTTTTCTAGAATCCTTTGTGAGGGACAAACAATAAGAACGTCACAGCAGTCTTCTGGCAATGTATGTGAGGGACAAACACTCTGAACACAGGAGCAGTGTTTTGGAATCCCATGTGAGGGACACACACTGAGAACAAAGCAGCTGTGTTCTGGAATCCTACGTGAGTGACAAACACTAAGTACCTGGCAGCAGTGTTCTCAAATCCTATATGAGGGACAAATACTCAGAACTGAGCAGCAGTGTTCTAGAGTCCTTTATGACGGACAAACTTTCAGACCGTCATAGCAGTGTTGTGGTATCCTATGTGAGGGACAAAAACTCAGAACCCATCAAGAATGTTCTACAATTCTATGTGAGGGACAAACACTTAGAACCCAGCAACAGGGTTCTGGAATCCTGTGTGAGGGACAAACACTCAAAACCCAACAGCAGTGTTCTAGAATCCTCTGTGAGGGACAAACACTCAGAAACCAGCAGCAGTGCTCTGGAATCCTTTGTGAGGGACAAGAAAGCAGAACACAACAGCAGTGTTCTGGAATCCTTTGTGAGGGACAAACATTCAGACCCTCAAAGCAATGTTCTGGAATCCCATGTGAGGGACAAAGTCTCGGAACTCACCTTCAGTGTTCCGGAATCCTTGGTATTGAACAAACATTCAGAACCTCATAGCAGTTTTCTGAAATCCTGTGTGAATGACAAACACTCAGAAACCAGCAGCAGTGTCCTAGCATCCTTTTTAAAGGGACTAATATTCAGATGCTTGAAGCAGTGTTCTGGAATCCTATGTGAGGGACAAACACTCAAAACCCAGCAGCAGTGTTCTGGAATCAATGGTGTAGTACAATCACACACAATCCAGCAGCAGTGTTCTGTAATCCTTTGTGAGGGACAAACATTCAGAACGTCGTAGCAGTGTTCTGGGATCCAAAGTGAGAGACAAACACTGAGAACCCAGCAGCAGTGTTCCAGAATCCCTTGTGAGGGACAAACATTCATACCTTCAAAGCAGTGTTCTAGAATCCCATGTGAGGGACAATCACTTAGAACCCAGCTTAAGTGTTCTGGAACACTTTGGGATGGACAAACATTCAGACCCTAGTAGCAGTGCTCTGGAATCCCATGTGAGTGATAAATACTCAGAACCCAGCAGCAGAGTTACAGAGTCCTATGTGAGGGACAAACATTCACACCCTCAGAGCAGTGTTCTGGAATCCAATGTGAGGGAAAAACACTAAGAACCCAGCAACAGTGTTTTGGAATCCTCTGTGAGGGAGAAACACTCAGAACAGAGTAGCAGTGTTCTGGAATCCTATGTGATGGACAAACACTCAGAAACCAACAGCAGTGATCTACAATCCTTTGTGGGGGACAAACACTCAGAACCCAGCAGCAGTCTTCTGGAATCCTTTGTGAGGGACAAACATTAAGAACCTCGTAGCAGTGTTCTGGAATCGTATATGAGGGACAAACAATCTGAACCCAGCAGCAGTATTTTGGAATCCCCTGTGAGGGACAAACACTCAGAACCCAGCAGCAGTGTTCTGGAATCCTATGTGAGGGATAAACACTCAGTACCCAGAAGCAGCGTTCTGGAATCCAATGTGAGGGTCAAAAACTCAGAACACAGCAGCAGTGTTCTAGAATCCCTTGTGACGGACAAACATTCAGACCGTCGTAGAATTGTTCTGGTCTCCTAAGTGAGGGACAAACACTCAGAACCCAGCAGCAGTGTTCTGGAATTCTTTCTAATGGGGAAATATTCAGACCCTCGTAGAAGTGTACTGAAGTCCTATGTGAGGGACAAACACTCAGAATCCAGCAGCAGTGTTCTGTAATCCTATGTGAGGGACAAACACTGAGAACCCAACAACATTCTTTTGGAATTCTAGGTGAGGGACAAACATTCAGAACCCAGCCACTGTGTTCTGGAATCCTATCTGAGGGAGAAATATTCAGACACTAGTAGAATTGTTCTGTAATCCGTTGTGTGGGAAATACACTCAGATCCCTGCAGCAGTGTTCTGGAATCCTATGTGAGGGACAAACACTATGAACCCAGCAGCAGTGGTCTGGAATGTTTGCCCATCACAAAGGATTCCAGAACAGTGAAGCTGGGTTCTGAGCGTCCCTCACATGGGACTCCAGAACACTGCACTGAGGGTCTGAATGTTTGTCCCTCACAAAGGGTTCCAGAAACTGCTGCTAGCTTCTGAGTGTTTGTCTCACACAAAGGATTACAGAACACTTCTACGAGTGTCTGAATGTTTGTCTTTCATATAGGATTGCAGAACACAGTGGCTGGATTTTGAGTGTTTGTTCCTCACATAAGATTCCAGAACCCTTCTACAAGTGTCTGAATGTTAGTCCCTCAGATAGGTTTCCAGAATGAAGCAGCTGGGTTCTGACTGACCCAGCAACAGTGTTCTAGAATCCTTTTTGAGGGACAAACGTTAAGAACCTCGTAGCATTGTTCTGGAATCTTATGTGAGGGACAAACACTCTGAACCCAGCATCAGGGTTCTGAAATACTATGTGTGTGACAAACACTCAGAACCCAGGAGCAGTATTCTAGAATCCTTTGGAAACGGCAAACATTCAGACGGTCATAGCAGTGTCCTGGTATCCTATGTGAGGGACAAACACTCAGAACCCAGCATCAGTGTTCTAGAATCCTATGTGAGGGACAAACCCTCAGAACCCAGCAAGAGGGTTCTGGAATCTTATGTGAGGAACAAACACTCAAAATCCAGCAGCAGTGTTCTGGAATCCTTTGTGAGTGACAAACAGTCAGAACCCAGCTGCTTCATTCTGGAAACCTATCTGAGGGACTAACATTCAGACACTCATAGAAGGGTTCTGGAATCCTATGTGAGGGACAAACACTCAGAGACCAGCAGCAGTGCTCTGGAATCCTTTGTCAAGGACAAACAAAGAGAAACCAGCAGCAGTGTTCTGAAATCCTATGTGAGGGACAGTCACTCAGAACCCAGCATCCGTGTTCTGGAATCCTTTATGATGGACAAACATTCAAAAACTCGTAGCAGTATTGTGGAATGCTATGTGAGGGACAAACACTCAGAACCAAGCAGCAGTGTTCTGGAATCCTTTGTAATAGAGAGACATTCAGACCCTCATAGCAGTGTTCTGAAATCCTATGTGAGTTACAAACACTCAGAATCAAACAACAGTGTTCTGGAATCCAATGTGAGGGGCAAACACTCAGAAACGAACAGCAGTGTTCTGGAATCGTACATGAGGGACAAACACTCATAACGCAGCCACTGTCTTCTGGAATCCTATCTGAGGGACAAACGTTCAGGCACTCATAGAATTCTTCAGGAATCCTATGTGAGGGACAAACAAAGAGAACCCAGCAGCAATGTTCTGGAATCCTATGTGAGAGATAAACACTCAGAAACCAGCAGCAGTTTTCCAGAATCCTTTGTGAGTGACAAACATTAAGAACATCTTAGCAGTGTTCTGGAATCTTATGTGAGGGACAAACACTCTGTATCCAGCAGCAGTGTTTTGGAATCCCATGTGAAGGACAAACATTCAGAACCCGGCATCAGTGTTCTGGAATCCAATGTGAAGGACAAACACTTAGAACCCAGCTTCAGTGTTCTGGAATCATTTGTGATAGACAAACATTCAGACACTCATAGTAGTGTTCTGGAATCCTGTGTGAGTGACAAACAATCAGAACCCAGCAGCAGTGTCCTGGAATCCTTTTTGTGGGACAAACATTCAGAACACCGAAGCAGATTTCTGGAATCCTATGTGAGGGAGAAACACTCAGAACCCAGTAGCAGTGTTCTGAAATCATATGTGAAGGAGAAACACTCTGAAGCCAGCAGCAGTGTTCTGAAATCATATATGAGGGACAAACACTCAGAACCCAACAGCAGTGTTGTGGAATCTTATGTGAGGGACAAACATTCAGACACTCGTAAAAGTGTTCTGTAATCCTTTGTGAGAGACAAACACTAAGAACCCAGTAGAAGTGATTTGGAATCCTTTGTGAGGGACAAACATTCAGAACCTTGTAGTGGTGTTCTGGAATCCTATTTGAGGGACAAACACTCAGAAACAAGTACCAGTGTTCTGGAATCCCATGTGAGGACACTCAGAACCGAGCAGAAGTGTTCTAGAATCCTTTGTGATGGAGAAGCACTCAGAACCTGGCAGCAGTGTTTTACCATCCTTTTTGAGGGACAAACACTCAGAACCCGGCAGCAGTGTTCTCGAATCATTTGTGAGGCACAAACATTAAGAACCTTGTAGCATTGTTCTGGAATACTATGTGAGGGACAAAACCCAGAACCCTGCAGCAGGGTTTTGGAATCCTATGTGAGGGATAAACACTCAGAAACCAGCAGCAGTGTTCAAGAATCCTTTGTGACGGACAAAAATTCAGACCGTCATAGCAGTGTTCTGGTATCCTATATGAGGGACAAACACTCAGAACCCAGCATCAGTGTTCTGTAATCCTATTTGAGGGACAAAAACTAAGAACCGAGTCACAGGGTTCTGGAATCCTGTATGAGGGACAAACACCCACAACCCAGCAGCAGTATTCTGGAATCCCGTATGAGGGACAAACACCAACAACCCAGCAGCAGTATTCTGGAATCCTATGTGAGGAACAAACACTCAGATCCCAGCCGGAGTGATTTGGAATCCTTCATGAGGGAAAAACATTCAGAACCTTGTAGAAGTCTTCTGGAATCCTATGTGAGGGACAAACACTCAGAACCCAGCCACATTGTTCTGGAAACCTATCTGAGGGACAAACATTCAGACACTCATAGAAGTGTCCTGTAATCCTTTGTGAGGGAGAAACACTCAGAACCCAGCAGCAGTGTTCTGGAGTCCTTTATGAGGGGCAAACATTGAGATCCTCATACCAGTGTTCTGGAACCTTTGTGAGGGACAAACACTCAGAAACCAGTAGGAGTGTTCTGGAATCCTGTGGGAGGGACAATCCCTCAGACTCCAAAAGCAATGTTCTAGTATCCTTTGTGAGAGACAAACACTCAGAACCTGGAAGCAGTGTTCTAGAATCCTTTGCAATGGAGAAACATTCAGACCCTCATAACAGTGTTCTGAAATCCTATGTGAGGAACAAACATTCAGACCCAGCAGTAGTGTTCTGGAATCCTATGTGAGGGACAAACACACAGAACCCAACCGCAGTGTTCTGGAAGCCTATGTCAGGGACAAACCCCCAGAACCCAGGCACTTTGATCTGGATTTCCATCTGTGGGAGATTCAGACACTCGTAGAAATGTTCTGCAATCCCTTGTGAGTGACAAACACTCAGAACCCAGCAGCAGTGTTCTGGAATCCTATCTGAGGGCAAACATTCAGACACTCATAGAAGTGTTCTGTAATCCTTTGTGAGAGACAAACACTCAGAAACCAGCAGGAGTGATTTGGAATCCTTTGTGCGGGACAAACATTCAGAACCTCGCAGTAGTGTTGTGGAACCCTATCTGAGGGACAAACACTCAGAACCCAGTAGCAGTGTTCTGGAATCCTATGTGAGGACACTCAGAACCCAGCAGCAGTGTTCTAGAATCCTTTGGCATGGAGAAGCACTCAGAACCTGGCAGCAGTGTTCTAGAATCATTTGTGGGGGACAAACATTAAGAACCTTGTAGCAGTGTTCTGGAATACTATGAGAGGGAGAAAACCCAAAACCCTGCAACAGGGTTCTTGAATCCTATGTGAGTGATAAACACTAAGAAACCAGCAGCAGTGTTCGAGAATCTTTTGTGATGGACAAAAATTCAGACCGTCATGGCAGTGTTCTGGTATCCTATATGAGGAACAAACACTCAGAACCCAGCAGCAGTGTTCTGGAATACTTTATGAGGGGCAAACATTGAGATCCTCATAGCAGTGTTCTGGAATCCTTTTTGAGGGACAAACACTCAGAAACCAATAGGAGTGTTCTGGAATCCTGTGGGAAGGACAATCCCTCAGACTCCAACAGCAATATTCTAGTAACCTTTGTGAGAGAAAAACACTCAGAACCTGGCAGCAGTGTTCTAGAATCCTTTGTGAGGAAGAAACATTAAGAACCTCATAGCAGTGTTCTGGAATCATATGTGAGGTACAACACTGAACACAGGAGCAGTGTTTTGGTATCGCATGTGACGGACACACACTGAAAACAATGTAGCTGTGTTCTGGAATCCTACGTGAGGGACAAACACAAAGGACCCAGCAGAAGTGTACTCAAATCCTACATGAGGGAAAAATACTCAGAACCGAGCAGCAGTGTTCTAGAATCCTTTGTGAAGGACTAACTTTCAGACCGTCATAGCAGTGTTGTGGTATCCTACGTGAGGGACAAACACTCAGATACCAGCATCAGTGTTCTACAATCCTACGTGAGGCACAAACACTTAGAACGCAGCAACAGGGTTCTGGAATCCTGTCTGAGAGAAAAACACTCAGAACCCAGCCACTTTGTTCTGGAATCCCATTTGAGGGACAAACATTCGGAGACTCATAGAAGAGTTCTGGAATCGTATGTGAGGGACAAACACTCAGAAACCAGCAGCAGTGCTCTGGAATCCTTTCTGAGTTACAAACACACAGAACACAGCAGCAGTGTTCTGGAATCCTTTGTGAGAAACAAACATTCAGACCCTCGAAGCATTGTTCTGGAATCCCATGTGAGAGACAAACACTCAGAACCCAGCATCAGTGTTCTGGAATCCTTTGTATTGGACAAACATTCAGACCCTCATAGCCATGTTCTGGAATCCTACATGAGTGACAAACACTCAGAATCCAGCAGCAGAGTCCTAGAATCCATTGTGTGGGACAAACATTAAGACCCACAAAGGAGTTATCTTGAATACTATGTGAGGGAAAAACACTCCAAACCCAGCAGTAGTGTTCTGGAATCGTCTGTGAGGGACAAACACTCAGAACCCAGTAGCGGTGTTCTGGAATCCTATGTGAAGGACAAACACACAGAACCCAGTAGCGGTGTTCTGGAATCCTATGTGAAGGACAAACACACAGAACCCAGTAGCAGGGTTCTGGAATCCTATGTGAGTGACAAACACTCAGAAACGAGCAACAGTGTTCTCGAATGCTTTGTGAGGGACATACTTTAAGAAGTTCGTAGCCGTGTTCTGGAATCTAGGTGAGGGACAAACACTCTGAATCCTGAAGCAGTGTTTTCGAATCCCATGAGACTGACAAACACTCAGAACCCAGCCGCAGTGTTCTGGAATACTGCATGAGGGACAAACACTCTGAGCCCAGGAGCAGAGTTCTAGGATCCTTTGTGAGGGACAAACATTCAGACACTCGGAGAAGTATTCTGCAATCCTATTTGAGGGAGAAACACTAAAAACCAACAGCAGTGCTCTGCAATCCTTTGTGAGGGATCAACAAACAGAACCCAGCAGCACTGTTCTGGAATCCTTTGTGAGGGACAATCACTCAGAACCCAGCAGCAGTGTTTTGAATCCCATGTGAGGGACAAACATTCAGAACTTCGTAGCCATTGTCTGGAATCCTATTTGAGAGACAAATACTCAGAACCCAGCATCAGTGTTCTGGAATCCTATGTGAGGGACAAACACTCAGAACCCAGCAGCAGTGTTCTGGAATCCTTTGTAATGGAGAAACATTCAGACCCTCGTAGCAGAGTTCTGAAATCCTATGTGAGGAACAAACACTCAGACCCAGCAGTAGTGTTCTGGAATCCTATGTGAGACACAAACACACAGAACCCAACTGCAGTATTCTGAAATCCTATGTGAGGGACAAACACTCAGAACCCAGCCAATTTGATCTTGAATTCTATCTGAGGGACAAACATTCAGACACTCATAGAAGTGTTCTGCAATCCTTTGTGAGTGACAAACACTCAGAACCCATCAAGGTGTTCTGGAATCCTATCTGAGGGACAAGCATTCAGGCACTCGTAGAAGTTTTCTGTAATCCTTTGTGAGAGACAAACACTCAGACCCAGCAGGAGTGATTTGGAATCCTTTGTGAGGGACAAACATTCAGAACCTCGTAGTAGTGTTCTGGAATCCTATCTGAGGGACAAACACTCAGAAGCTGACAGCAGTGTTCTAGAATCGTTTGTGAGGGACAAAAATTAAGAACCTTGTAGCAGTGTTCTGGAATACTATGTGAGGGAAAAAACCCAGAACCCTGCAGCACGGTTCTGGAACCCTATGTGAGGGATAAACACTCAGAAACCAGAAGGAGTGTTCAAGAATCCTTTGTGATGGACAAAAATTCAGACCATCGTAGTAGTGTTCCGGTATCCTATATGAGGGACAAACACTCTGAACCCAGCATCAGTGTTCTGTAATCCTATTTGAGGGACAAACACTAAGAACCCAGCAACAGGGTTCTGGAATCCTGTGTGAGGGACAAACACCCACAACCCAACAGCAGTATTCTGGGATCCTATGTGAGGGACAAATACTCAGAACACAACCGCAGTGTTCTGGATTCCTATCTGAGGGACAAACATTCAGACACTCGTGGAAGTCTTCTGGAATCCTATGTGAGGGACAAACACTCAGAACCCATCCACTTTGTTCTGGAATCCTATCTGAGGGACAAACATTCAGACACTCGTAGAGGTGTTCTGTATTCCTTTGTGAGGGAGAAACACTCAGAACCCAGCCTCAGTGTTCTGGATTCCTATCTGAGGGACAAACATTCAGACACTTGTAGAAGTGTTCTGCAATTCTTTGTGAGTGACAAACTCTCAGAACCCAGCAGCAGTGTTCTGGAATCCTATCAGAGGGACAAACATTCAGACACTCGTAGAGGTGTTCTGTAATCCTTTGTGAGGGAGAAACACTCAGAACCCAGCAGCAGTGTTCTGGAATCCTTTATGAGGGGCAAACATTGAGATCCTCGTTGCAGTGTTCTGGAATACTTTGTGAGGGACAAAAACTCAGAAGCCAGTTGGGGTTTTCTGGAATCCTATGAGAGGGAGAATCCCTCCAACACCAACAGTAACGATATAGTACCCTTTTTTAGAGACAGTCAGATCCTGACAGCAGTGTTCTAGAATCCTTTGTGAGGAAGAAGCATTAAGAGCCTCATAGCAGTGTTCTAGAATCATATGTGAGAGACAAACACTGAACACAGGAACAGTGTTTTGGAATCCCATGTGAGGGGCACACACTGAGAACAATGCAGCTGTCTTCTGGAATCCTGTGTGAGGGACAAACACTAAGAACCCAGCGGGAGTGTTCTCAAATCTTATATGGGGGACAAATACTCAGAACCGAGCACAAGTGTTCTAGAATCCCCTGTGACGGACAAACTTTCAGAACGTCGTAGCAGTGGTGTGGTATCCTACGTGAGGGACAAACACTCAGAACCCAGCAACAATGTTCTACAATCCTATGTGAGGGACAAAAACTCAGAATGCAGCAACAGGGTTCTGGAATCCTGTGCGAGAGAAAAACACTCAGAACCCAGCCACTTTGTTCTGGAATCCTATTAGAAGGACAAACATTCCGTGACTCATAGAAGAGTTCTGGAATCGTATGTGAGGGACAAACACTCAGAAACCAGCAGCAGTGCTCTGGAATCCTTTCTGATGCACAAACAAACACAACACAGCAGCAGTGTTCTGGAATCCTTTGTGATGAAAAAACATTCAGACCCTCGAAGCACTGTTCTGGAATCCAATGTGAGGGACAAACACTCAGAACCCAGCCTCAGTGTTCTGGAATCCTTTGTACTGGACAAACATTCAGATGCTTATAGCCATGTTCTGGAATCCTACGTGAGTGACAAACACTCAGAACCCAGCAGCAGAGTCCTAGAATCCTTTGTGAGGAATAAACATTCAGACACTCGTAGAAGTGTTCTGGAAACCTATTTGAGGGAGAAACACGAAAAGCCAGCAGCAGTGCTCTGGAATCCTTTGTGAGGGATAAACAAACAGACCCCAGAAGCAGTGTTCTGGAATCCTTTGTGAGGGACAATCACTCAGAACCCAGCAGCAGTGTTTTCAAATCCCATGAGAGGGACAAACATTCAGAACCCCGTAGCAGTTGTCTGAAATCCTATTTGAGGAACAAACACTCAGGCCCAGCAGTAGTGTTCTGGAATCCTCAGTGAGGGACAAACACACAGAACCCAGCAGCAGTGTTCTGGAACCCTTTGTGAGGGTCAATCACTCAGAACCCAGCAGCCATGTTTTGGAATCCCATATGAGGGACAAACATTCAGAACCTTATAGCAGTTGTCTGGAATCCTATGTGAGAGACAATTACTCAGAACCCAGCATCAGTGTTCTGGAATCCCATGTGAGGGACAAACACTCAGAAACCTGCCACTGTGTTCTGGAATCCTACCTGAAGTACAAACATTCAGACACTCAAAGAAGTCGTCTGGAATCTTATGTGAGGAACACACACTAAGAACCTAGCCACTGTCTTCTGGATTCCTAGCTGAGGGAGAAACATATTGACACTCGTAGCAGTGTTCTGGAATCCTATGTGAGGGACAAACACTGAGAACCCAGCATCAGTGCTCTCTAATCCTATTTGAGGGACAAACACTAAGATGCCAGCAACAGGGTTATGGAATCCTGTGTGAGGGACAAACACCAACATCCCAGCAGCAGTATTCTGGAATCCTATGTGAGGGAAAAACACTCAGTACCCAGCTACAGTGTTCTGGATTCCTGTGTGAGGGAAAAACATTCAGACTCGTAGAAGTCTTCTGGAATCCTATGTGAGGGACAAACACTCAGAACCCGGCCACTTTGTTCTGGAATCCTATCTGAGGGACAAACATTCAGACACTCGTAGAAGTGTTCTGCAATCCTTTGTGAGTGACAAACTCTCAGAACGCAGCAGGAGTGTTCTGGAATTTTATCTGAGGGATAAACATTCAGACATTCGTAGAGGTGTTCTGTAATCCTTTTTGAGGGAGAAACACTCAGAACCCAGCAGCAGTGTTCTGGAATCCTTTATGAGGGGCAAACATTGGGATCCCCATAGCAGTGTTCCGGAATCCTCTGTGATTGACAAACACTCAGAAACCAGTAGGAGTTTTATGGCATCGTGTGGGAGGTACAATCCCTCAGACTCCAACAGCAATGTTCTATTATCCTTTTTGGGAGACAAACACTCAGAACCTGGCAGCAGTGTTCTAGAATCGTTTGTGAGGAAGAAACATTAAGATCCTCATAGCAGTGTTCTGGAATTATATATGGGGGACAAACACTGAACACAGGAGCAGTGTTTTGGAATCCCATGTGAGGCGCACACACTGAGAATAATGCAGCTGTCTTCTGGAATCCTGTGTGAGGGACAAACACTAAGAACCCAGCAGGAGTGTTCTCAAATCTTATATGGGGGACAAATACTCAGAACCGAGCACCAGTGTTCTAGAATCCCTTGTGACGGACAAACTTTCAGACCGTCGTAGCAGTGTTGTGGTATCCTACGTGAGGGACAAACACTCAGAATCCAGCAACAATGTTCTACAATCCTATGTTAGGGACACTCAGAATGCAGCAACAGGGTTCTGGAATCCTGTTTGAGAGAAAAACACTCAGAACCCAGTCACTATGTTCTGGAATCCTATTAGAGGGACAAACATTCAGAGACTCATAGAAGAGTTCTGGAATAGTATGTGAGGTACAAACACTCAGAAACCCCCAGCCGTGCTCTGGAATCCTTTCTGAGGGACAAACCAACAGAACACAGCTTCAGTGTTCTGGAATCCTTTGTGAGAAACAAACATTCAGACCCTTGAAGCACTGTTCTGGAATCCCATGTGAGGGACAAACACTCAGAACCCAGCATCAGTGTTCTGGAATCCTTTGTACTGGACAAACATTCAGACCCTCATAGCCATGGTCAGGAATCCTACGTGAGTGACAAACACTGAGAACCCAGCAGCAGAGTCCTAGAATCCACCGTGTGGGACAAATATTAAGACCCTCGAAGGAGTGTTCTCGAATACTATGTGAGGCAAAAACACTCCGAACCAAGCAGCAGTGTTCTACAATGCTATGTTAGGGACACTCAGAATGCAGCAACAGGGTTCTGGAATCCTCCGTGAGAGAAAAACATTCAGAACCCAGTCACTATGTTCTGGAATCCTATTAGAGGGACAAACATTCAGAGACTCATAGAAGAGTTCTGGAAAGGTATGTGTGGGACAAACACTCAGAAACCAGCAGCAGTGCTCTGGAATCCTTTCTTAGGGACAAACCAACAGAACACAGCATCAGTTTTCAGGAATCCTTTGGGAGAAACAAACATTCAGACCCTTGAAGCACTGTTCTGGAATCCCATGTGAGGTAGAAACACTGAGAACCCAGCATCAGTGTTCTGTAATCCTATTTAAGGGAAAAACACTAAGATCCCAGCAACAGGGTTCTGGAATCCTGTGTGAGGGACAAACACCCACATCCCAGCAGCAGTATTCTGGAAACCTATGTGAGGGACAAACACTCAGAACCCAGCCGCAGAGTTCTGCATTCCTATCTGAGGGACAAACATTCAGACACTCGTAGAAGTCTTCTGGAATCCTTTGTGAGTGACAAACTCTCAGAACCCAGTAGCAGTGTTCTGGAATCCTATCTGAGGGACAAACATTCAGACACTCGTAGAGGTGTTCTGTAATCCTTTGTGAGGGAGAAACACTCAGAACCCAGCAGCAGTGTTCTGGAATCCTTTATGAGGGGCAAATATTGGGATCCTTGTAGCAGTGTTCTGGAATCCTCTGTGACTGACAAATACTCAGAAATCAGTAGGAGTGTTCTGGAATCCTGTGTGAGGTACAATCCCTCAGACTCCAACAGCAATGTTCTAGTATCCTTTTTGGGAGACAAACACTCAGAACCTGGCAGCAGGGTTCTAGAATCCTTTGTGAGGAAGAAACATTAAGAACCTCGTTGCAGTGTTCTGGAATCATATGTGAAGGACAAACACAAAACACAAGAGCAGTGTTTTGGAATCCCATGTGAGGCACACACACTGAGAACAATGCAGCTGTGTTCTGGAATCATATGTGGGGGACAAACACTAAGAACCCAGCAGAAGTGTTCTCAAATCCTATATGAGGGACAAATACTCAGAACCGTGCAGCAGTGTTCGAGAATCCTTTCTGACAGGAAAACTTTCATACCGTCATAGCAGTGTTGTTGTATCCTACATGAGGGACAAACACTCAGAACCCAGCAACAGTGTTCTACAATCCGATGTTAGGGGCACTCAGAATGCAGCAACAGGCTTCTGGAATCCTGCGTGAGAGAAAAACACTTAGAACCCAGTCACTATGTTCTGGAATCCTATTAGAGGGACATACAGAGACTCATAGAAGAGTTCTGGAATCGTATGTGAGGGACAAACACTCAGAAACCAGCAGCAGTGTTCTGGAATCCTTTCTGAGGGACAAACTAACAGAACACAGCATCAGTATTCAGGAATCCTTTGTGAGAAACAAACATTAAGACCCTCGAAGCACTGTTCTGGAATCCCATGTGAGGGACAAACACTCAGAACCCAGCATCAGTGTTCTGGAATCCTTTGTACTGGACAAACATTCAGACCCTCATAGCCATGTTCTGGAATCCTACGTGAGTGACAAACACTCAGAACCCAGCAGCAGAGTCCTAGAATCCATTGTGTGGGACAAACATTAAGAACCTCGAAGGAGTGTTCTCGAATACTATGTCAGGGAAAAATATTCTGAAACCAGCAGCAGTGTTCTGGAATCTCCTGTGTGGGATAAACACTCAGAACCCAGTAGCGGTGTTCTGGAATCCTATGTGAGGGACAAACACTCAGAACCCTGTAGCAGTGTTGTGGAATAGTATGTGTGTGACAAACACTCAGAACCCAGCAACAGTGCTCTCGAATCCTTTGTGAGAGACATACATTAAGAACTCTGCAGCCATGTTCTGGAATCGTATGTGAGGGACAAACACTCTGAACCCTGAAGCAGTGTTTTTGAATCTCATGAGAGGGACAAACACTCAGAACCCAGCCATAGTGTTCTGGAATCCTACATGAGGGACAAACACTCTGAGCCCAGGAGCAGAGTTCTAGAATCCTTTGTGAGGTATAAACATTCAGACACTCGTAGAAGTGCTCTGGAATGCTATGTGAGGGACCCACACTCAGAACCCAGCCACTTTTTTCTGGGATCCTGTCTGAGGGACAAACATTCAGACACTCGTAGAAGTGTTCTGCAATCCTTTGTGAGTGACAAACTCTCAGAACCCAGCAGCAGTGTTCTGGAATACTATCTGAGCGACAAACCTTCAGACACTCAGAGAGGTGTTCTGTAATCCTTTGTGAGGGAGAAACACTCAGATCCCAGCAGCAGTGTTCTAGAATCCTTTGTGAGGGACAAACATTCAGACACTCGAAGCAGTGTTTTGGAATACCATGTGAGGGACAAACACTCAGAAGCAAGCTTCAGTGTTCTGGAATCTCCCGTGAGGGGCAAACACTCAGAACCCAGTAGTGGTGTTCTGTAATCCTATATGAGGGACAAACACTCAGAACCCTGTAGCAGTGTTCTGGAATCCTATGTGAGTGACAAACACTCAGAACCCAGCAACAATGTTCTTGAATCCTCTGTGAGGGACATACATTAAGAACTCTGTAGCCATGTTGTGGAATCATATGTGAGGGACAAACACTCTGAACCCTGAAGCAGTGTTTTTGAATCCCATGAGAGGGACAAACACTCAGAACCCAGCCTCAGTGTTCTGGAATCCTACGTGAGGGACACTCTGAACCCAGGAGCAGAGTTCTAGAATCCTTTGTGAGGAATAAACATTCAGACACTCGTAGAAGTGTTCTGGAATCCTATTTGAGGGGAAACACGAAAAACCAGCAGCAGTGCTCTGGAATCCTTTGTGAGGGATAAACAAACAGACCCCAGCCGCAGTGTTCTAGAATCCTTTGTGAGGGACAATCACTCAGAACCCAGCAGCAGTGTTTTGGAATCCCATGTGAGGGACAAACATTCAGAACCTCGTAGCAGTTGTCTGAAATCCTCTGTCAGGAAGAAACACTCAGGCCCAGCAGTAGCGTTCTGGAGTCCTCTGTGAGGGACAAACACACAGAACCCAGCAGCAGTGTTCTGGAATCCTTTGTGAGGGTCAATCACTCAGAACCCAGCAGCCGTGTTTTTGAATCCCATATGAGGGACAAACATTCAGAACCTCATAGCAGTTGTCTGGAATCCTATGTGAGGGACAATTACTCAGAACCCAGCATCAGTGTTCTAGAATCCCATGTGAGGGACAAACACTCAGAAACCTGCCACTGTGTTATGGAATCCTATCTGAAGTACAAACATTCAGACACTCACAGAAGTCTTCTGGAATCTTATGTGAGGAACACACACTAAGAACCTAGCCACTGTCTTCTGGATTCCTAGCTGCGGGAGAAACATACTGACACTCGTAGCATTGTTCTGGAATCCTATGTGAGGGACAAACACTGAGAACCCAGTATCAGTGTTCTGTAATCCTATTTGAGGTACAAACCCTAAGATCCCAGCAATAGGGTTCTGGAATCCTGTGTGAGGGACAAACACCCACATCCCAGGAGCAGTATTCTGGAATCCTATGTGAGGGACAAACACTCACAACCCAGCTGCAGTGTTCTAGATTCCTATCTGAGGGACAAACATTCAGACACTGGCAGAAGTCTTCTGGAATCTTATGTGAGGGACGCACACTCAGAACCCAGCCACTTTTTTCTGGGATCCTATCTGAGGGACAAACATTCAGACACTCGTAGAAGTGTTCTGCAATCCTTTGTGAGTGACAAACTCTCAGAACCCAGCAGCAGTGTTCTGGAATACTATCTGAGGGACAAACCTTCAGACACTCAGAGAGGTGTTCTGTAATCCTTTGTGAGGGAGAAACACTCAGATCCCAGCAGCAGTGTTCTGGAATCCTTTGTGAGGGACAAACATTCAGACACTCGAAGCAGTGTTTTGGAATACCATGTAAGGGACAAACACTCAGAACCCAGCTTCAGTGTTCTGGAATCTCCTGTGAGTGACAAACACTCAGAACCCAGTAGCGGTGTTCTGTAATGCTATGTGAGGGACAAACACTCAGAACCCTCTAGCAGTGTTCTGGAATCCTATGTGAGTGACAAACACTCAGAACCCAGCAACAGTGTTCTTGAATCCTTTGTGAGGGACATACATTAAGAACTCTGTAGCCATGTTCTGGAATCGTATGTGAGGGACAAACACTCTGAACCCTGAAGCAGTGTTTTGGAATCCCATGAGAGAGACAAACACTCAGAACCCAGCCACAGTGTTCTGGAGTCTTACGTGAGGGACAAACACTCTGAGCCCAGGAGCAGAGTTCTAGAATCCTTTGTGAGGGACAAACATTCAGACACTCGTAGAAGTGTTCTGGAATTCTATTTGTGGGTGAAAGATGAAAAACCAGCATCAGTGCTCTGGAATCCTTTGTGAGGGATAAACAAACAGAACCCAACAGCAGTGTTTTGGAATCCTTTGTGAGGGACAATCACTCCGAACCCAGCAGCAGTGTTTTGGAATCCCATGTGAGGGACACATATTCAGAACCTAGTAGCAGTTGTTTGAAATCCTATATGAGGAACAAACACTCAGATCCAGTAGTAGTGTTCTGGAATCCTATGTGAGGGACAAACAGACAGAACCCAACCACAGTATTCTGAAATCCTATGTGAGGGACAAACACTCAGATCCCAGCCACTTTGCTCTGGAATTCTATCCGAGGGACAAACACTCAGACACTTGTAGTAGAAGTCTTCTGTAATCCTATGTGGGGGACAAACACTCAGAACCCAGCTACTGAGTTCTGGAATCCTATCAGAAGCAAAAACTTTCAGACACTCGTAGAAGTCTTCTGTAATCCTTTCTGAGGTGAAAACACTCAAAACCCAGCAGCAATGTTCTGGAAATCTTTGTGAGGGACAAACATTCAGAACCTCGTAGCAGTGTTTTGGAATCCTATGTGAGGGACAAACACTCAGAACCCAGCAGCAGTGTTCTAGAATCATTTGTGAGGGACAATTATTCAGACCCTCGAAGCAGTGTTCTGTAATCCCTTGTGAGGGACAAACACTCAGAACGCAGCGTCAGTGTTTTCGAATCCTTTGGAATGGACAAACATTCAGACCCTCGTATCAGTGTTGTGGAATCTTTGTGAGAGACAAACACTCAGAACCCAGCATCAGTGTTCTAGAATCCTTTGTGACCGGCAAACATTCAGAACATTGTAGCATTATACTGGTATACTGTGTGAGGGACAAACATTCATAACCGAGCATCAGTGTTCCAGAATCCTATATAAGGGACAAACATGCAGAAACCAGCAACTGGGTTCTGGAATCGTATGTGAGGGACAAACACTCAGAACCCAGCAGCAGTGTTCTGGAATACAATGCGAGGCCCAAACCCTCAGAACCCAGGAGCAGTGTTCTGGAATCCTATGTGAGGGCAAACCATCAGAACCCAGCAGCAGTGTTCTGGAATCCTTTGTAATGGAGAAACATCCAGACACACGTAGCAGTGTTCTGAAAGGCTTTGTGAGGGACAAACCCTCAGAACCCAGCAGCAGTGCTCTGGAAACCTCTGTAAGGAACAAACACTCACACCCAGCATTAGTGTTCTGTAATCCTTTGTGAGGGACAAACACTCAGAACCAAACAGCAGTATTCTAGAATCTTATGTGAGGACAAACACTCAGAACCCAGCCACTGTGTTCTGGAATCGTATCTGAGGGACAAACATTCAGGCATTCGTAGAAGTCTTCTGGAATCCTATGTGGGGGACAAACACTCAGAACCCAGCAAATGAGTTTGGAATCCTCTCTGAGGGAAAAATATTCCGACACTCGTAGAAGTCTTCTGTAATCCTTTGTGAGGGACCAACACTCAGAACCCAGCTACAATGTTTTGGATGCTACGTGAGGGACAAACAAACAGAACCCTGTAGCAGTGGTTTGGAATCCCATGTGAGGGACAACCACTCAGAGCCCAGCAGTGGTGTTCTGGAATACTATGTGAGAGACAAACACTCAAAACCCAGCAGCAGCCTTCTAGAATGGTTTGTGAGGGACAAACATTCAGACCCTCGAGGCAGTGTTCTGGAGTACCATGTGAGGGACAAACACTCAGAACCCAGTTTCATTGTTCTGGAATCCTTTGTGATGGACAAATATACAGACCATCGTAGCAGTGTTCTTGAATCCTATGTGAGTGACAAACACTCAGAACCCAGCAGCAGTGTCTTATGATCCTTTGTGAGGGACAAATATTCAGACCCGCGAAGCAGTTTTCTGGAATCCTATGTGAGGGAAAGCACTCAAAACCCAGGAGCAATGTTCTAGAATCCTCTGTGAGGGACAAACACTCAGAACCCGGCAGCAGTGTTCTGGAATCCTTTGTAATGGAGAAACATTCAGACACTCCTAGCAGTGTTCTGAAATCCTATGTGAGGGACAAACACTCAGAATCCAGCAGCAGTGTTCTGGAATCCTAAGTGAGGTACAAACAGTCAGAATCCATCAGCAGTGTTCTAGAATCCTATGTGAGGGACAAACACTCAGAAACCAGACACTGTGTTCTTGAATCCTATCTGTGGGACAAACATTCAGACACTGGTAGAATTTTTCTGGAATCCTATGTGACGGAAAAACACTCAAAATCCAGCCACTGTGTTCTGGAATCCTATCTGAGGGACAAACATTCAGACACTGGTAGAAGTGTTCTGTAATCCTTTTTGAGGGACAAACACTCAGAACCCAGCAGCAGTGTTCTTGAATCCTTTGTGAGGGACAAACATTCAAAACTTCGTAGCAGTGTTCTGGAATCCTATCTGAGGGCCATACACTGTGAACCCAGCAGCAGTGGTCTGGAATCCTATGTGAGAGACAAACAGTCATAACCCAGCCACTGTGTTCTAGAATATTTGTGAGGAACAAACATTCAGACCCTTGAAGCATTGGTCTGGAATTCGATGTGAGGGACAAACACTCAGTGCCCAGCTTAAGTGTTCTGGAATCCTTTGTGATGGAAAAATATTCAGACCCTCGTAGCAGTGATCTGGAATCCTATGTGAGGGACAATCAGAACCCAACAGTAGTGGTCTTGAATCCCATGAGTGGGACAACCCTCAGAACCTAGCAGCAGTGTTCTGGAATGCTATGTGAGGGACAAACACTCAGAACACAGTGGCATTGCTCTGGTATCCAGTGTGAGGGGCAAAAATTCAGATTTTCGAAGCAGTGTTCTGGATTCCCATGTGATGGACAAACACTCAGAGCCCAGCTTCTGTGTTCTGGAATCCTTTCTGATGGATAAACACTCAGACCCTCGTAGCAGTGTTCTGGAAACCTATATGAGGGAAAAACCCTTAGAACCCAGTGGCAGTGTTCTGGAATCCTGTGTGAGGGACAAAAATGAAGACCCTCGAAGCAGTGTTCTGGAATCCTACATGAGGGACAAACACTCAGAATCCAGGAGCAGGGTTCTAGAATCCTAAGTGAGGGACAAGCACTCAGAACCCAGCCACTGTGTTCTGGAATCCTACTGGAGGTACAAACATTCAGATACTTATAGAAGTCTTCTGGAATCCTATGTGAGGGACAAACACTAAGAACCCAGCCACTGTGTTCTGGATTCCTATCTAAGAGAAAAACGTTAGGACACTCGTAGAAGTGTTCTGTAATCCTTTGTGAGGGACAGACACTCAGAATCCAGCAACAGTGTTCTGTAATGCTTTGTGAGAGACAAACATTCAGAACCACGTAGCAGTGTTCTGGAATCCTATGTGCAGGACAAACACTGAGAACCCAGCAGCAGAGTTCTGGAATCCTCTGTGTGGAACAAACACTGAGAACCCAGCAGCAGTGTTCTGGAATCCTGTGTGAGGGACAAACACTCAGAAGCCAGTAGCAGTGTTCTGGATTCCTATGTGAGCGGCAAACAATCAGAACACAGCAGCAGCGTTCTGGAATCCTATGTGAGGGACACTCAGAAACCAGCCGCAGTGTTCTAGAATCCTTTGTGATGGACAAACATTCAGAATGTGGAAGCATTGTTCTGGTATCCTATGTGAGGGACAAACACTCAGAACCCAGCATCAGTGTTCCAGAATCCTATATGAGGGACAAACACTCAGAAGCCAGCAACAGGGTTCTGGAATCCTATGCGATGGACAAACACTCAAAACCCAGCAGCAGTGTTCTGGAAGCCTTTGTGAGTGACAAACATTCAGAACCCAGCAACTTTGTTCTGGAATCCTATCAGAGAAAGAAACATTCAGACACTCGTGGAAGTGTTCTGGAATCCAATGTGAGGGGAAAACACTCAGAAACCAGAAAGATGATTCTGGAATCCTATGTGAGGGACAAACACTCGAAACCAGCTGCAGTGTTCTAGAATCCCTTGTGATGGAAAAACATTCAGAACGTGGCAGCATTGTTCTGGTATCCTATGTGAGGGACAAACACTCAGAACCCAGCATCAGTGTTCCAGAATCCTATATGAGGGACAAAGACTCAGAAGCCAGCAACAGGGTTCTGGAATTCTATGTGATGGACAAACACTCAAAACCCAGCAGCAGTGTTCTGGAAGCCTTTGTGAGTGACAAACATTCAGAACCCAGCAACTTTGTTCTGGAATCCTATCTGAGAAACAAACATTCAGACACTCGTTCAATTGCTCTGGAATCCTACCTGAAGGACAAACACTCAGAAACAATTGGCAGTGCTTTGGAATCTTTTGTGAGGGACAAACAAACAGAACCAATCAGAAGTGTTCTGGAATCCTATGTGAGGGACAATCACTCAGAACCCAGCAGCAGTGTTCTGGAATCCTTTGAGAGGGACAAACACTCAGAACCTTGTAGCAGTGTTCTGGAATCCTATGTGAGTGACAAACACTCAGAACACGGCAGCAGTGTTTTGGAATCCTTTGAGAGGTACAAACACTCAGAACCCAGTGGCAGTGTTCTGGAATCCTGTGTGAGGGACAAAAATTCCAACCCTCGAAGCAGTGTTCTGGAATCCCATCTGAGCGACAAACATTCAGAACCCAGCACCAGTGTTCTATAATCCTTTGTGAGGGACAAACATTAGAGACTTTGTACCAGGGTTCCGGAATCGTATGTGAGGGACAAACACATTGAACTCAGCAGCAGTGTTTTTGAATCCCATGTGAGGGACAAACACTCAGATCCCAGCAGCAGTGTTCTGGAATCCTATGTGAGGGACAAGCACTCAGAATACAACAGCATGGTTCGGGAATCCTGTGTGAGACAAAAACACTCAGAACCCATTGGTAGTGTTCTGGAATCCTTTGTAAGGGACATTCAGAAGTTCATAAAAGTGTTCTGGAATCGTATCTGAGGGAAAAACACTATGAACCTAGCAACAGTGTTCTGGAATCCCATGCGAGGGGCAAACTCTCAGAACCCACCAGCAGTGTTCTAGAATCCTATGTGAGAGACAAACATTCAGACCCTCGAAGCAGTGCTATGGAATCCGATGTAAGGGACAAACACTCAGAACCCATCTTCAGTGTTCTGGAATCCTATGTGATGGACAAACATTCAGGCCCTCATACTACTGTTCTTGAATGCTATGTGAGAGACAACCACTGAGAACCCAGCAGCGATGTCCTAGAATCATTTGTGAGGGACAAACTTCAGACCCTCGAAGCAGTATTCTAGAATCATATGTGAGGGACAATCACTGAGAACACAGCAGCAGTGTTCTGGAATCCTTTGTGAGGGACAAACATTCAGAACCTCAAAGCAGTGTTCTGGAATCCTATGTGAGAGTCAAACACGCAGAACCCATCAGCAATGTTCTAGAATCCTTTGTGAGGGACAAACATTAAGAATGTTGTAGCAGTGTTCTGGAATTGCATGTGAGGCACAAACACTCTAAACCCAGCAGCAGTGATTGGGAACTCCATGTGAGGGACAAACACTCAGAACACAGCAGCAGTGTTCTGGAATCCTATGTGAGGGACAAACACTCAGAACCCTGCAGCAGGTTTCTGGAATCCTATGTGAGGGACAAACATTCAGAACCCAGAGGAGTGTTCTAGAATGCTTTGTGATGGACAAGCATTCAGACCATCGTAGCATTGTTCTGGTATCCTATGTGAGGGACAAACACTCAGAAATGAGCATCAGTGTTCTAGAATGCTATCTGAGGGCCAAACACTCAGAACCCAACAACAGGGTTCTGGAATCCTGTGTGAGGGACAAACACTCAAAACCCAACAACAGAGTTCTGGAATCCTGAGGGACAAACACTCTGAACCCAGCAGCAATGCTCTGGAAAAGTTTGAGTGGGACAAACATTCAGAAACTCATAGCAGTGATATGGAATTCTACGTGAGTGACAAACACTCACATTCCAGCAGCTGTGTCCTAGAATGCTTTTTGAGGGACAAACATTCAGACCCTCGAAGCAGTGTTGTGGAATCCTATGAGAGGGACAAACACTCAGAACCCTGCAGCACTGTTCTGGAATCCTCTGTGAGGGACAAACAGTCAGAATGCACCAGCAATGTTCTGCAATGCCATGTGAGGGACAAACACTCAGAACCCATTAGCAGTGTTCTAGAATCCTTTGTGAGGGACAGACACTCAGAAGCCAGCAGCAGTGTTCAAGAATCTTTTGTGAGGGACAAAGATTAAGAACCTCGTAGCAGTGTTCTGGAACCGTATGTGAGGGACAAACACTCCAAATCCAGCTGCAGTGTTTTGGAATCCCATGTGAGGGATAAACACTCAGAACCCAGCAGCAGTGTTCTGGAATATTATGTGAGGGACAAACACTCAGAAACCAGCAGCAGGGTTCTGGAATTCCATGTGAGGGACAAACTCTCCGAACCGAGCAGCAGTGTTCTAGAATCCTTTGTGATGGACCATCATTCAGACCCTTGTAGCAGTGTTCTGGAATCCTATGTGAGAGACAAACACTCAGAACCCAGCAGCAGTGTCCTACAATCCTTGTGAGGGACAAACATTCAGCCCCTCTAAGCAGTGTTCTGGAATAATATGTGAGAGACAAGCACTCAGAACCCAGCAGCAATGTTCTAGAATACTCTGTGAGGGACAAACACTCAGAACCCAGCAGCAGTGTTCTGCAATCCTTTGTAATGGAGAAACATTCAGACACTCGTAGCAGTGTTCTGAAATCCAATGTGAGGGACAAACACTCAGAATGCAGCAGCAGTGTTCTGGAATCCTAGGTGAGGGACAAACACTCAGAAGGCACACAGTGTGTTCTTGAATCCTATCTGAGGGACAAACATTCAGACACACAGAAGTCTTCTGGAATCCTGGGTGAGGGACAAACACTCAGAACCCAGCCACTGTGTTCTAGAATCCTATCTGAGGGAAAAATATTCATACACTGTTAGAAATGTTCTGCAATCCTTTGTGAGGGGGAAACACTCAGAACCCAGCAGCAGTGTTCTGGAATACTTTCTGAGGGGCAAACATTCAGAACCTCGTAGCAGTGTCCTGGAATCCTAGGTGAGAGACAAACACTATGAACCCAGCAACACAGGTCTGGAATTCCAAGTAAGGGACAAACACTCAGAACCCAGCAGCAGTGTTCTGGAATCCTATGTGAGAGATAAACACTCAGAAATCAGCAGCAATGTTTTAGAATCCTTTGTGAGGGACAGACATTCAGAAGCTTTAAGCAGTGTTCTGGAATGCTATGTGAGGGACAAACACTCAGAAACCAGCTTCAGTGTTCTGGAATGCTTTGTGATGGACAAACCTTCAGACCCTCATAGCAGTGTTCTGGAATCCCACGTGAGAGACAAACACTCCAAACACAGCAGTAGTGTCCTAGAATCCTTTGTGGAGGACAAGCATTCAGACCCACAAAGCAGTGTTCTGTAATCATATAGGAGGGATAAACACTCAGAACCCAGCAGCAGTGTTCTGGAATCCTCTGTGAGGGACAAACCCTCAGAAACCTTCAGCAGTGTTCTGGAATCCTCTCTGAGGTACAAACACTTAGAACCCAGTAGCAGTATTCTGGAATCCTATGTGAGGGAGAAACACTCAGATCCCAGCCACTTTGTTCTGGAATCCTATCTGAGGGACAAACATTCAGACACTTTAGAAGAGTTCTGGAATCCCATGTGAGGGACAATCACTCAGAACACAGCAGAAGTGTTCTGGAATCCTTTGTGAGTGACGAAGATTCAGAACCTCGAAGCAGTGTTCTGGAATCCCATCTGAGGGAAAGACTCTCAGAACCCAGCAACTGTGCTCTGGAATCCTTTGTGATGGACAAATATTCAGACCCTCATAGCAGTGGTCTGGAATTACATATGAGTGACAAACACTCAGATCCCAGCAGAAGTGTCCTAGAATCCTTTCTGAGGGACAAACATTCAGACCCGTGTAGCAGTGGTCTGGAATTCTACGTGAGTGACAAACACTCAGATCCCAGCAGCAGTGTCCTAGAATTCTATTTGAGGGACAAACATTCAGTCCCTCGAAGCAGTGTTTGGGAACTCTATGTGAGGGGCAAACACTCAGAACCCAGCCACTGTGTTCTGGAATCCTGTCTGAGGGACAAATATTCAGACACTGGCAAAAGTCTTTTGGAGTCCTATGTGAGGGACAAACACTCAGAACCCAGCCACTGTGTTCTGGAATCCTACCTGAGGGAGAAATATTCAGACACTCGACGAATTCTTCTGGAATCCTTTGTGAGGGGGAAACACTGAAAACCAAGCAGCAGTGTTCTGGAATCCTTTGTGAGGGACAAACACTCAGAAACCAGCAACAGGTTTCTGGAATCCTTTGTGAGTGACAAACACTCATAACTCAGCCACTTTGTTCTGGAATCCTATCTGAAGGACAAACACTCAGACACTCGTAGAAGTGTTCTGGAATCATATGTGAGGGACAGACACTCAGAAACCAGCAGCAGTGCTCCAGCATCCTTTGTGAGGGACAAACAATCAGAACACAGCAGCACTGTTCTGGAATCTTAAGTGAGGGACAATCACTCAGAACCCAGCAGCAGTGTTCTCGAATCCTTTGTGAGGGAGAAACTTTCAGAACCTTGTAGCAGTGTTCTGGAATCCTACGTGATGGACAAACATGCAGAACCCAGCAGCAGTGCTCTGGAATTGTTTAAGAGGGATAAACATTCGGAACCTCGTAGCAGTGTCCTGGAATCCTATGTGAGGGACAAACACTCAGAACTCAGCAGCAGTGTTCTGGAATCTTTTATAATGGAAAAACATTCAGACCCTTGTAGCAGTGCTCTGAAGTCCTATGTGAGGGACAAACACTCAGAATCCAGGAGCAGTGTTCTGGAATCCCCTGTGAGGGACAAACACTCAGACCCAGTAGTAGAGTTCTGGAATCCTATGTCAGGCACAAACACTCACAACCCAACAACAGTGTTCTGGAATCCTATCTGAGGGACAAACATTCAGACACTCGTAGAAGTCTTCTGGAATCCTCTGTGACAGACGAACACTGAGATCCCAGCCACTGGGATGTGGAATCCTATCTGAGTGACAAATATTCAGACACTCGTAGAAATGTTCTGTAATCCTTTGTAAGGTACAAACACTCAGAACCAATCAGTAGTGTTCTAGAGTCCTTTGTGAGGGGCAAACACTAAGGACCCAGCAGCAGTGTTCTAGAATCCTTAGTGACGGACAAAAATTAAGAAACTCGTAGCAGTGTTCTGGAATCGTATGTGAGGGACAAACTCTCTGAACCCAGCAGCAGTGTTCTTGAATCTTCTGTGAGGCACAAACACTCAGAACCCAGCAGTAGTGTTCTAGAATCATATTTGAGGGACAAACATTCAGAAACCAGCAAGAGGGTTCAGGAATCATATGTGAGTCACAAACACTCATAACCCAGCAACAGTTTTGTGGAATCCTTTCTGAGGGACAAACAAACAGAACCCAGCAGCATTGCTCTGGAAACTTATTTGAGGGACAATCACTCAGAATGCAGCAACAGTGTTGTGGAATCCTATGTGAGGGACAATTATCCACAACCTTGTAGTGTGTTCTGGAATTCTATGTGAGGGACAAACACTCAGAATCCAGCAGCGGTGTTCTGGAATCCTCTGTGAGGGACAAACACTCTGAGCCCAGCAGCAGTGTTCTGGAATCGTATGTGAGGGACAAGCCCTCTGTACTCAGCAGAAGTGTTTTGGAATCCTATGTGAGGGACAAACACTCAGAACCCAGCTGCAGTGCTCTGGAATCCTATGTGAGGGACAAACACTCAGAACCCACTAGCCGTGTTCTGGAATCCTATGTGAGGGACAAACATTCAGAACCCAGCAGCTCTATTCTGGAATCCTTAGTGAGGGACAAACACTCAGGACCAAGCAGCAGTGTTCTCGAATCCTATGTGAGGGACAAACACTCAGAACCCAGCAGCAGTGTTCTAGAATCCTTTGAGAGAACAAACTCTCACAACCCTGCAGCAGTGTTCTAGAATCCTTTTTGAGGGACAAATATTAAGAACCTAATAGCAGAGTTCCAGAATCGTATGTTTGGGATAAGCACTCTGAACCCAGCAACATTGTTTTGGAATCCATGTGAGGTACAAACACTCAGAACTCAGCAACAGTGTTCTGTAATCCTATCTGAAGGACAAACACTCAGAACCCATTAGAAGGTTTCTGGAATGCTATGTGAGGGACAAACAGTCAGAACCCAGCAGCAGTGTTCAGGAATTCTTTGCAAGGGATGAATATTCAGTACCTCGTAGCAGTGCTCTGGAATCCCGTGTGAGGGACAAACACTCAGAAACCAGCTTCAGTGTTCTGGAATTCTTTGAGAAGGACAAACATTCAGAACCTTGCAGAACTGTTCTGGAATCCTATCTGAGGGACAAACTCTCACATATCAGCAGTGTTCTGGAATCCTTTTTATGGAGAAACATCCAGACCCTCATAGCAGTGTTCTGAAATCCTATGTGAGGGACAAAGACTCAGAATCCAGGAGCAGTGTTCTGGAATCCTCTGCGAGAGACAAACAGTCCCAGGAGTAGTATTCTGGAATCCTACATGAGGGACAAACACTCAACGCAACAGCAGTGTTCTGGAATCCTATGTGAGGGACAAACACTCAGAACCCAGCCACTGTGTTCTCGAATCCTATCTGAGGGACAAAAATTCAGACACGCGTAGCAGTGTTCAGTAATCGTTTGTGAGAGACAAACAGTCAGAAACCAGCAGCAGTGTTCTGGAATCCTTTGTGAGGCACATACATTCAGAACCTCGTAACATTGTTCTGGAATACTATATAAGGGACAAACACTATGAACCCAGCGGCAGTGGTCTGGAATCCCATGTGAGGGACAAACTCTCAGAACCCAGTGGCAGTGTCCTAGAATTCTTTGTGAGGGACAGACACTCAGAGCCTCCAAGCAGAATTCTGGAATCCTATGTGAAGGATAAACTCTCAGAACCCAGCAGCTGTTTTCTGGCTTTGTCTGTGTGGGACGAACACTCAGAACCCAGCAGCAGTATTCTAGATTCCTTTTTGAGGACAAACATTAAGAATCTCGTAGCAGTGTTCTGGAATCGTACATAAGGGACAGCCCTCTGAACCCAGCAGAAGTGTTTTGGAATCCCATTTGAGGGAGAAACACTCAGAACCTATCAGCAGTGTTCTGGAATCCTATGTGAGGGACACACAATCAGAACCAAGCAGCAGTGTTCTGGAATCCCATGTGAGGGACAAACACTCAGAACCCAGGAGTAGTGTTCTGTAATCCTTTGTGAGGGACAATCATTCAGACCCTCGAAGGAGTTTTCAGCAATCCTATGTGTGGGACAGACACTCACAACCCAGAAGCAATGTCCTAGAATCCTCTGTGAGGGACAAACACTCAGAAATCAGCAGCTGTGTTTTTGGAATCCTATCTGGGAACAAACATTCAGACACTTGTAGAAGTGTTCCGGAATACTATGTGAAGGGACAAACACTAAAAAACCAGCAGAAGTGATCTGGAATCTTATGTGAGAGACAGAAAAACAGAACACAGCTGCAAAGTTCTAGAATCCGATGTGAGGGACAATCACTCTGAAACCAGCAGTAGTGTTCTGGATTCCTTTGTGAGGGACAAACATTCAGCACCTCGTAGCAGTGTTCTGGAATCCTAAGTGATGGACAAACTCTCAGATCCTAGCAGCAGTGGTCTGGACACCTTTGAGAGGGACAAACATTCAGAACATTATAGCAGTGTTCTGGAATCCTATGTGAGGGAAAAACTCTCAGAACCCAGCAGCAGTGTTCCAGAATACTTTGTGAGGGACAAACAGTCAGAACCCAGCACTAGTGTTCTAGAATCCTTTTTGATGAACAGATATTAAAAACCTAGGAGCAGTGTTATGGAATCGTATGTGAGTGACAATCACTCAGAACCCAGCAACAGTGTTTTGGAATCCCATGTGAGGGAGAAACACTCAGAACCCAGAAACAGTGTTCAGGAATCCTATGTGAGGGACAAAGACTCAGAACCCAACAACAGGGTTCTGGACACCTATGTGAGGGACAAACACTCAGAACCTGGCAGCAGTGTTCTAGGATCCTTTGTGACGGAAAAACATTCAGAAAGTCGTAACAGTGTTCTGGTATCCTATCTTAGGTGCAAACACTCATAACCCAGCATCAGTGTTCTAGTGTCATATGAGGGACAACACACAGAACCCAGCAACAGCGTTCTGGAATCATATGTGAGGGACAAACACTCAAAACCCAGGAGGGTTGTTCTGGAATTCTCTGAGAGTGACAAACACTCAGAACCCAGACACTTTGTTCTTGAATTCTATCGAAGGACAAACATTCAGACACTCGTAGAAGTGTTCTGGAATCCTAGGTGAGGGACAAACACTCAGAAACCAGCAGCAGTGCTCTGGAATCCTTTCTAAGGGACAAACAAACAGAACCCAACAGCTGTGTTCTGCAATCCTATGTGAGGGAGAATCACTCAGAACCCAGAAGCAGTGTTCTGGAATCCTTTGTGAGGGACAAACATTCAGAACCTCGTAGCAGTGTTCTGGAAGCCTAAGTTAGGGACAAACACTCAGAACCCAGCAGCAGTGTCCTGGAATCCTTTGAGAGGGACAAACATTCACAACCTCGTAGCAGTGTTCTGGAAGCCTAAGTTAGGGACAAACACTCAGAACCCAGCAGCAGTGTCCTGGAATCCTTTGAGAGGGACAAACATTCAGAACCTCATAGCAGTGTTCTGGTATCCTATTTGAGGGACAAACACTCAGAACCCAGCAGCAGTGTTCTGGAATCCTTTGTAATGGAGAAATATTCAGACCCTCGTAGCAGAGTTGGGAAATCTTATATAAGGGACAGACACTCAGAATCCTGCAGCAGTGTTCTGAAATCTTCTGTGAGGGACAAACACTAAGACCCAGGAGTAATGTTCTGGAATCCTATGTGAGGAACAAACACTCAGAACCCAACAGCAGTGTTCTGGAATAACATGTGAGGGAAAAACACTCTGATCCCTGCCACTGTGTCCTGGAATCCCATTAGAGGGACAAACATTCAGACACTCGTAGATGTCTTCTGGAATCCTGTGTGAGGGACAAACACTCAGAACCCAGCCACTGTGTTCTGGAATCCTATCTAAGGGACAAACATTCCAACACTCGTAGAAGTGTTCTGTAATCCTTTGTGAGGGACAAACACTCAGAACCCAGCAGGAGTGTTCTGGAATCCTTTGTGAGGGACAAACATTCAGAACATCGTAGCTGAGTTCTGGAATCCTATGTGAGGGACAAACACTGTGATCCCAGCAGCAGTGGTCTGGAATCCCATGTGAGGGACAAACACTGAGAACCCAATAGCAGTATTCTGGAATCCTATGTGAGAGAAAAACACTCAAAACCAAGCAGCACTGTTCTAGAATCCTTTGTGATGGACAAACATTCAGACCCTCGAAGCAGTGTCCTGGAATCCCATGTAAGGGACAAACCCTCAGAACCCAGCTTCAGTGTTCTAGGATCATTTGAGATGGACAAATATTCAGACTGTTGTAGCAGTGTTCTTGTATCATATGGGAGGAACAAAAAATCAGAACCTGGCATCAGTGTTCTAGAATCCTATGTGAGGACAAACACTCAGAAACCAGCTTCAGTGATCTGGAATCTTTTGTGATGGACAAACCTTCTGACCCTTGTAGCACTGTTCTGGAGTCCTATGTGAGTGACAAACACTCAGAATCTGGTAGCAATGTCCTAGAATCCTTTGTGAGGGAGAAACACTAAGAACCCAAGAGCAGTGTTCTAGAATCCTTTGAGGGGGAAATACTCTCAGAATCCAGCAGGAGTGTTCTAGAATCCTTTGTGAGGGACAAACATTAAGAACCTCGTAGCAGTGTTCTGGAATCCTATGTGTGGGACAAACACTCTGAATGCAGCAGCAGTGTTTTGGAATCCCATGTGAGGGACAAATACTCAGAACCTAGCAGCAGTGTTCTGGAATCCTATGTGTGGGACAGACACTCAGAACCCAGCAGCAGTGTTTTGGAATCCTATCTGGGAACAAACATTGAGACATTCCTAGAAGTGTTCTGGAATACTCTGTGAAGGGACAAACACTAAAAAACCAGCCGAAGTGATCTCAATCCTTTGTGAGGGACAAACAAACAGAACACAGCCACAAAGTTCTAGAATCCTATGTGAGGGACAATCACTCTGAACTCAGCAGCAGTGTTCTGGATTCCTTTGTGAGGGACAAACCTTCAGCACCTCGTAGCAGTGTTCTGGAATCCTATGTGAGTGACAAACTCTCAGAACCTGGCAGCAGTGTTCTGGACACCTTTGAGAGGGACAAATATTCAGAAGATTGTAGCAGTGTTCTGGAATCCTACGTAAGGGAAAAACCCTCAGAACCCAGCAGCAGCGTTTTAGAATCCTTTGTGAGGAACCAACGCTTAGAACCCAGCAGTAGTGTTCTAGAATCCTTTTAGACGGACAGATATTAAAAATCTTTGAGCGGTGTTATGGAATCATATGTGGTGACAATCTCTCAGAATGCAGCAGCAGTGCTTTGGAATCCCATGTGAGGGAGCAACACTCAGAACAAAGCAGTAGTGTCCAGGAATCCTATGTGAGGGACAAAGACTCTGAACCCATCAACAGAGTTCAGGACACCTAGGTGAGGGAAAACACTCAGAACCTGGCAGCAGTGTTCTAGAATCTTTTGTGATGGACAAACATTCAGAACGTCATAACAGTGATCTGGTGTCCTATCTGAGGGACAAACACTCGTAACCCAGCATCAGTGTTCCAGAATCCTGTGAGGGAGAACACACAGAACACAGCAACAGTGTTCTGGAATGATATGTGAGGGAAAAACACTCAAAACCCAGGAGGGTTGTTCTGGAATTCTTTGAGAGTGACAAACACTCAGAACCCAGCCTCTTTGTTCTAGAATTCTGTCTGAAAGACAAACATTCAGACACTCCTAGAAGTGTTCTGGATTCCTAGGTGAGGGACAAACACTCAGAATCCAGAAGCAGTACTCTGGAATCCTTTGTAAGGGACAAACAAACAGAACCCAACAGCTGTGTTCTGAAATCCTATGTGAGGGAGAACCACTCAGAACCCAGCAGCAGTGTTCTGGAATCCTTTGTGAGGGACAAACATTAAGAACCTCATAGCAGTGTTCTGGAATCCTAGGTTAGGGACAAACACTCAGAACCCAGCAGCAGTGTTCTGGAATCCTTTGTGAGGGACAAACATTAAGAACCTCCTAGCAGTGTTCTGGTATCCTATGTGAGGGACAAACACTCAGAACCCAGCAGCGGTTTTCTGGAATCCTTTGTAATGGAGAAACATTCAGACCCTCGTAGCCGAGTTCTGAAATCTTCAGTGAGAAACAGACACTCAGAATCCTGCAGTAGTGTTCTGAAATCCTCTTTGAGTGACAAACACTAAGACCCAGCAGTAGTGTTCTGGAATCTTATGTGAAGGGCAAACACTCAGAACCCAACAGCAGTGTTCTGGAATAATACGTGAGGGAAAAACACTCTGATCTTTGCCACTGTGTTCTGGAATCCTATTTGAAGGACAAACATTCAGACATTGTTAGAAGTCTTCTGGAATCCTGTGTGAGGGACAAACACTCAGAACCCAGCCACTGTGTTCTGGAATCCTATCTGCGGGACAAACATTCCAAGACTCACAGAAGTCTTCTGTAAACCTATGAGAGGGACGAACATTCAGAACCCATGCAGGAGTGTTCTGGAATCCTTTGTGAGGGACAAACATTCCGAACCTCATAACAGAGTTCTGGAATCCTATGTGAGGGACAATCACTATGATCCCAGCAACAGTGGTATGGAATCCCACGTGAGGGACAAACACTGAGTACCCAGTAGCAGTATTCTGGAATCCTATGTGAGAGACAAACACTCAAAACCAAGTAGCACTGTTCTAGAATCCTTTGTATGAACAAACATTCAGACCCTTGAAGCAGTGTTCTGGAATCCCATGTGAGGGACAAACACTCAGAAGCCAGCTTCAGTGTTCTAGGATCATTTCAGATGGGCAAACATTCAGACCGTCATAGCAGTGTTCTTGTATCATATGTGAGGGACAAAAAATCAGAACACGGCATCAGTGTTCTAGAATCCTATGTGAGGACAAACACTCAGAAACCAGCTTCAGTGATCTGGAATCCTTTGTGGTGGATAAACATTCAGACCCTTGTAGCAGTGTTCTGGAATCCTATGTGAGTGACAAACACTCAGAATCCGGTAGCAATGTCCTATAATCCTTTGTGAGGAAGAAACACTCAGAACCCAGGAGCAGTGTTCTAGAATCCTTTGAGTGGGACAAATTCTCAGAATCCAGCAACAGTGTTCTACAATCCTTTGTGAGGGACAAACATTAAGAAACTCGTAGCATTGCTCTGGAATCGTATGTGTGGGAGAAACAGTCTGGCCCAGCAGCAGTGTTTTGGAATCCCATGTGAGGGACAAACACTCAGAACACAGCAGCAGTCTTCTAGAATCCTATGTGCGGGACAGACACTCAGAACCCAGCAACAGGTTCTGGAAACCTATGTTGGGGACAAACACTCAGAACCCAGCAGCAGTGTTCTGGAATCCTTTGTGACAAACAAACATTCAAACCATCGTAGCAGTGTGAGGGACAAACTCTCAAAACCCAGCAACAGGGTTCTGGAATCCTATGTGAGGGACTAACACACAAAACCAAGCAGCAGTGTTCTAGAATCCTTTGGAGTGACAGTCAGAACCCAGCCACTTTGTTCTGGAATCTTATCTGAGGGACAAACATTCAGACACTCATCGAAGTGTTCTGAGATCCTATGTGAGGGACAAACACTCAGAAACCAGCAGCAGTGCTCTGGAATCTATGTGAGAGGACAAACTAACAGAACCCAGCAGAAGTGTTCTGGAATCCTATGTGAGGGACAAACACTCAAACCCAGCAGTAGTGTTCTGGAATCCTATGTGAGGGAGAAACACTCAGAATCCAACAGCAGTGTTCTGGAATCCTATGTGAGGGACAGACACTCAGAACCCAGCAACAGTGTTCTAGAACCCTTTGTGAGGCTTCTTTAATAACCTTGTTGTTTGTTTTGGAATCGTATGTGAGGGAAAATCACTCTGAACCCAACAGCAGTGTTTTGGAATCCCATTTGAGGGCCAAATACTCAGAACCCAGCAGCAGTGTTCTGGAATCTTATGTGAGAGACAAACATTCAGAAACCAGCAGCAGGGCTCTGGAATCCCATGTTAGGGACAAACACTCAGAACCCAGCAGCAGTATTCTGGAATCCTTTGTGATGGACAAACTTTCAGACCCTCATAGCAGTGTTCTGGAATCCTATGTGAGTGACAAACACTCAGAATCCAGCAGCAGTGTTCTAGAATCCTTTGTGAAGGACAGACAATCAGAACCCAGCAGCAGTGTTCTGGAGTCCTTTGTGATGGACAAACGTTTCCAACCTCTTAGGAGTGTTCTGGAATCCTATGTGAGTGACAAACACTCAGAACCCAGCAGCAGTGTTCTAGAATCCTTTGTGAGGAGCAGATACTCAGAACCCTGCAGCAGTGTCCTAGAATCGTTTGAGAGGTACATTCAGACCCTCAAAACAGTGTTCTGGAATCATAAACAAACACTTAGAACCCAGCAGCAATGTTCTAGAATCCTCTGTGAGGGACAAACACTCAGAACCCAGCAGCAGTGTTCTAGAATCCTTTGTGAGGAGCAGACACTCAGAACCCTGCAGCAGTGTCCTAGAATCATTTGAGAGGTACATTCAGACCCTCGAAACAGTGTTCTGGAATCATAAACAAACACTCAGAACCCAGCAGCAATGTTCTAGAATCCTCTGTGAGGGACAAACACTCAGAACCCAGCAGCTGTGTTCTGGAATCCAATGTGAGGGACAAATGCTCAGAACCCAACAGCAGTGTTCTGGAATCCTTTGTAATGGACAAACATTCACACCCTCAAAGCAGTGTTCTGAAATCCTATGTGAGGGACAAACACTCAGAATCCAGCAGCATTGTTCTGGGATCCTCCGTGAGGGACAAACACTCAGACCCAGAAGTAGAGTTCTGGAATCCAATGTGAGTGACAAACTCTCAGAACCAAGCCGTAGTGTTCTGGAATTCTATGTAAGGGACAAATACTCTGAAGCCAGCCACTGTGTTCTGGAATCCTATATTAGGGACAAACATTCAGACAGTCATAGAGGTCTTCTGGAATCCTATGTGAGGGACAGACACTCAGAACCCACAAATAGAGTTCTGGACTCCTATGTGTGGGACAAAGACTCAAAACACAGTAGCAATGTTCTGGAATCCTTTGTGAGTGACAAACTCTCAGAACCCAGCAGAAGTTTTCTGGAATCCTTTGTTAGGGACAAACATTCAGAAACTCCTAGCAGTGTTCTGGAATCCTATCTGAGGGACAAACTCTCAGAACCCAGGAGCAGTGTTTTGGAATCCTTTGAGAGGGGCAAACATTCAGACCCTTGTAGCAGTGTCCTGGAATCCTATATGAGTGAGAAACACTCAGAACCCAGCAGCAGTGTCCAAGATTCCTTTGTGAATGACAAACATTCAGACCCTCGAAGCAGTGTTCTGCAATCCTACGTGAAGGACAAACACTCAGAACCCAGCGACAGTGTTCTGGAATGCTATGTATGGGACAAACACTCAGGACCCAGCAGCAGTGTTCTGGAATGCTATGTTAGGGACAAACACTCAGAACCCAGTGGAAGCGTTCTGGTATCGTATGTGAGGGACAAACATTCAGAACCGAAAAGCAGTGTTCTAGAATCCTTTGTGAGGGACATACACTCAGAACCCAACAGCAGTGTTCTAGAATCCTTTGTGAGTGACAAACATTAAGAACGTCCCAGCAGTGTTCTGGAATCCTAAGTGAAGGACAAACACTCTGACTCAATCAAAAGTGTTTTGGAGTCCCATGTGAGGGACAAACACTCAGAACCCAGCAGCAGTGTTCTGGAATCCTGTGTGAGAGACAATCACTCAGAAAACAGCAGCAGTGTTCTGGAATCATATGTGAGGGACAAACACTCAGAATCCAGCAGCAGAGTTCTAGAATCATTTGTGACAGACAAACATTCCGACACTCCTAGATGTGTTCCAGTAACCTAGGTGAGAGACAAACACTCAGAACCATGCATCACTGTTCTTGAACCCTATGTGAGGGACAAACACTGACAACCCAGCAACAGGGTTCTGGAATCCTATTTTAGAGACAAACACTCAAAACCCAGCAGCCCTGTTCTAGAATCCTTTGTGAGTGACAAACACTCACAACCCAGCCACTTTGTTCTGGAATCTGATCTGAGGGACAAACATTCAGAAACACTTCTAAGTGATCTGTGATCCTATGTGAGGGACAAACACTCAGAAATCAGCAGTAGTGCTCTGGAATCCTTTGTGAGGGAAAAACAAACAGAACTCAGCAGCATTGTTCTGGAATCCCATTTGAGGGACAAACACTCAGACCTAGCAGTAGTTTTCTGGAATCCTATGTGAAGGAGAAACACCAGAACTCAACAGCAGTGTTCTGGAATCCTACATGAGGGACAAACAGTCAGAAACTCTGAGAAGTCTTCTGGAATCCTATGTGAGGGACAAACACTCAGAACGCAGCCACTGTGTACTGGAATCCTATCTGACAGACAAACATTCAGACACTCGTTGAAATGTTCGGTAATCCTTTGTGAGGGACAAACACTCAGAACCCAGCAGCAGTGTTATGGAATCCTTTGAGATGGACAAATATTAAAAACAACGTAGCAGCGTTATGGAATCATATGTGAGGGACAAACAATATGAACACAGCATCAGTGGTCTGGAATCCCATTTGAGGGACAAACACTCACAACCCAGCTTCAGTGTTCTAAAATCCTTTTTGATGGACAAACATTCAGACACTCATAGCAGTGTTCTGGAATGCTATATGAGTGACAAACACTCAGAACCCAAGAGCAGTGTCCTAGAATCGTTTCTGAGAAATAAACATTCAAACCCTCAAAGCTGTTTTCTGGAATCCTATGTGAGGGACAGACACTCAGAACCCAGCTTCAGTGTTCTGGAATCCTTTGTGATGGACATTCTGTCCCTCGTACCAGTTTCTTGAACCATAAGTGAGTGACAAACACTCAGAAATCAACAGTGGTGTCCTAGAATCCTTTGTGAGGGACAAACATTCAGACTCTTGAAGCAGTGTTCTCGAATCCCATGTTACGGACAAACACTCAGAACCCAGCAGCAGTGTTCTGGAATCCTCTGTGAGAGAAAAACAATCAGAACCCAGCAGCAGTGTTCTAGAATAATTTCTGATGGACAAACTTTCAGACCCTCGCAGCAGTGTTCTGGAATCCTATGTGAGTGACAAACACTCAGAACCCAGCATCAGTGTTCTAGAATCCTATGTGAGGGACAGACACTCAGAACCCAGCAGCAGTGTTCTGGAATCCTTTGTGAGGGACAAACATTTAGACCCTCTTAGGAGTGTTCTGGAATCCTATGTGAGTTACAAACACTCAGAACCCAGCATCAGTGTTCTAGAATCCTTTGTGAGGAACAGACACTTAGAACCAAGCAGTGGAATCCTAGAACCCATTGTGAGGGACAAACATTCAGACCCTCGAAGCAGTGTTCTGGAATCATTAGTGAGGGACAAACACTCGTAACCCACCAGTCATGTTCTAGAATCCTTTGTGAGGGATCATCACTCAGAACCCAGTAGCAGTGATCTGGAATCCAACGTGAAGGACAAACACTCAGAATCCTGAAGCAGTGTTCTAGAATCCTTTGTGATGGACAAACTTTCAGAAAGTCGTAGCAGTGTTATTTTATCCTATGTGTGGGACAAACACTAAGAAACCAGCATCAGTGTTCTGGAATCCTATGTAAGGGACAAACACTCAGAACCCAGCAACAGCATCCTGGAATCCTGCGTGAGGGACAAACACTCAAAACTCAGCAGCAGTGTTCTGGAATCCTTAGTGGGTGACAAACACTCAAACCGTACCATTTTGTTCTGCAATCCTATCTGAGTGACAAACACTCAGACAATCCTTGAAGTGTTCTGGAATCCTACGTGAGGGACAAACAGTCAGAAACAAGCAGCAGCACTCTGTAATCCTTTGTGAGGGACAAACAAACAGAACCCAGCAGCAGTATTCTGCAATCCTCTGTGAGGGGTAAACCCTCAGAATCCAGCAGCAGGGTTCTGGAATCCTTTATGAGAGAAAAACACTCAGAACCCATCAGAAGTCCTCTGGAATTCTTTGTAATGGAGAATCATCCAGACCCTCTTAGCAGTGTTCTGAAATTCTATCTGAGGGACACACACTTAGAATCCAGAAGCAGTGTTCTGGAGTCCTCAATGAAGGACAAACAGGCAGACCCAGCAGTAGTGTACTGGAATCCTATGTGAGAGACAAACACTCAGAGCCCAACAGCAGTGTTCTGGAATCCTATCTGAGGGACAAACACTCAGAACCCAGCCACTGTGTTCTGGAATCCTATTTGAAGGACAAACATTCAGACACTCTACAAGTGTTCTGTAATCCTTTGTGAGGAACAACCACTCAGAATCCAGCAGCAGTGTTCTGGAAACTCTTGTGAGAGACAAACATTCAGAACCTCGTAGTAGTGTTCCGGAATCCTGTGTGAGGGACAAACACTCAGATCCCAGCTTCAGTGTTCTGGAATCCTTTGTGATGGACAAACATTCAGACCCTCAAAGTAGTGTTCTGGAATCCTATGTGATGGATAAACCCTCAGAACCCAGCAGCAGTGTTCTGGAATCCTCTGTGAAGGACAAACACTGAGAACCCATTTGCAGTGTTCTCGATTCCTATGTGAGAGAAAAACACTCAGAACCCAGTAGCAATGTTCCGAAATCCTATGTGAGGGACAAACACTCAGAACCCAGCAGCCGTGTTCTGGAATCCTTTGTGTGGGACAAACACTCAGAACCCACCAGTAGTGTTCCAGAATCCTTTGTGCAGGACAAATATTAAGAACCTAGGAGCAGTGTTCTGGAATTCCTGTGTGGGACAATCACTCTGATACCAGCAGCAGTCTTTTGGAATCCCATGTGAGAGAGAAACACTCAGAACAAAGCAGCTGTGTTCTGAAATCCTATGTGAGGGACAAAGACTCAAAACCCAGAAGCAGGGTGATGGAATCCTATGTGAGGGACAAACACTGAGAAGGTGGAAGCAGTGTGCTAGAATCCTTTGTGACGGACAGACATTCCTTAGCAGTGTTCTGGTAACCTATGTGAGAGGCAAACACTCAGAACCCAGCATCACTGTTCTAGAATCCTATGAGGGGCCATACTCAGAACCCAGCAACAGGGTTCTGGAATCATATGTGAGGGACAAACACTCAAAACCCAGCAGCGTTGTTCTGTAATCCTTTGTGTGAAAAAGACTCAGAAACCAACCACTTTGTTATGGAGTCCTATCTGAAGGACAAACATTCAGTCACTTGTAGAAGTGTTCTCGAATCCTAGGTGAGGGACAAACACTCACAAACCAGCAGCAGTACTCTGGAATCCTTTGTAAGGGACAAAAACAGAACCTAGCAGCAGTGTTCTGTAATCCCTTGTGAGGGGCAAACACTCAGAACCCAGCATCAGTGTTCTGGAATCCTTTGTGATTGACACACATTCAGAACCTCATAGCCGAGTTCCGGAATCCTATGTGAGGGACAAACCCTATGATCCCAAGAGCAGTTGTCTGGAATCCCATGCGACGGACAAACACTCAGAACAAATCAGCACTATTCTGGAATCCTATGTGAGAGACAACCACTCAGAAACCAGCAGTAGTGTTCTAGAATCCTTTTTGAGGGACAAACATTCAGACCCTCGAAGCAGTGTTCTGGAATACCACGTGAGGGACAAACACTAAGAAGACAGAATCAGGGTTCTGGAATCCTTTGTGATAAACAAACATTCGGACCCTCGTAGTAGTGTTCTGGAATCTTATGTCAGTGACAAACACTCAGAACCCAGCAGCAGTGTCCTAGAATCCTTTGTGATGGAAAAACATTCAGACCCTGGAAGCAGTGTTCTGGAATCCTATACGAGGGACAAACACTCAGAATGCAGAAGCAGTGTTCTGGAATCCTATGTGAGGGACAAACACTCAGAACCCTGCAGAAGTGTTCTGGAATCCTATTTGAGGGACAAACACTCAGAACCCAGCATAAGTGTTCTGGAATCCTTTGTGAGGGACAAACACTCAGTATTCAGCAGCAGGGTACTGGAATCCTATGTGAGGGACAGATACTCAGAACCCGGCAGCACCGTTCTGGAATCCTTTGTGACAGACAAATATTTAGACCGTCTTAGCAGTGTTCTTGTATCCTATGTGAGGGATAAATACTCAGAACCTGGCATCAGTGTTCCAGAATCCTATGTGAGGGACAAACACTCAGAAAACTGCTTCAGTGTTCTGGAATACTTTGTGATGGACAAACATTCAGACTCTCGTAGCAGTGTTCTGGATTCCTACGTGAGGGACAAACATTCAGAACCCAGAAGCAGTGTCCTAGAATTCTTTGTGATGGAAAAACATTCAGAACCTCGAAACAGTGTTCTGGAATCCTATGTGAGGGTCAAACACTCAGATTCAGTGTTCTGGAATCCTTTGTGATGGACAAATATTCAGATCCTCGTAGCAGTTTTCTGGAATCCTTTGTGAGAGACAAACACTCAGAACCCAGCAGAAGTGTTCTGGAATCCTTTCTAATGGAGAAACATTCAGACCCTTGTAGCAGTGTTCTGAAATCCTATGTGAGGGACAAACACTCAGAACCCAGCAGCAGTGTTCTGGAATCCTACGTGAGGGCCAAACACTCAGACCCAGCAGTAGTGTTCAGCAATCCTTTGTGACGGACAGTTAGAACCAAACAGCAGTGTTCTGGAATCCTATGTGAGGGACAAACACTAAGAACCCAGCAGAAGTGTTCTGCAATCCTTTGTAAAGGAGAAACATTCAGACCATCGTAGCAGTGTTCTGAAATCCTATGTGAGGGACAAACACTCAAAACCCAGCAGCAGTGTTCTGGAATCCTACGTGAGGGCCAATCACTCAGACCCAGCAGTAGTGTTCTGGAATCCGATGTGAGGGACTAACACTGAGAACCCAAGAGCAGTGTTCCAGAATTTTTTGAGAAGGACAAACATTAAGAAACTCGTAGCAGTGTTATGGAATCGTATGTGATGGAAAAACACCCTGAACCCAACAGCGGTGTTTTGGAATGACATGGGAGGGACAAACAATCAGAACCCAGCAGCACTGTTCTGGCATCCTACGTGCGGTCCAAACACTGACATCCCAGTAGCAGTTTCTGGAATCCTATGAGAGGGACAAACACTCAGAACCCAGCAGTAGTGTTCTAGAATCCTTTGTGAGGGGCAAACACTCAGAAATCAGCAGCAGTGTTCTATAATTCTTTGTGATGGAAATATATTCAGACTTTCCTAGCAGAGTTCTGGTATCCTATGATAGGGACACACACTCAGAACCCAGAATCAGTGTTCTGGAATCGTATGTGAGGTAGAAACACTCAAAACCCACCAGCAGTGTTCTGGAATCCTTTGTGAGTGACAAACACTCAGAACCCAGCATCAGTGTTCTGGAATCGTATGTGAGGTAGAAACACTCAAAACCCACCAGCAGTGTTATGGAATCCTTTGTGAGTGACAAACACTCAGAACCCAATCATTTTGTTCTAGAATCCTATCTGAGGGACAAACATGCAGACACTAGCAGAAGTGTTCTGGAATCCTATGTGAAGGACAAACACTATGAAACCAGCAGCACTGGTCTGGAATCCCATGTGAAGGACAAATACTCAGAATCCAGCAGCAGTTTTCTGGAATCCTATGTGAGGGACAAACACTCAGAATCCAGCAGCAGTGTCCTGGAACGCTTTGTGAGGCACCAACATTCAGACACTCGAAGAAGTGTTCTGGAATCCCATGTGAGGGACAAACACTCAGAACCCAGCTTCAGTGTTCTGGAGTCCTTTGTGATGGACAAACATTCAAACCCTCGTAGCAGTGTTCTGGGATCCTATGTGAGTGACAAACACTCAGAGTCCAGCAGCAGTGTCCTAGAATCCTTCGTGGGGGACAAAAATTCAGACACTCAAAGCAGTGTTCTGGAATCCCATGTGAGAGACAATTACTCAGAACCCAGCAGCAGTGTTCTGGAATCCTTTGTGAGGGACAAACACTCAGATCATAGCAGCAGTGTTCTGGAATCCTTTGTGAGGGCCAAACACTCAGAGCCCAGTAGCAGTGTTCTGGAATCCTATGTGAAGGAGAAATACTCAGAACCCAGCAGCAGTGTTCTGAAAACCTTTGTGAGGGACAAACACTCAGAACCCAGCAGCAGTGTTTTAGAATTATTTGTGAGGGACAAACATTAAGAGGCTTGCAGTAGTGTTCCGGAATTGTATGTGAGGGACAAACATTCTGAACCCAGCAGTAGTGTTTTGGACTAAAAAGTGAGGAACAAACACTCAGAACCCAGCAGCAGTGTTCTGGAATCCTACGTGAGGGACAAACACTCAGAAACCAGCAGCATTGCTCTGGAATTCTTGGTGAGGACAAACAAACAGAACTCCACAGCAGTGTTGTGAAATTCTATGTGAGGGACAATCACTCAGAACCCAGCAGCAGTGTTCTCGAATCCTTTGTGAGGGACAAACATTCAGAACATTGTAGCAGTGTTCTGCAGTCCTATGTGAGGGAAAAACACTCAGAACCCAGCAGCAGTGTTCTGCAGTCCTATGTGAGGGAAAAACACTCAGAACCCAGCAGCAGTGTTCTGGAATCCTGTGAGAGGGAGAAATATTCAGGACCTCGTAGCAGGTTCTGGAATCCTATGTGAGGGACAAACACTTAGAACCTATCAGCAGTGTTCTGGACTCCTTTGTAATTGAGAAATATTCTGACCCTCATAGCAGTGTTCTGAAATCCTATGTGAGGGACAAACACTCAGAATCAAGCAGCAGTGTTCTGGTGTCCTCTGTGAGGGACAAATACTCAGTCCCAGCAGCAGTGTTCTGGAATCTTATGTAAGGGACAAACAATAAGAACTCAAAGGCAGTGTTCTGGAATCCTATCTGAGGGACAATCTGGCAGACAATCGTAGAAGGCTTTCGGAGTCCTAAGTGGTAGGCAAACCCTCAGAACCCAACCAATGTGTTTTGGAATCCTATCTTAGGGATAAACACTCAGACAGTCATAGAAGTGTTCTGTAATCCTTTATGAGGGACAAACACTCAGAACCCAACAGCAGTGTTCTGGAATCCTATGTGAGGGACGAACTCTATGAACCCAGCAGCAGTGGTTTGGAATCCTATGTGAGGGATAAACACTCAGAACTCAGCCACTGTGTTCTGGAATCCTACCTGAGGGTCAAACATTCAGACATTCGTTGAAGTCTACTGTAATCCTATGTGAGGGACAAACACTCAGAACCCAGCAGCAGTGTTCTGGACTCCTATTGAGAGACAAACTCTCAGAACCCAGCAGCAGTGTTCTAGAATCCTTTTTGAGGGGGAAACACTCAGAATCCAGCTGCAGTGTTCTAGAATCCTTTGTAAGGGACAAAAACTCAGGACTCAGCAGCAGAGTTCTGGAATCCTCTGTGAGGGACAAACACTGCGTACCCACCTGCAGTGCTCTGGAATCCTATGTGAGGGCCAAACACTCAGAATACAGTAGCTGTGTTCTGGAATCCTTTGTGAGGGACAAACACTCAGAACCCAGCAGCAGTGTTCTGGAATCCTATGTGAGAGACAAACTCTCAGAACCCAGAAGCAGTGTTCTAGAATCCTTTTTGAGGGGCAAACACTCAGAATCCAGCTGCAGTGTTCTAGAATCCTTTGTGAGGGGCAAAAACTCAGGACTCAGCAGCAGAGTTCTGGAATCCTCTGTGAGGGACAAACACTCAGAATACAGTAGCTGTGTTCTGGAGTCCTTTGTGAGGGACAAACACTGAGAACCTAGCAGCAGTGTTCTGGAATCCTTTGTGAGGGCCCAACATTCAGAAACCAGCAGCGGTGTTCTAGATACTTTTCTGAGGTACATACATTAAGAAACTCGTAACAGTGTTGTGGAACCGTATGTGAGGGACAAACACTCTGAACCCAGCAGCAGTGTTCAGGAATCCTATTTGTGGGACAAACACTCAGAACCCAGCAGCAGGGTTCTGGAATCCTATGTGAGGGACAAATTTGAGAACCCAGTTGCAGTGTTCTATAATTCTTTGTGATGGATACAGATTCAGACGGTTGTAGCAGTGTTCTGGTATCCTATGTAAGGGACAAACCCTCAGAATCCAGCAGCAGTGTTCTGCAATCCTATTAGAGGGACAAAGATTCAGACCGTCGTAGAAGTCTTCAGAAATCCTACATGAGGGACCAACACTCAGAACCCAGCCACTGTGTCCTGGAATCCTGTACATGGGACAAACATTCAGGCACTCGTAGAAGTTTTCTGGAATACTTTGTGAGGGACAATCACTCAGAACCCAGCAGCAGTGCTCTGGAATCCTATGGGTGAGACAAACACTCAGAACCCAGCAGCAATGTTCTAGAATCCTTTGTGAGGGACAAACATTCAGACCCTCAAAGCAGTGTTCTGCAATCCTGTGTGAGGGACAAACACAAAGAACCCAGCTTCAGTGTTCTGGAATCCTTTGTGATGGACAAACATTCAGACCCTTGTAGCAGTTTTCTGGAATCCTATGTGAGGGACAAACACTCAGAACCCAGCAGCAGTGTTCTAGAATCCTTTGTCAGGGACAAACACTCGGAACCCAGCATCAGAGTTCTAGAATCCTTTGTGAGCAAAAAAACATCAAGAAACTCGTTGCAGTGTTATGGAATCCTATGTGAGGGACAGACACTCAGAACACCGCAAAAGTGTTCTGGAATCTTTTGTAATGGAGAAACATTCAGACCCTCGTAGCAGTGTTTTGAAATCCTATGTGAGGGACAAACCCTCAGAATCCAGCAGCAGTGTTCTGGAATCCTCTGTGAGGGACAAACACTCAGAACCAGCAGTAGTGTTCTGGAATCCTATGTGAGGAATAAACACTCAGAACCCAACAGCAGTGTTCTGGAATTTTCTGAGAGGGAAAAGCACTCAGAACATAGCCACTGTGTTCTGGAATGCTATCTGAGGGGCAAATAATCAGACACTCTTAGCATTCTTCTGGAATCCTACGGGGGAACAAACATTCAGAACCCAGGCACTGTTTTCTGGAATCCTATCTGAGAGACAATCATTCAGACACTTGTAGAAGTCTTCTGTAATCTTTTTTGAAGGACAAACACTCAGAAACCAGCAGCAGTGTTCTAGAATCCCATGTGAGGGAAAAACACTCAGAACCCAGCAGCAGTGTTCTGGAATCCCTTGGAAGGACAAACATTCAGAGTCTCGTAGCAGTGTTCTGGAATACTGCGTGAGGGACAAACACTCTGAACCCAGCAACAGTAGGCTGGAATCCCATGTGTGAGACAAACACTCATAACCCAACAGCAGTGTTCTGGAAACCTATGTGAAGGAAAAACACTCAGAACCCAGCAGCAGTGTTCTGGAAACCTATGTGAGGAACAGACACTCAAAACCTGACAGAATGTTTCTGAAATCCTGTGTGAGGGACAGTCAGAACCCAGCAGCAGTGTTCTAAAATCCTTTGTGTCAGACAAACATTCAGACCGTCATAGCAGTGTACTGGTATCCTATGTGAGGGACAAACACTCAGAACCCAACAACAGGGTTCTGGAATCATATGTGATGGACAAACACTCAAAACCCAAGAGAACTGTTCTGGAATCCTTTTTGAGTGACAAACACTCAGAACCCAGCCACTTTGTTCTGGTATCCTATCTTAGGGACAAACATTCAGAGAAATTTAGAAGTGTTCTGGAATCCTATTTGAGGGACAAACATTCAGAAACCAGCAGCAGTGCTCTGCAATCCTTTGTGAGGGACATACACAACCCAAGAGCAGTGTTCTGGAATCCTACGTGACAGACAATCACTCAGAACCCAGCAGAAGTGTTCTGGTATCATTTGTAAGAGACAAAGATTCAGAAGCTCAAAGCAGTGTTCTGTAATCCTATGTGAAGGACAAACACTCAGAACCCAGCAACAGTGTTCTGGAATCCTTTGTGAGTGACAAGCATTCAGAACCTGGTAGCATTGTTCTGGAATCCTATGTGAGGGACAAACACTATGAACCCATCAGCAGTGGTCTGGAATCCCATGTGAGGGACAAACACTCAGAACCCTGCAGCAGTGCTCTGGAATCCTATGTGAGGGACAAACACTCAGAACCCAGCCACCGTGTTCTGGAATCCTATCTGAGGGACAAACATTCAGACACTCATAGAATTGTTCTGTAATCCTTTGCGAGGCACAAACACTCAAAACCCATCAGCAGTGTTCTGTAATCCTATGTGAGACACAAGCACTCAGATATCAGCAGCAGTGTTCTAGAATCCTTTGTGAGGGACAAACATTCATACCCTCGAAGCAGTGTTATGGAATCCCATGTGAGGGACAAACTCTCAGAACTCAGCTTCAGTGTGCTGGTAATCTTTGTGATGGACAAACATTCAGACCATCCTAGCAGTGTTCTGGAATCCTAGGTGAGTGACAAACACTCTGAACCCAGCAACAGTGTCCTAGAATCACTTATGAGGGACAAACATTCAGACCCTTGAGGCAGTGTTCTGGAATCCTGTGTGAGGGACATACACTCAGAACCCAACAGCAGTGTTCTGGCATAGTGTATAAGGGAGAAACACACAGAACCCAGCAGCAGTGTTCTGGCATCCTATGTGAGGGACAAACACTCATATCCCAGGAGCAGTGTTTTGGAATCCTATGTGTGGGACAAACACTCAGAACCCAGCAGTAGTGTTCTGGAATCCTATGTGAGGGACAAACACTCAAACCCAGCAGTAGTGTTCTGGAATCCTATGTGAGGGACAAACACTCAAAACCCAGCAGCAGTGTTCTGGAATCCTTTGGGAATGACAAACACTCAGAACCCAGCCACATTGTTCTGGAATCCTATCTGAGGGACATTCAGACACTCGTAGAAGTGTTTTTCATTCATATGTGAGGGATAAAAACTCAGAAGCCAGCAGCAGTGCTCTGGAATCCTTTGGGAGGGACAAACAAAGAGAACCCAGCAGCAGTGTTCTGGAATCCGGTGTGAGGGACAATCACTCAGATCCCAGCAGCAGTGTTCTGGAATCCTTTGTGAGGGCCAAACATTCAAAACCTCCTAGCAGTGTTATGGAATCTATGTGAGGGACCAACACTCAGAACCTAACCAATGTGTTCAGGGATCCTATCTGAGGGACAAACATTCAGACACTCGTAGAAGTGCTCTGTAATCCTTTGGGAGGGACAAACACTCAGAACCCAGCAGCAGCGTTCTGGAATCCCTTGTGAAGGATAAACATTCAGAACCTCATAGCAGTGTTCTGGAATCCTATGTGAGGGATAAACACTAAGAACCCAGCAGCAGTGGTCTGGAATCCCATGTGAGGGACAAACCCTGAGAACCCAGCTTCAGTGTTCTGGAATCCTTTTTTGATGGACAAATATTAAGACCCTCCTAGCAGTGATCTAGAATTCTATGTGAGTGACAAACACTGAGAACCCAGCAGCAGTGTCCTAGAATCCTTTTTGAGGGAGAAACATTTAGACACTCGAAGCAGTGTTGTGGAATCCTATGTGAGGGACAAACATTCAGAACCCATCAGCAATGTTCTGGAATCTTCCTTGAGGCACAGACACTCAGAACCCAGCAGCAGTATTCTGCAATCCCATGTGAAGGACAAACACTCAGAACCCCGTAGCAGTGTTCTGGAATCCTATATGAGGGACAAGCACTCAGACCCCAGCAGCAGTGTTCTAGAATCCTTTGGAGTGACAAACAGTCAGAACCCAGCCACTTTGTTCTGGAATCTTATCTGAGGGACAAACATTCGGACACTCATCGAAGTGTTCTGAGATCCTATGTGAGGGACAAACACTCAGAAACCAGCAGCAGTGCTCTGGAATCTATGTGAGAGGACAAACTAACAGAACCCAGCAGAAGTGTTCTGGAATCCCATGTGAGGGACAAACACTCGGAACCCAGCTTCAGTGCTCTGGAATCCTTTGTGATGGAGAAACATTCAAACCCTTGTAGCAGTGTTCTGGAATCCTATGTGAGTGACAAGCACTCAGAAACCAGCAGCAGTGTACTACAACAAATTGTCGGACAAACATTCAGACCCTCAAAGCAGTGTGCTCTTATCCTATGTGAGGGAAAAATACTCAGAACAAATCATCCGTGTTCTAGAATACCATGTGAGGGACAAACGCTCTGAACCCAGCTATAGTGTCCTGGGATCCTATGGGAGGGACAAACACTGAAAATCCAAAAGCAGTGTTCTGGAATCCTTTGTTATTGACAAACACTCAGAAACCAGCCACTTTGTTCTGAAATTCTATCTGAGAGAAAAACATTCAGAACCTCCTAGCAGTATTCTGGGATCCTATGTGAGGAACAAACACTCTGAACCCAGCAGCAGTGTGCTGGGGTCCTTTGAGCGGGACAAACATTCAGCACCTCGTAGCAGTGTTCTGGAATAATATGTGAGGGACAAACGCTCAGAACCCAGAATCAGTGTTCTGAAATCCTTTGTAATGGTGAAATATTCAGACCCTCTTAGCAGTGTTCTGAAATCCTATGTGAGGGACAAACACTTAGAATCCAGCAGGAGTGTTCTGGAATCCTCTGTGAGGGACAAACACTTAGACCTAGCAGTGGTGTTCTGGAATCCTATGTGACAAACAAACACTCAGAACCCAACAACAGTGTTCTGGAATCCTATCTGAGGGACAAACATTCAGAATCCAGCCACTGTGTTCTGGAAACCTATCTAAGGGACAAACATTCAGACACTCATAGAGGTCTTCTGGAATTGTATGTGAGGGACAAACACTCAGTACCCAGCCACTGTGTTCTGGAATCCTATCTCAGGCACAAACATTCAGACTCTTGTAGAAGTGTTCTGTAATCCTTTGTGAGGGACAAACACTCAGAACCCAGCAGCTGTGTTCTGGAATCCCTTGGAAGGACAAACATTCAGAATCTCGTAGCAGTGTTCTGAAGTCCTACGTGAGGGACAAACACTCTGAACCCAGCAGCAGTGGTCTGGAATCCCATGTGTGAGACAGTCACTCAGAACCCAGCAGCAGTGTTCTGGAATCATATATGAAGGACAAACACTCAGAACCCAGCAGTAGTGTTCTGAAAACCTATGTGAGGACAGACACTCAAAACCCAACAGAAGGGTTCTGAAATCCTATGTGAGGGACAAATAGTCAGAAGCCAGCAGCAGTGTTCTAAAATCCTTTGTGACAGACAAACATTCAGACCGTCATAGCAATTTTCTGGTATCCTATGTGAGGGACAAACACTCAGAACCCAACAACAGGGTTCTGGAATCATATGTGATGGACAACACTCAAAACCCAAGAGCAGTGTTCTGGAATCCTTTCTGAGTGACAAACACTTGGAACCCAGCCACTTTGTTCTGGTATCCTATCTGAGGGACAAACATTCAGAGACACTTAGAAGTGTTCTGGAATCCTATTTGAGGGACAAACATTCAGAAACCAGCAGCAGTGCTCTGTAATCCTTTGTGAGAGACAAACACAACCCACCAGCAGTGTTCTGGAATCCTACGTGAGGGACAATCACTCAGAACCCAGCAGAAGTGTTCTGGAATTATTTGTGAGGAACAAAGATTCAGAACCTCGTAGCAGTGTTCTGGAATCCTATGTGAAGGACGAACACTCGGAACCCAGCAACAGTGTTCTGGAATCCTTTGTGAGGGACAAACATTCAGAACCTCCTTGCATTGTTCTGGAATCCTATGTTAGGGACAAGCACTATGAACCCATCAGCAGTGGTCTGGAATCCCATGTGAGGGACAAACACTCAGAACCCAGCAGCAGTGTTCTGTAATCCTATGTGAGAGACAAACCCTCAGAAATCAGCAGCAGTCTTCTAGAATCCTTTGTGAGGGACAAACATTCATACCCTCAAAGCAATGTTATGGAATCCCATGTGAGGGACAAACCCTCAGAACTCAGCTTCAGTGTGTTTGAATTCTTTATGATGGGCAAACATTCAGACCATCCTAACAGTGTTCTGGAATCCTAGGTGAGTGACAAACACTCAGAACCCAGCAACAGTGTCCTAGAATCACTTATGAGGGACCAACATTCAGACCCTTGAGGCAGTGTTCTGGAATCCTATGTGAGGGACATACACTCAGAACCCAACAGCAGTGTTCTGGCATAGTGTATAAGGGAGAAACACTCAGAACCCAGCAGCAGTGTTCTGGCATCCTATGTAAGGGACAAACACTCAGATGCCAGTAGCAGTGTTCTGGAATCCTATGTGTGGGACAAACACTCATAACCCAGCAGTAGTGTTCTGGAATCCTATGTGTGGGACAAACACTCAAAACCCAGAGGCAGTGTACTGGAATCCTTTGGGAGTGACAAACACTCAGAACCCAGCCACATTGTGCTTGAATCCTTTCTGAGGGACAAACATTCAGATAGTCGTCGAAGTGTTTTGCATTCATATGTGAGGGATAAACACTCAGAAGCCAGCAGCAGTGCTCTGGAATCCTTTGTGAGGGACAAACAAACAGAACCCAGCAGCAGTGTTCTGGAATCCTATGTAAGGGAGAGTCACTCAGATCCCAGCAGCAGTGTTCTGGAATCATTGGTGAGGGGCAAACATTCAGAACCTCCTAGCAGTGTTATGGAACCTATGTGAGGGACAAACACTCAGTACCCAGCCACTGTGTTCTGGAATCCTATCTCAGGCACAAACATTCAGACTCTTGTAGAAGTGTTCTATAATCCTTTGTGAGGCACAAACACTCACAACTCAGCAGCTGTGTTCTGGAATCCCTTGGAAGGACAAACATTCAGAATCTCGTAGCAGTGTTCTGAAGTCCTACGTGAGGGACAAACACTCTGAACCCAGCAGCAGTGGTCTGGAATCCCATGTGTGAGACAGTCATTCAGAACCCAGCAGCAGTGTTCTAGAATCGTATGTGAAGGACAAACACTCAGAACCCAGCAGCAGTGTTCTGGAAACCTATGTGAGGATAGACACTCAAAACCAAACAGAAGGGTTCTGAAATCCTATGTGAGGGACAAACAGTCAGAACCCAGCCACCGTGTTCTGGAATCCTATCTGAGGGACAAACATTCAGACTGTCATAGCAATTTTCTGGTATCCTACGTGAGGGACAAACACTCAGAACCCAACAACAGGGTTCTGGAATCATATGTGATGGACAAACATTCAAAACCCAAGAGCAGTGTTCTGGAATCCTTTCTGAGTGACAAACACTTGGAACCCAGCCACTTTGTTCTGGTATCCTATCTGAGGGACAAACATTCAGAGACACTTAGAAGTGTTCTGGAATCCTATTTGAGGGACAAACATTCAGAAACCAGCAGCAGTGCTCTGTAATCCTTTGTGAGGGACAAACACAACCCAACAGCAGTGTTCTGGAATCCTACGTGAGGGACAATCACTCAGAACCCAGCAAAGTGTTCTGGAATCCTATGTGAGGGACAAAGATTCAGAACCTCGTAGCAGTGTTCTGTAATCCTATGTGAGTGACAAACACTCAGAACCCAGCAACAGTGTTCTGGAATCCTCTGTGAAGGACTAACATTCAGAACCCAGCAGCAGTGTTCTGCAGTCCCATGTGAGGGACAAACACTCAGAGCACAGTAGCAGTGTTCTCGAATCCTATATGAGGGACAAACACTGAGAAACCAGCAGCAGTGTTCTAGAATCATTTGTGAGGGACAGACACTCAGAACCCAGCAGCAGTGTTGTACAATCATTTGTGAGGGACAAACGTTAAGAACCTCATAGCAGTGTTCTGGATTCGTATGTGAGGGAAAAACCCTCTGAACCCAGCAGCAGTGTTTTGGAATCTCATGTGAGGGAGAAACAATCAGAATCCAGGAGCAGTGTTCTGGAATCCCATGTGAGGGACAAACACTCAAAATCCAGCAACATAGTTTTGGCATCCTTTGTGATGCACAAACATTCAGAGCCTCGTAGCAGTGTTCTGGAATCCTATGTGAGTGAGAAACTCTCAGATCCCGGTAGCAGTGTCCTAGAATCCTTTGTGATGGAGAAACTTTCAGACCCTCAAAACAATGTTCCGGAATCCTATGTGAAGGACAAACATTCAGAACCCAGCAGCAGTGTTCTGGAATCCTTTGTAATGGAGAAACGTTCAGACCCTTGTAGCAGTGTCCTGGAACCCTACGTGAGGGATAAACACTAAGAACCCAGCAACAGTGGTCTGGAATCTCATGTGAGGGAAAAACACTGAAAACCCAGCTTCAGTGTTCTGGAATCTTTTGTGATGGACAAACATTAAGACCCTCGTAGCAGTGTTCTGGAATTCTATGTGAGTGACAAACACTGAGAACACAGCAGCAATGTCCTAGAATCCTTTTTGAGGGAAAAACATTCAGACCCTCAAAGCAGTGTTGTGTAATCCTATGTGAGGGACAAACACTCAGAACCCAGCAGCGGAGTTCTGGAATCTTATTTGAGACACAAACACTCAGAAGCCAGCAACAGTGTTCTGCAATCCCATGTGAGTGACAAACACTCAGAAACCCGTGGCAGTGTTCTGGAATCCTATGTGATGGACAAGCACTCAGAACCCAGCAGCAGTGTTCTAGAATCCTTTGTGAGGGACAGACACTCAGAACCCAGCAGCAGTGTTCTGGAATCCTTTGTTATGGACAAACATTCAGACCCTCGTAGCAGTGTTCTGGAATCCTATGTGAGTGACAAACACTCAGATCCCAGCAGCAGTGTCCTAGAATCCTTTGTGAGGGACAAACATTGAGATCCTCAAAGCAGTGTTCTATAATCATATTTGAGGGACAATCACTCAGAACCCAGTAGCAATGTTCTAGAATACTCTGAGAGGGACAAACACTCAGAAGGCAGCAGCAGTGTTCTGGAATCCTTTGTGAGGGACAAACACTCAGAACTCAGCCACTGTGTTCGGTAATCCTATCTGAGGGACAAATATTCAGACACTCGTAGAAGTCTTCTGGAATTCGATGTGATTGACAAACAGTCAGAACCTAGCCACTGTGTTCTGGAATACTCTCTGAGGGACAAACATTGCGACACTCATAATCCTTTGTGAGGGATGAACACTCAGAACCTCGCAGCAGTGTTCTGGAATCTCTTGTGAGGGACAAACATTCAGAATATTGTAGTAGTGTTCTGGAATCCTATGTGAGATACAAAGGCTAGGAACACAGCAGCAATAGTCTGGAATCCTCTGTGAGGGAAAAACACTCAGAACCCATCACCAATATTCTGGAATCCTATGTGAGGGAAAAACCATCAGAACCCAGTAGAAGTGTTCTGGAATCCTAGGTGAGGGACAAGCACTCAAAACCCAGCTGCATGTACTAGAGTACTTTGTGAGGGACACACACTCAGAACGCAGCAGCAGTGTTCTAGAATCCTTTGTGAGGGACAAACATTGAGAATCTTGAAGCAGTGTTCTAAAATCTTATTTGAGGGATATACAATCTGAACCCAGCAGCATTGTTTTGGAATCCCACGTGAGGGACAAACACTCAGAACCCAGCAGCAGTATTCTGGAATCTTATCTGAGGGAAAACACTCAGAACGCTGCAGCTGGGTTCTGGAATCCTATATGAAGGAGAGACACTCATAACCCAGCAACAGTGTTGTAGAATCCTATGTGAGGGACAAACACTCAGGACTCAGCAAACAGGGATCTGGAATCCCATGTGAGGGACAAACATTCAAAACCCAGCAGCAGTGTTCTGGAATCCTAGGTGAGGGACAATCACTCAGAACCCAGCAACAGTGTTCTAAAATCCTTTGTGAGGGACAAACACTCAGAAACCTGCAGCTGTGTTCTACAATCTTTTGTGAGGGACAAACATTAAGAAGCTTGAAACAGTGTTCTGGAATCGTATGTGAGGGAAAAACTCTCTGAACCAAGTAGCATTGTTCTGGAATCCTATGTGAGGGACAAACACTATGAACCCAGCAGCAGTGTTCTAGAATCCTTTGTGAGGGACAAACATTAAGAACCTCAAGGCAGTGTTCTGGAATCTTATGTGAGGGACATACACTCAGAACCCAGAAGCATTGTTTTGGAATCCTAAGTGAGGGAGAAACAGTCAGAACCCAGCAACAGTATTCTGGAATCCTATGCGAGGGACAAACAGTCAGAACCCAGCAGCAGGGTTCTGGAATCCTATGTGAGGGACAAACACTATGAACCCTGCAACAGTGGTCTGGGATCCCAGGTGTGGGCAAACACTCAGAAGCCAGCAGCAGTGTTCTGGAATCCTATGTGAGAAACATGCACTCGGAACCCAGCAGCAGTGTTCTAGAATCCTTTGTGAAGGACAAACATTAAGAACCTCATAGCAGTGTTCTGGAATCATATGTGAGGGACAAATAGAAACCAGCAGCAGTGTTTTGAAATCCCACGTGAGGGACAAACACTCAGAACCCAGCAGAAGTGTTCTTTAATCCTATGTGAGGAACAAAATCTCAGAACCCAGCAGCAGGGATCAGGAATCCGATGGGAGGGACAAACCCTCAGAACACAGCAGCAGTGTTCTAGAATCCTTTGTGATGGACAAACATTCAGATCATCACAGCAGTGTTCTGTTATCCTAACTGAAAGAGAAACACTCAGAACCCAGCATCAATGTTCTAGAATCCTATGTGAGGGACAAACACTCAGATACCAGAAACAGGGTTCTGGAATCCTATGTGACAAAAAAACACTATGAACCCAGCAACATTGTTCTGGAATCCCAGGTGTGGGCAAACAATCAGAACCCAGCAGCAGTGTTCTACAATCCTTTGTGAGGGACAAACATTCAGACACTTGAAGCAGTGTTCTGGAATCCCATGTCAGAGACAAACACTCAGAAGCCAGCAACAGGGTTCTGGAATCCTTTGTGAGTGACAAACACTCAGAACGCAGCCACTTTGTTCTGGAATCCTATCTGAGTGACAAACATTCAGACACTCGTAGAAATGATCTGGAAACTTCTGTGAGGGACAAACACTCAGAAACCAGCTCCAGTGCCCTGGAATCCTTGGTGTGGGACAAACACTCAGAACCCAGCAGCAGTGTTCTGGAATCCTAGGTGAGGGACAATCAGTCAGAACCCAGCAACAGTGTTCTAAAATCCTTTGTGGGGGGAAAACACTCAGAACCCTGCAGAAGTGTTCTAGAATCTTTTGTGAAGGACGAACATTAATAATCTCAAAGCGGTGTTCTGGAATCTTATGTGAGGGACAAACTCTCTGAACCAAGTAACATTGTTCTGAAATCCTATGTGAGGGACAAACACTCCGAACCCAGCAGCAGTGTTCTAGAATCCTTTGTGAGGGATAAACACGCAGAACCCAGCAGCAGTGTTCTAGAATCCTTTGTGAGGGACAAACATAAAGAACCTCGAGGCAGTGTTCTGGAATCGTATGAGAGGGACATACAATCAGAACCCAGAAGCATTGTTTTGGAATCCTAAGTTAGGGACAAACAGTCAGAACCCAGCAACAGTATTCTGGAATCCTATGTGAGGGACAAACACTATGAACCCTGCAACAGTGGTCTGGAATCCCAGGTGTGGGCAAACACTCAGAAGCCAGCAGCAGTGTTCTGGAATCCTATGTGAGAAACATGCACACAGAACCCAGCAGCAGTGTTCTAGAATCCTTTGTGAGGGACAAACATTAAGAACCTCGTAGCAGTGTTCTGGAATTGTATGTGAGGGACAAACACTCTGAAACCAGCAGCAGTGTTTTGAAATCCCATGTGAGGGACACTCAGAACCCAGGAGCAGTGTTCTGGAATCCTATGTGGGAGACAAACACTCAGAACCCAGCAACAGTGTTCTAGAATCCTTTGTGAGGGACAATCATTCAGAACCTCGTTGCAGTGTTCTGGAATCCTATGTGAGGAACAAACACTCAGAACCCAGCAGCAGGGATTTGGAATCATATGGGACAGTCAAACTCTCAGAACACAGCAGTAGTGTTCTAGAATCCTTTGTGACGGACATACATTCAGATCGTCATAGCAGTGTTCTGTTATCCTAAGTGAAGGACAAACACTCAGAACCCAGCATCAGTGTTCTAGAATCCTATGTGAGGGAGAAACACTCAGAACCCAGGAACATTAGTCTGGAATCCCAGGTGTGGGCAAACACTCAGAACCCAGCAGCAGTGTTCTACAATCCTGTGTGAGGGACAAACATTCAGACACTTGAAGCAGTGTTCTGGAAACCCATGTCAGGGACAAACACTCAGAAGCCAGCAACAAGGTTCTGGAATCCGTTGTGAGTGACAAACACTCAGAACCCAGACACTTTGTTCTGGAATCCTATCTGAGAGAAAAACATTCAGACACTCATAGAAAGTTTCTGGAATCCTATGTGAGGGACAAACATTCAAAACCCAGCAAAGAGTGTTCTGGAATCCTATGTGAGTGAAAAACACTCAGAACCCTGACACTTTGTTCTGGAATCCTATATGAGCGACAAACATTCAGACACTTGTAGAAGTGTTCTGGAATCCTATTTGAGGGACAAACATTCAGAACCCAGCAATAAGGGTTCTGGAATCCTATGTGAGGGACAAACACTCAAAACCCAGCAGCAGTGTCTGGAATCCTTTCTGAGTGACAAACACTCAGAACCCTGCACTTTGTTCTGGAATCCTATCTGAGGGACAAACATGCAGACACTCGTAGAAGTGACCCGGAATCCTATGTGAGGAGCAAACACTCAGAAACCAGTTCCAGTGCTCTGGAATCCTTTGTGTGGGACAAAATCTCAGAACCCAGCAGCAGGGCTCTGGAATCCTATGTGAGGGACAAACACTCAGAACCCAGCAGCAGTGTTCTAGTATCATTTGTGATGGACAAACATTCACAATGTCATAGCAGTGTTCTGGTATCCTATGTGAGGGACAAACACCCAGAACCCAGCAGCAGGATTCTGGAATTCTATGTGAGGGACAAACACTCAAAACCCAGCATCAGTGTTCTGGAATCCTTTGTGAGGGACAAACACTCAGAACCCAGCCACAGTGTTCTGGAATCCTTTGTGAGTGACAGACACTAGGAACCAAGTCAATTTGTTCTGGAATCCTACCTGAGGACAAACATTCAGACACTCGTAGAAGTGTTCTCGAATCCTATGTATGTGAGGGACAAACATTCAGAAACAAGCACCAGTGCTCTGGAATCCTTCGTGAGGGACAAACAAGCAGAACCCACCAGCGGTGTTCTAGAATCCTATGTGAGGGATAATCACTCAGAACCCAGCAGCAGTGTTCTGGAATCCTTTGTGAGGGACAAACATTCAGAACCTCGTAGCATTGTTTTGGAATCCTATGTGTGGGACAAACATTCAGAACCCAGCTGCAGTGTTCTGGAATCCATTGGGAGGGACTAACATTCAGAACCTCGTAGCAGCGTTCTGGAATCCTATCTGTGGGATAAACACTCAGAACCCAGCAGCTGTGTTCTGGAATTATTTTTAATGGAGAAACATTCAGGCACTCATAACAGTGTTCTGAAATCCTATGTGAGGGACAAGCACTCAGAATCCAGGAGCAGTGTTCTGGAAAACTCTGTGAGGGACAAACACTCAGACCCAGCAGTAGTGTTCTGGAATCCTATGTGATGGACAAACACACAGAACCCAACAGCAGTGTTATGGAATCCTTTGTGAGAGACAAACACTGAGAACATGGTAAACAGTGTTCTGGAATCTTATGTGATGGACAAACACTCAGAACCCAACAGCAGTGTTATGGAATCCTTTGTGAGGGACAAACACTCAGAACGTGGTAAACAGTGTTCTGGAATTCTATGTGAGGGATAAACACTCAAAACCAGCAGCAGTGTCTGGAATCCTTCCTGAGTGACAAACACTCAGAATACAGCCGTTTTCTTCTGGAATCCTATCTGAGGGACAAATATTCAGACACTTGTAGAAGTGTTCTGGAATCCTCTGTGAGGGACAAAGACTCAGAAAACAACTCCAGTGCTCTGTAATCCTTTGTGTGGGACAAACACTCAGAACCCAGCAACAGTGTTCTGGAATCCTATGTGAGGGACAATCACTCAGAACCCAGCAGCAGTGTTCTGTAATCATTTGTGAGGGACAAGCATTCAGAAACTCGTAGCCATGTTCTGGAATCCTATGTGAGCAACAAACACTCAGAACCCAGCAGCAGTGTTCTGGAATTCTTTGAGAGGGACAAACATTCAGAACCTCGTAGCATTGTTCTGGAATCCCATGTGAGGGACAAATGCTCAGAACCCAGCAGCAGTGTTCTGGAATCCTTTGTAATGGGGAAACATTCAGACCCTCGTAGCAGTGTTCTGAAATCCTATGTGAGGGACAAACACTCAGGATCCAACAGCAGTGTTCTGGAATCCTCTGGTTGGACAAACACTCTGACCCAGCAATACTGTTCTGGAATCCTATGTGAGAGACAAACTCTCAGAATACAACAGCACTGTTCTAGAATCCTTTTTGAGGAACAAACAATCAGAACCCCGCAGCAGTGTTCTGGAATCATTTGTGAGGGACAAACATTAAGAACCTCCCAGCAGTGTTTTGGAATCCTACGTGAGGTGCAAACACTATGAACCCAGCAGCAGTGGTCTGGAATCTCATGTGAGGGACAAACACTCAGAACCCATCAGCAGTGTCCTAGAATCCTGTGTGATGGACAAACATTCACGGCCTCATGGAAGTGTTTTGGAATCCTATGTGATTGACAAACACTCAGAACTCATCAGCAGTGTCCTAGAATCCTTTGTGTGGGACAAACATTCGGAACATCGAAGCAGTGTTCTGGAATCCTAAGTGAGGGAGAAACACTCAGAACACAGCAGCAGTGTTCTGGAATCCTATTTGAGAGACACTCAGAACCCAACAGCAGTGTTCTAGAATCCTTTGTGAGGGACAAACTTTGCGACCCTCAAAGCTGTGTTCTGAATCCCATGTGAGTGACAAACACTCAGAAGCCAGCTTCAGTGTTCTGTAATTCTGTGTGATGGACAAACTTCAGACCCTCGTTTCAGTGTTCTTGAATCCTATGTAATTGACAAACACTCAGAACCCACAGCAGTGTCCTAGAATTCTTTGTGTGGGACAAACATTCAGACGCTTGAAGCAGTGTTCTTGAATCCTAAGTGAGGGACAAAGACTCAGAACACAGCAGCAGTGTTCTGGAGTCCTCTGTGAGGGACAAACACTCAGAACCGAGCAGCGTTGTTCTGGAATCCCACGTGAGTGTCAAACACTCCGAACCCAGCAGCAGTGTTCTAGAATCATTTGTGAGGGACAGACACTCAGAATCCAGCAGCAATTCTCTGCAACCCTTTTTGAGGGACAAACATTCAGAACCTCGAAGCAGTGTTCTGGAATCCCACCTGAGGGACAAACACTCTGAACCCAGCAGCAGTGTTTTGCAATCCTATGTGAGAGACATACACTCAGAACCCAGCAGCAGTGTCCTAGAATCCTTTCTGTGGGACAAACATTCAGACCCTTGAAGCAGTGTTCTGGAATCCCATGTGAGAGACAAACACTCAAAACCCAACTTAAGTGTTCTGAAATCATTTGTGATGGACTAACATTCAGAACTTTGTAGTGGTGTTCTGGAAACCTATGTGAGTGACAAACACTCAGAACCCAGCAGCAGTGTCCTAGAATCCTCTGTGAGGCTCAAACATTCAGAATCCAGCAGCGTTGTTCTACAATCTTTCCTGAGGGACAAACATTCAGAACCTCGTAGCAGTGTTCTGGAATAGTCTGTGAGGGCCAAAACCTGTGAACCCAGCAGCAGCATTCTGGAATCCTATGAGAGGGACAAACACTCAGAACCCAGCAGCAGGGTTCTGGAATCGTATGTGAGGGACAAACACTCAGGACCCAGCAGCAGTGTTATGGAATCCTTTGTGACGGACAAACATTCAGACTGTTGTAGCAGTGTTCTGCTATCCTATGTGGGGAACAAACACTGAGAACACAGCATCAATGTTCTCGAATCCCTTGTGAGGAACAAACACTCAGAACCCAGTAATAGGGTTCTGGAATTCTATTTGAGGGACAAACACTCAAAACCCAGCAGCAGTGTTCTGGAATCCTTTGTGGGTGACAAACACTCAGAACCCAGCCACTTTGTTCTGGAATCCTACGTGAGGGACAAATATTCAGACACTCTTAGAAGTGTTATGGAATCCTATGTGAGTCCAGTAACAGGCAGCAGTGCTCTGGAATCCTTTCTGAGGAACAAACAAACAGAAACCAGCAGCAGTTTTCTGGAATCCTATGTGAGAGACAAACACTCAGAACCAAGCAACAGTGCTGTAGGACACTTTGTGAGGGACAAACATTCAGACCCTTTAAGCAGTGTTCTGGAATCCAATGTGAGGGACAAACACTCAGAATACAGCTTCAGTGTTCTGGAATCCCTTTTGATGGACAAACATTCAGACACTCGTAGCAGTGTTCTGGAATCCTACGTGATAGACAAACACTTGGAACTCACCAGCAGTGTCCTAGTATCCTTTCTAAGTGACAGACATTCAGACCCACGAAGAAGTGCTCTGGAATCCATTGTGAGGGACACACACACAGAACCTATCAGCAGTGTTCTGGAATCTTCTGTGAGGCACAAACACTCAGGACCCAGCAGCAGTGTTCTGGAATCCATATGAGGGACAAACACTCAGAACCCAGTAAAATTGTTCTGGAATACCATTTGAGGGACAAACCCTAAGAATCCAGCAGCATTGTTCTAGAATCCTTTGTGAGGGAGAAACACTCAGAACCCAGCGTCAGTGTTCTAGAGTCCTTTCTGAGGGACAAACATTAAGAACCTTGTAGCAATGGTGTGGAATTATATGTGAGGGACAAACACTCTGAACCCAGCATCAGTGTACTGGAATCCCATGTGAGGGACAAACAATCAGAACCCAGCAGCAGGGTTCTGGAATCCTACATGAGGGACAAACACTCAGAACCCAGCAGCAGTGTTCTAGCATCCTTTGTGACAGACAAACATTCAGACCGTCGTAGCAGTGTACCGATATCCTATGTGAGGGACAAACACTCCGAACCCAGCATCAAGGTTCTAGAATCCTGTGTGAGGAACGAACACTCAGAAACCAGCAACAGGGTTCCGGAATCCTATGTGAGAGACAAACACTCAAAACCCAGCAACAGTGTTCTGCAATCCTTTCTGAGTGACAAACATTCAGAACCCAGCCACTTTGTTCTGGAATCCTATCTGAGGGACAAACATTCAGACACTCGTAGAAATGTTCTGGAATGCTATGTGAGGGACAATCACTCAGAAAACAGCAGCAGTGCTCTGGAATCCTTTGTGAGGCAAAAACATTCAGAAACTCGTAGCAGTGTTCTGGAATCCTATGTGAGGGACACTCAGAACCCAGCAGCAGTGTTCTGGAATCTTTTGAAAGGGACAAACATTCAGAAACACGTAGCAGTGTTCTGGAATCCTATGTGAGGGACAAACACTACGAACCCCACAGCATTGTTCTGGAATCCTTTGTAATGGATAAATATTCGGACATTCATAGCAGTGTTCTGAAGTCCTATGGGAGGGACAAACACTCGGAATCCAGCAGCAGCGTTCTGGAATCCTCTGTGAGGGACAAACACTAAGACCCAGGAGTAATGTTCTGGAATCCTATGTGGGTAACAAACACTGAGAACACAACAGCAGTGTTCTGTAAACCTACGTGTGGGACAAACACTCAGAACTCAGCCACTGTGTTCTGGAATCCTATCTGAGAGACAAAAATTCAGACACTCGTAGAAGTCTTCTGGAATCTTAAGTGAGGGACAAACACTCAGAACCCAGCCACTGTGTTCTGCAATCCTATATGAAAGACAAACATTCAGACACTCGTAGAAGTGTTCTGTAATCCTTTTTGTGGGACAAACACTCAGAAGCTAGCAGCAGTTTCTGGAACCCTTTGTGAGGGACAAACATTCAGACCCTCAGTGCAGTGTTCTGGAGTCCCATGTGAGGGACGCTCAGAACCCAGCTTCACTGTTCTGGAATCCCTTGTGATGGGCAAACATTCCATCCCTTGTAGCAGTGTTCTGGAATCATATGTGAGTGACAAACACTCAGAACCCAGAAGCAGTGTCCTAGAATCCTTTATGTGGGACAAACATTCACACCCTCCAAGCAGTGTTCTGGAATCCCATGTGAGGGACAGACACTCAGAACCCAGGAGCATTGTTCTGGAATCCTATGTGAGGGACAAACACTCAGAACCCAGCAGCAGTGGTCTAGAATACTTTGTGAGGGTCAAAGACTCAGAACCCAGCAGCAGTGTTCTGGAATCCTTTGTGAGGGACAAACATTAAGAGCCTCGTTGCAGTGTTCTGGTATAGTAGGTGAGGGACAAACACTCTGAACCCAGCAGCAGTGTTTTGGAATACCATGTGAGGGACAAACACTCAGAACCCAGCAGTAGTGTTCTGGAATCCATTGTGAGGGACAAGCCCTCAGAATCCAGCAGCAGGGTTCTGGAATCCTATGGGAAGAACAAACACCCAGAACTCAGCAGCAGTGTTCTAGAATCCTTTGTGATGGACGAACATTCAGAAAGTCGTAGCAGTGTTCTGGTATCCTATGTGAAGAACAAACACTCAGAACCCAGCAGCAGTGTTCTGGAATCCTATGTGAGTTACAAACACTCTGAACCCAGCAGCATTGTTCTGGAATCCTTTGTGAGGGAGAAACACTCAGAACCCAGCAGCAGTGTTCTAGAATACTTTGTGAGGGACAAACATTAAGAGCCTCGTAGCAGTGTTCTAGAATCGTACATAGGGACAAACACTCTGAACCCAGCAGCAGTGTTTTGGATTCCCATGTGAGGGACATACACTCAGAACCCAGCAGCAGTGTTCTGGAATCCTATGTGAGGGAGAAACACTCAGAAAATAGCAGCAGGGTTCTGGAATCCTATGTGAGGTACAAACTCTCAGAAACCATCAGCAGTTTTCCAGAGTCCTTTGTGAAAGACAAACTTTCAGACTGTCGTAGCAGTGTTCTGGTATCTTATGTGAGGAACAAACACTCGGAACCCATCATCAATGTTTTAGAATCCTATGTGAGGGAAAAACACTCAGAAACCAGCAAACAAAGTTCTGGAATCCTATGTGAGGGACAAACACTCCAAACCCAGCAGCAGTGTTCTGGTATCCCTTCTGAGTGAGAAACACTCAGAACCCAGACACTTTTTTCTGGAATCCTATCTGAGGGAAAAACATTCAGACACTCGTAGAAGTGTTCTGGAATCCTATGTGAAGGAAAACACTCAGAAATCAGCAGCATTCCTCTGGAATCCTTTGTGAGGGACAAACAAATGGAACTTAGCAACGGTGTTCTGGAATCTTATCTGAGGGACAAACACTCAGTATCCAGCATCAGTGTTCTGGAATCCTTTGTAATGGAGAAACATTCAAACCCTCGTAGCAGTGATCTGAAATCCTATGTAAGGGACAAACACTCAGAATCCAACAGCAGTGTTCTGGAATCCTCTGTGAGGGACAAACACTCAGACACAGCAGTAGTGTTCTGTAATCCTATGTGAAGGACAAACACTCAAACCCCAACAGCAGTGTTCTGGAATCCTTTGTGGGTGACAAACACTCAGAACCCAGCCACTTTGTTCTGGAATCCCATCTGAGGGACAAATAATTCAGACACTCATAGAAATCTTATGGAATCCTATGTGAGGAACAAACACTGAGAACCCAGCCACTGTGTTCTGGAATCCTATCAGAGGGAAAAACATTCAGACACTCGTAGAAGTGTTCTGTAATCCTTTTGAGGGACAAACACTCAGAACCCAGCAGCAGTGTTCTGGAATCAGTTGTGAGGGACAAACTTTCGGAACCTCGTAGAAGTGTTCTGGAATCTTATGTGAGGTGCAAACACTATGAACCCAGCAGCAGTGATCTGGAATCCCGTGTGAGGGACAAACACTCAGAACCCAGCTTCAGTGTTGTGGAATCCTTCGTGATGGACAAATATTCAGAACCTCGTAGCAGTGTTCTGGAATCCTATGTGAGTGACAAACACTCAGAACCCAGAAGGAGTGTCCTAGAATCCTTTATGGGGACAAACATTCACACCCTCAAAGCAGTGTTCTGGAATCCCATGTGAGGGACAGACACTCAGAAACCAGGAGCATTGTTCTGGAATCCTATGTGAGGGACAAACACTCAGAACCCAGCAGCAGTGTTCTGGATTCCTTTGTGAGGGACAAACATTAAGAACCTCATAGAAGTGTTCTGGTATTTTATGTGAGGGACAAACACTCTGAATCCAACAGCAGTGTTTTGGAATCCTAAGTGAGGGACAAACACTCAGAACACAGCAGCAGTGTTGTGGAATCCTATTTCAGAGACAAACACTCAGAAACCAGCAGCAATGTTCCAGAATCCTTTGTGAGGGACAATCATTCAGAACTTCGTAGCAGTGTTCTGGAATCCTATGTGAGAGACAAACACTATGGACCCAGCAGCAGTGGTCTGGAATCCTATGTGAGGAACAAACCCTCAGATCCAATCAGTAGTGTTCTAAAATCCTTTGTGAGGGACAAACACTCAGAACCCAGCAGCAGTTTTCTAGAATCCTTTGAGAGGGACAAATATTAACAACCTCGTAGCAGTGTTCTGGAATAGTATGTGAGGGACAAACACTCTGAACCCAGTAGTAGTGTTTTGGAAAACCATGTGAGGGACAAACACTAAGAACCCTTCAGCAGTGTTCTGGAATCCTATGTGAGGGATAAACACGCAGAAGCCAGCAGCAGTATTCTAGAATCCTTTGTGATGGACAAACTTTCAGAGCGTCGTAGCAGTGTTTTGGTATCCTATGTGAGGGACAAACACTCAGAACCCAGCATCAGTGTTCTAGAATCCTATGTGAGGGACAAACACTCAGAACCTAGCAACAGGATTATTGAATCCTATGTGAAGAACAAACACTCATATCCCAGCAGCAGTGTTCTGGAATCTTTTGTGAGTGACAAACATTCAGAACCTATCATAATTTTTCTGGAATCCTATCTGAGTGACAAACATTCAGAGACTCATAGAAGTATTATGGAATCCTATGTGAGGGACAAACACTCAGAAACCAGGAGCAGTGCTCTGGAATCCTTTGTGAAGAATCCTTTGTAATGGAGAAACATTCAGACCCTCGTAGCACTGTTCCATAATCCTATGTGAGGGACAAACACTCAGAATCCAGCAGCAGTGTTCTGGAAGCCTCTATGAGGGACAATCACTCAGACCCAGCAGTAGTGTTCTGGAATCCTATGTGAGGGACAAACACCGAGTACCCAAGAGCAGTGTTCTGGAATCCTATGTGAGGGACAAACACGATGAACCCAGCAGTACTGTTCTAAAATACAATGTGTGGGACAAACACTCAGAACCCACAGCAGAGCTCTGGAATCGTATGTGAGGGCAAACACTCAGAACCCAGCAGCAGTGTTCTAGAATCCTTTGTGAGGGGTAAACACTCAGAACCCAGCTGCAGTATTCTAGAATCCTTTGTGGGGGAGAAAAACTCAGAACTAAGCAGCAGAGTTCTGGAATCCTCTATGAGGGACAAACACTCAGTTCCCAGCAACAGTGCTCTGGAATCCTATGTGAGGGACAAACTCTCAGAATACAGTAGCTGTGTTCTGGAATCCTATGTGAGTGACAAACACGCAGAACGTAGCAGCAGTGTTCTAGAATCCTTTGTGAGGGACACACACTCAGAAACCAGCAGCAGTGTTCTAGAAACTTTTCTGAGGACAAGCATTAAGAAACTCGTAGCGGTGTTGTGGAATCGTCTGTGAGGAACAAACACTCAGAACCCAGCAGCAGGGTTCTGGAATCCTATGTGAGGGACAAAAGTTCAGAACCCAGCAGTAGTGTTCTATAATTCTTTGTGACGGATACAGATTCAGACGGTTGTAGCAGTGTCCTTGTATCCTATGTGATTGACAAACCCTCAGAACCCAGCAGCAGGGTTCTAGAATCCTATCAGAGGGACAAAGATTCAGACCCTCGTAGAAGTCTTCAGGAATCCTATGTGAGGGACAAACACTCAGAACCCAGCCACTGTGTCCTGGAATCCTATACGTGGGACAAACATTCAGACACTTGTAGAAGTGTTCTGTAGTCCTTTGTGAGGGACAAACACTCAGAATCCAGCAGCAGTGCTCTGGAATCCTATGTGAGAGACAAATACTCAGAACCAAGCAGCAATGTTCTAGAATCCTTTGTGAGGGACAAACATTCAGACCTTCAAAGCAGTGTTCTCCGTGTGCGGGACAAACACTCAGAACCCAGCTTCAGTGTTCTGGAATCCTTTTTGATGGCCAAATATTCAGACCCTCGTAGCAGTGCTCTGGATTCCTATGTGAGTGACAAACAGAATCCAGTAGCAGTGTCCTAGAATCCATTGAGTGGGACATTCAGACCCTCTAAGCAGTGTTCTGGAATCCTATGTGAGGGACAAACACTCAGAACCCAGCAGCAGTGTTCTTGAATCATCTGTGAGGGACAAACACTAAGAACCCAGCAGCTGTGTTCTGGAATCCTATGTGAGGGACAGACACTCAGAACCCAGTAGTAATGTTCTGGAATCCTATGTTAGAGACAAACACTCAGAACCCAGCAGCAGTGTTCTAGAATCCTAGTCAGGAACAAACACTCAGAACCCAGCACAGAGTTCTAGAATCCTTCGTGAGGGACAAACATTAAGAAACCCGTTGCAGTGTTCTGGAATCCTATGTGAGGGACAGACACTCAGATCACCGCAGCAGTGCTCTGGAATCCTTTGTAATGGAGAAACCTTCAGACCCTCGTAGCAGTGTTCCAAAATCATATGTGAGGGACAAAGCCTCAGAATCCAGCAGCAGTGTTCTGGAACCCTCTGTGAGGGACTAACGCTCAGACCCAGCAGTAGTGTTTTGGAATCCTATGTGAGGAATAAACACTCAGAACCCAACAGCAGTGTTGTGGAATCTTATGAGAGGGAAAAACACTCAGTACCCAGCCACTGTGTTCTGTAATCCTATCTGAGGGACAAATATTCAGACACTCTTAGAATTCTTCTAGAATCCTATGTGGGGGACAAACATTCAGAACCCAGGCACTTTGTTCTGGAATCATATATGAGGGACAATCATTCAGACACTCGTAGAAGTCTTCTGTAATCCTTTGTGAGGGACAAACACTCAGAAACCAGCAGCAGTGTTCTGGAATCCTATATGAGGAACAGACACTCAGAGCCCAGAAGCAGTGTTCTACAATCCTTTGTGAGGGGCCAACATTAAGAATCTCTTAGCAGTGTTCGGGAATCGTAGGTGAGGGACAAACACTCTGAACCTAGCAGCAGTGTTTCGGAATCCCATGTGAGGGACAAACACTCAGAACCCAGCAGCAGTGTTCTCGAGTCCTATGTGAGGGACAAACACTCAGATCCCAGCAGCAGAGTTATGGAATCCTGTGTGAGGGACAAACATTCAGAACCCAGCTGCAGTGTTCTAGAATAATTTGAGACGGACAAACACTCAGAACCCAGCAGCATTGTTCTAGAATACTTTGTGACGGACAAACATTCACAACGTCGTAGCAGTATTCTGGTATCCTATGTGAGAGACAAACACTAAGAACCCAGCAACAGTGTTCTAGAATCCTCTCTGAGGGACAAACACTCAGAACCCAGCAACAGTCAGCAGATAGAGGTAACAAACTTAGATATATGCCAAATCTAGAAGCAAGAGACTAGGGGGATAACGACCTTTCAAAATAAAATGCAAGATTTGAAAACTGATTGGCTCGGGGATGAGGAAAAGGCAGGTCTTTAAGGTCAATCCTTGTTTTGCTTTAAGTTGTTAGGGGGTGGTTTTATCACAAATTGTAGAATATGTCATTTCAGTTTTGAACATCTTGAGTTAAATGGTACTAACATATCTAATGAATTGATTTTCTTCCCTGGGAAGCTAATATTTCAAAAACTTAAAAAGTATAGATTTCTAACTTGTATCCAATTTATAAAATTATCTCTAGGCTGCTGGTTTCAGGAGGAGGCTCATGAATATTCTATCTGCAGAGAATATATCAGGAGTTAACAAAGCTTCAATATTTTTGGACAACCAGTTAACTAAGCCACCTCTTAGTGTGTTTAGATGGGAAATCTTAGCTGAAGATATTCAATAATGAACCAACAGTGACTAAAAAATTCAATATTAAGTATATTTCATTGTAATTAATTTGAATTTAAGTAGCCATATACAGCTAGTATTTACTACATTGAACAATGTAAATAAGAGGAAAAAATTAATAACCATCTGTAATACCACATGCCAAAATCCTCATAAATTTGTTCTAGCTAAAGGAGTTCATCAGAAGCAGCAATTGAAAGCACCAACTAAACCAGCTGTGGTTAATTCACTGTCATTCTCTCAGAACCATCACTTCTCTGAACAAAACAAGTAGAAGAGTTAATTGTGAATCTGCATTTTCCTTGCCTATTTTAAGGTTTTGATGTTGACACTAATTTGTGAAATCCCTCCTGTGGTGTGATATTTCGTTTTACTTGCTTTTTGTTAGGAAAAGAATGCTTCAGCTCTTAATTTAAAATTATGTTTCTCCCTCCTAGGTTGAGTGAACTTAGAATGCATTCTCTGACATATGCAAGTTTTTATTTATATGAATTTGGGAAAAAAGCATACTTAATTACCTAAGACTTCTTATTCTAGGCTTGACCCTGTGTTCGTCATCTTTTGAATTTGTAGTTGCATAGGCTGCTCTCTGACACTGGTTAGTGATCTGGAAGCTATATTAACGTTAGGGGAGGTAGTGTATGAGCATTAGAGGTATCCTTGCAAGGAAAGACTTGTCTTATCTCAATATGTCTTTTTTTTGCACAGAAGAAAGTCAATGTTTGAGTCTTCTAAAATCTTCCTATTTCCAAGTTGCAGAGTACCGTTGATTCCTAAACAAAGATCTGATTTTTGACTCAGAGACGTGGCAAGGTAGTGAATCACCATTATAATTTAACAATCTTCGACATAAAATTATCTCTCTGATATTTAGATTTTGCCCAATTATTAAGATATTTGGGTGTTTCGTTAAGAATGGAAGACTCTAGTCTCTTGAGCAGAGACTATAAAGGCCTCAGATGATCATTTATAATTTCATGCTCTTTTCTTTAACATCTTCAACACAGTTGGAAGCAGCCAATACTCCCCAGAGTTGTTGTGTTTTTTAAACCCACTGCATGGTTCAGTGGTAGAAAACTGGGTTGATCCAAGCTGTTTTCAGTAAACACTTCATTTCAGGTGACCTATTTCATATTAAATAATCTCTAGATCCTGTCTTCAAAACTAACTAGATCAGATAACCTACCCTAGATTTTCACCTTTTAGGGTCTGTTAGCTGCAGTCACTTTTGTGAAAATGATTGCAATGAAAAGATAGAGTTGTAGCTAGGGAAAATGTTTTGACTAATTTAAGCATAGTGGTATTTAATATGAGAATTTAAGTTACACACATTTGAAAATTATAATGGAGTCTCTTGGCTGAGCTTTAAAAAAAATAGCGTTTAGGCTAAAAAGGGAACTGCTACCTCTCCTAAAATCAGAAAGATGTTACAGTAATTCTCCATTCTCTAGAATTATCAGGAAGCACCTTTGTGATAATTTAATTTTGCTCTTGGGAGTGTGAGCCTGTGTAGTCATGCAACCATCAATTAGAATGATGGCTTTCTGATCCTAAAGTCATTCGTTCTGAAAACAATATTTTTCATAAATTTGAAAGTGAGAAGTTTTGATCTTGCCATTCCCAAGTAACTCTCTTAATAAGAAACATCAGCATGCTTCAGTGACAGCTGTCACCTTCCAGTGCTGAGAGTCATCTTTGAGTTCTCCATTTCACTCCCTACACTTCAATTTAGCTGCAGTTCTTTTGGCCAGTCCTATGAAATACATCCATGGCCTAATGACTTCTCACCACTAATACCATTCATACTAACAGCATTCTCACCTAAGTCACTACATTTTTTCTCTGGATTACAATAACCTCCCGATTTATTTGCTCACAAAACCTATTTATTCTTCACAGTGCACCAGATATACCCCTTTGAAATGCAAACACAATCATGTTATTCTCTGGTGAAATTATCTCATATATTCCTATCGCATTTAAAATTAATTCAGAATAATCCCATGATTATCAAAACCCTACATGCTCTTCCACAACATGGTTTAGTTCCAAGATATCTCTTCAACTTTTTGTTCACTGAACTGAATGGGTGACTAATAGTCATATTTTTGTTTTTGCTCAAAAAGTCTTGACTTGGGCCGGGCGCGGTGGCTCACGCTTGTAATCCCAGCACTTTGGGAGGCCGAGGCGGGCGGATCACGAGGTCAGGAGATCGAGACCATGGTGAAACCCCGTCTCTACTAAAAATACAAAAAAATTAGCCGGGCGTAGTGGCGGGCGCCTGTAGTCCCAGCTACTCGGAGAGGCTGAGGCAGGAGAATGGCGTGAACCCGGGAGGCGGAGCTTGCAGTGAGCCGAGAGCGCGCCACTGCACTCCAGCCTGGGCGACAGAGCGAGACTCCGTCTCAAAAAAAAAAAAAAAAAAGTCTTGACTTGTAAATTTTTCAGTTTCTCCTTTATCCACAGGTAACTTTTTCCTCATAAGGCTAATTGCTTGCTTCCTTGAGTTCTGCTCTCAAAGATACCCTTCATTTTCTACCTAATATTAATAAATTTAATCATTCATTATTCCATTACTATGCTCTATGGTGTATACAATTTCTGTTCTTTGTCATGTTATTAACTAAATTATTTATTTGTTTCAGGAATGTATTCCATAAATATTGTAAACATAAAAATTGTGTTATTTTTATTGCTGTATGCTCAGCTGCCCAATAACAGTTTGAGGATTAACATATTTGTTAAATGGACAAATACATTCTTTCACAAATATTAGTTTAATAATTTTATATTAAACTCCGTATATACTTATGATATTAATTAGATAATTCAGAATAAACATTCCATTGGAAAAAACTAAACAATTTGTTATAAAACATCCTTAAAAGCATCAGAAAGTTAATACAGCAATGAAGAATTACAAGACCAAATTAAGAATGGTATGGAAGCCTGTTTGTAAGGCTTATGTTTGGGCTATCTCTTTACTTAGAGTGACTATAAATCTCAAAAGAGCACTAAAGGGAGAAATAACCAAATCTACTAACATGGTAAGGGTATTTAAACATCTCTTAGTAATTGAGAAAATTGAAAGAAAAGAAAGAACGGGAGAAAGAGACACAGAGTGAAAGGGATAATGAGGGAGAGAAAGAAGAAGAGAAAGGAAGAGGAAGAAAAGTAAAAAGGAGGAGGAGGGGGAGGGAGGAAGAAAGAAAGGTGAAAAGAAAGAATGGTAAAGTTTTTAACAACATAATTTGTCCTTCTAGAATATGAATGTTAGTCTATTTGATGATGTCCCACAGATTCCTTAGTCTCTGCTCATTTTTTATTTGTTATTCTTTCTGTTTCTCAGAGTCAATATTTTCCATTTTCTTATCTTCAAGCTCATGACTTATTCTGTGTGTGCAAATATACTCTTAAATCCCTCTGGTGATTCTTTAATTTTTATCATTGTAGTTTTCAACTCCAGAATTTCTGTTATCTCTTTGTTGATATTCCTACTTTTTAATATTTTTTCTGATTCCTTTATTTCTTCATGTTTTCCTTTTGACATTTGAATATAATTAAGAGAGTTGTTTTAAAGTCTTTGTCTAGTAAGTTTGATGTCTGGGTTTCCTTAGAGATATTTTCTGTCAATTTATTTTTTCCTTTGAATAAGCCATACTTTCCCATTCTTTGTATGCTTTATAACTTTTTTTGAAAACTGGACATTATAATAATTATAATTACTATGTGGTTACTCTGTAAATAAGACCCCCTCCTACAAACACACTAATGTTTTGTGGTTTTAAATTTTATTTACTTATTATACTGTTAAGGTTTTTTTTTTTAGTGAAATTTTCCAAAGCGATTTACAAAACTGTTTGCTTTATAAGGTGTGGTCACTGAAGTCTTTTGTTTCCTTAACAAATGTTAAGCTAATGTTTTGACAGTGATTTTCTTGTATGTCATGAACTAAGCAAACAGGCAAATACAACAAAAAACAAAAAGAAAAACAAGTAATCATTATCCAGTAAAATATGTCTCTAGGCCATGCAGACTGGCTTTGTGCTGGGTTCTTTAAAGCTGGCACAAAGTGTGTATTCACTCTTTCACTGAGTGAAGTTCAGGTTCACTCTTGCACAGAGCTTGCACTGAGGGGAGGGATAAGCCAAGGTAAAAGTGTAGGGTCTTATGACATTTGTCAGCATGTGGCTTAACCTATGCATACATGTGACTTTCTAGACTCACCCATGTACGTGAATGATTTTGAATGTCTTAGTTTTCCAAATACTCTTCTCCAACTTTTCTTCCTGTGCTGAAGGTGATCTACTATATGTGTAAACTCTAAATTTTGCCCTAAGCATCTGTAGTTTGTTAGGTCTCCTTGCAGAGTTTCTTAATAATGTCCATTCCTTATCTGTTCTGTATTCCAGCAATACAGAAAAAAAAGCCTTTCATTAGTCCTTTAGGTATCCCCCAGACCAGTCAGAACAGACACAAAATAATTTATGGGTAAGATCTTCTCTTGTTCCTTTGGACCATGGACCAGGGTTCTTCACTGGGAACGTGGGCTTCTGACACTTCAAAACTGCCAATTTGCTGGGGCAAAGGCAAGTTAAAAATGTCACAAAGTTTTCAAGTTGTCTTTTTCTTGAGTCTGCTTTCACTTGGTTGTTGTAATCTTTTGACCATTTTCCAGAGTTTTGGCAAAGTTTACTCTGACAGTTTCTCTTAGTTGTGTGATGTTTCTGTGGGGAAATGAAAGATTGCAGCTGTCTCCACTGCCATTTTGCTGATGCTTTTTTATCAATTTTTGCTTCATGTTATTATGCTTTGTTATTAGTTCATGTGTTAGTTTTCTAGGGATGCCATGTAACCATGTATTACCAAGTAACACAAACTGGGTGCCTTGAACAACATAAATTTATAGTCTTAGAGTCCTGGAAGCTAAAAATCTGAGATTGAGGTGTGAGCAGGGATGGTACCTTCAAGGGCTATGAGACAAAGTCTGTTCTATGCCTTGTTTCTAGCTTCTGGTGGTTTAGTGGCAGTCTTTGTCATTCTTTGGCTAATCTCTGCCCTCATAATCACATGGTACTCTCCCTGTGTGTATGTCTCCCTCTACTCAAATTTCTTCTTTTTATAAGGACATCAGTCATATTGAATTAAGGCTCATCTGATTTTATCTTAACTTGATCAACTGCAAAGAACCTATTTCTTAATGAGGTCATATTCAGTGGTTAGGATTTCAGCATCTATACAGAGGAAACAATTTAGCTCATATCTGTGCATACATGATTGTAATTGCTATGTCTTCCTAAAGCGTTGACCCCCTTATTATTACAATATAAATTTTTAAAATCCTATTCACATTTTAATAGTCTATATTGTGTGTTATGAGTATAATGAGTTCAGTGTTCTTATGATTGCTCTTTGCATGATATTTTTTGTCATCTTTTTACTCTCAATCCATTAGTATCCTTGCATCTCAGCATATATTGGGATCACTTGTTTTAATCCAGTCTGATAATCTCTGCCTCTTGATTGGATTTTAATCTGCTCACATTTAATATTATAACTGGCATAATTCTATTTATGTCTGCCGTTTTACCGTTTGTTTTGTATATTTCTCAGATATTTTTCTTTACTGCTTTATTTTGCAATGAATGAATATTTTCTAAATTAGGGAACTTTGGATTACTAATGAATTATTTTACTATATATTTTTGAGAAATTTTGTTGTTGTTGTAAGTTTACCATATAGGTATGTGGAAAATTAATTATTCAAATCATCTTCCAATTTATACTAGTAAAATTTTAGTAATACATAGATACATCATTCTTATACAAATCTCTTTTCTTTCCTCCATTTTAAAGTATTATCACTTTACACATTATATCTATTAAAGCTACGAAGCCAACAATACATTTTAGTAATTATTACTTTACCATCTACAGTGATTATCTTATCACAATACATTTTTCTTCCAACTGTCTCCTTTTTGATGTTACTGGAAAATATGTTATAGACATATTACATTTCTACATGTCAAATAGCAATACATTATGCACATATTATTATTATTATCATTGAGACGGAGTCTCCCTCTGTTGCCCAGGCTGAAGTGCAGTGGCACAATCTCCGCTCACTGCAAGATCCGTCTCCCGGTTTCATGCCATTCTTCTGGTTCAGCCTCCCGAGTAGCTGGGACTACAGGCACCTGCCATCACGCCCAACTAATTTTTTGTATTTTTAGTAGAGACGGGGTTTCACTGTGTTAGCCAGGATGGTCTCGATCTCCTGGCCTCAAAATACGCCCACCTTGGCCTCCCAAAGTGCTGAGATTACAGGCATGAGCCATCGTGCACGGCCATTATACACATATTATTTTATGAACAATTTATGGTAAAGAGAAAACATGCATTTCTACTGTCTTTTATAATGTTAATATTACCTATACCAGTGCTTTTTTAAAAATGTGGATTCAAATGACTGTCTTGTGTAACTTGCTTTTAGCTTTAGGAATTTATTTTAGTGTTTTTTTTCTTTTTGGTATGGTAGGTCTGCCAGCAACAACCTCAGTTAATATTTTTGTTTATCTGGGTAAGTCTTTGTGTTATCTTCATTTTTGAAAAATAATTGCTGCATAAGGAATTGGTGGCTGACAGTTTTTTTCCTTTGCATATTTTGAATATATTATTCTACTGCCTCTTGCCTTCCATTGTTTCTGTTAAGTCAGCTGTTAATCTTACAAAACATAGGTGCTCAAAAAATAAACATGTGCATGAATATTTATAGCAGTAATATTCATACAGTCAAAAAGTGGAAACAATCCATATGTTTGTTGACTCATAAATGAACACCCAATTTTCAGCTATAACAAAGAATGAAGTACTTATACATGGTATAATTTGGGTGAAATTTGAAAGCATTATGTTAAGTGCACAAAAGGACAAATATTACTTGATTTTATTCACATGAAACATCAGGAACTGGCAAATCAATTGGGATATAAATCAGATTAGTGGTCATTAGGGCTCAGGGAAGCAGAATAGGGTGTAACAACTTTAGGCATAATGGGTTTTTAGAAGGGACATGATGAAATTGTCCTGGAACATTGTGAATATACTAAAAGCAACTGCATTGTATGCTTTAAAATGGTTAAGTTATTAATTTTATATTATGTGATTTTTACCTTAAAAAACAAAAAAGAGAAAATAGCCTTACTCTATACATAACAAACTCAAGATGTGTTACAAATTTATATGTGAAATCCAAAATACTATAATATTTAAGGAATAGCTAAGTAGAATAACACTAAAATTTAACATAATGAAGTATTTCCTTAAAAAAGAAAAAAGCACAGTAATTAAAAAGGGAAATATAGTTAATATTTTTTTCTCTCCATTAAGCATGCCATTAACTGAGTAAAAAATCAAACTGCAATATGTAAACTACATTTTCTAAAACCATAAACAAAATAAGAAATGAAAAGGGATTTGGGAAAAAGATCCAAAGGTACAGTCAACTACGCAAAAAAAGCTTACTCTCATTAATCATTATGAAAATGCAAATTGTAACTGAAATAAGATAAAACTACAATTCAAAGAGAAAGCCTAAATTTCAACCCCCCAAAAATTCTGGGTTTGGGAGAGCTGGGATGGAATAGGGCTCCTAACCTTACAACAATGAAAGAACCAAACTAACTTCAAAGTCACGACTTTATTTTTATAGCAACCAGGTTGCCAAGAACTGAGACAAAATGTGAGGGAAAACAAGCACCTGCAAGGAGAAAGAGGACAGATGCACTTACATAGGACAGGTGCACATAGACACCACTATGACAAGTAAAGCTGGAATAATCAATAAATTCCTAAAGACAAAGTGGGGCTGGTCAGATTGGGAGACTGCTGACGGCTGCAGAAGTTAGGAAAGATCCATCATCTTGAAAACTTTTTTCCCCACAAACCCACTGTGATCTCTCAAGTAACTGGTAAGGAATCCAAGAGAGTCTGCATATGATACAGATCAGGGAGAGCAGAACACTTGGGAGGTGACAAGGTCTTGGGGGCCGAGCCCTTATGAATGGGATTAGTGCCTTTATAAAAGAAGCTCAATGGAGTTCTTGTGTGCCTTCCACTATGTGAGGACATAGAAAGAAGGCACTATCTATGAACCATGAAATGGGCTCTCATCAACGCTGAATTTGTGAGCATCTTGACAGGAGATCTTACAGCCTCAAGAAGCATGAAAAAAGAAATATCTGTTGTTCTTTAGTCACCCAGTTTATGTTATTTTGTTATAAGAGTCCAAATAGACCAAGATATTCCACTTAATATGTCGGGGAAGGCAACAAAAACTGCCACACTTAGAATACTCCTGATGCTGGGAGTATGAAAACACGAAAAACAAAACAAAACGGCTCTTGAAGGTGAAGGAGGAATATCACTGAGCTCAGCAACACAGCCAGGAAAAGAACAGAAGTGTGAGAAGGCTACATTCCTGAGACCCTGAGAAAAAGTACCTGCATAAGACTGAGATGAAATTACCCACCCTAGTTATAATTGAAATCCCAAAAAGAAAAGAGAAAAAAATAATGGAGCAAAAGAAATATTTTTCAAAATAATTGCCAAAAATATTCTAAAAGAAGTGACAGAGAATCAAACTTCAGATATAGGAAACTCAGAGAATGTCAAATAGAACAAAAATAAATAAGAATTACATCTTGAAAAATCTTTTAAAAATCAACTCTAAATTTTATATCTTGCTCCAAATATATAGAGATATAAATAGGTTATAATCAAGATATAGAGAAAGCCGTATCATGGAAACACTAAAATAAAGCTGTGGAAGGACTACATTGATATTAGACACAACAGAGTTCAGAACAAGAAATAGTATCAGAGATGAGAGATAATACATAATATAATAATCAATTCTCAAGAAGATGTAAACATCCTACTAATTAGGGTATGCAGCTAACAACAGAACCTCCAAATACATGAGGTAAAACATGAAAGAAATCAAAGGTGAACTAGAAAGATCCAAAATCATATTTGCAGACTTCAATATTTTTGTCTTAGTAATGGACAGACTAGGCACAAACTCAGTAATCATATGGAAGATAAGAACAACAATATCACCAACAAGACATCCAATCTTCAGTGGCAGATACTCTTTCCTTTCAAGTGAAGAAAAAAACAGTATGGCATATCCTCTAACAAACCGAGAATTTCTAATATTTGTGGTCTTCCTTCCTTCTTTCCATCGTCCTTTCTCTTCTCTTCCCTTCCCTTGCCTTCTTCCTTCCTTTATACTTTTCCTCTTTCTTTTCTTTTTTCTCCTTCCTTCCTTCTTTCCTTCCTTTTTTCCTTCCTCTTATTCTTCCTTCCCGCCTCCCTCCCTTCCTTTCTCCCTCCCTTTTCTTCCTTCTTTTCTCTTATTCTTTCTTTCTTTCTCACTTTCTTGCTTTCTTTCCTTTTTTCTCCCTTCCTTCCTCCCTTCCTTTCCTCCTTTTTCCTTCCTTCCTTCCTTGCTTCCTTCCTTCCTTCTCCTCTTCATTTTCTTTGTTTCTTTGCCTTCCTCCCTTTTACCATTCTCTTCCTCCTTTCCTTCCTCCCTTTCTCCTTTCTTTCTTTTTCTTTCTTTCTCATTTTCTTTCTCTCTCTCTTTCTTTCTTTTTTCTTTCTTGTGTTCCTGCTTTCTTTTTTCTCCCTTCCTGCCCTTCTCCCTTCCTCCCTCCCTCCCTTCCTTCCTTCTCTCATTTCCTCCTTTTCTTTCTTCTTTCTTTCCTTCCTTCCTTTCTTCTTCCCTTCTTTCTTTTCTTTTCTTTGTTTCTCTTTGCTACAATTCATATTATTTAAAAAAATTAAGAGAGGGAGGCAGAAAAATAAAGAACACTTTAATCTGCAGGTAAATAGATTATGTCTGCTGTAGACAAAATAATGGCCTCCCAAAAATGTTCAGGTCCTAATTCCCAGAGTCTAACATACAAATATGTTAGTTTGCATGGCAGTGGGAAATTAGATTTCAAGTGAAATTAAGGTTGCAATAAAATGATGGAGAGATTATCTTAAATGTGTGGGATCAATGAAATCACAAGCTCCCCTATAAGTGAAAGAAGAAGGCAGAAGAAAGACAACCATGGAGGTGGTGGCATAAGAAATTACTCAACATCACTGATTTTTAAGATACAAGAATGAGGACCCAGTGCGGTGGCTCAAGCCTAATCCCAGCACTTTGGGAGGCCGGGGTGGGTGGATCACGAGGTCAGGAGATCGAGACCATCCTGGCTAACATGGTGAAATCCCATCCTTACTAAAAATACAAAAAATTAGCTGGGCATGGTGGCAGGTGCCTGAAGTCCAAGCTACTCAGGAAGCTGAGGCAGGAGAATCGCTTGAACTCGGGAGGCAGAGGTTGCAGTGAGCTGAGACCGTGCCACTGCACTCTAGCCTGGGTGACAGAAGGAGACCCCACCTCAAAAAAAAAAAAAGATATAAGAATGAGGTCATGTTCCAAGGAATAAAGGTGGCCTCTGGATGCTGAAAAAAAAAATCAAGTACATAGATTCTATCACATAGCCTTCAGAAAGACTGTAGCCCTGCCCAAAACTTGATGTTAGCTCTGTGAGTCTCATTTAAGGCTTCTGAACTCCAGAACTGTAGGATTAACAGTTACTTTATTGTAAGATATGAAGTTTGTGGTAATTGGTTACAGCACGAAGAGGAAGTTTATATAGTAATTGTATCATGAAAATGAGAACCATAATTTACAACTGCTTTTAATACTGCACTTGGATGTTTGAAATCACGTACATGTAAATGATCTCTACGTGTATGAGGGAGGATAGCAAATTGATTCCAAAATAATGCAAATGCAAATCTTACACTCATTTATATGTAGGTTTAATTTAATCTTTGAAATTAAAATGAAATTAAAGGATTATTATATTTTGATGAAATTAGACTAAAATGAACAATAACAAAATAAGAACTTACTTATATTCTTTATATGGTCAATAAAGAAGTAATAGTGGAAAAAAAGAGCAAATGAAGGTGATGATTTAGGAAATTGGAAAGATAGCTTAAACTACAAAATGGTATATAACTAGTGAACGCTTAGACACATTGATTGATGAACTTCAGGTTTCGGTTTGGTGATAGCATAAAATGAGAGCACCTGAGGTTTGCAAATTTGTAATCTCCTTGTGGAAAAACAGGGGAAAAGACATCTCAGCATAATAAGATTAATCTACTAAAGAGTCAAGACTTGATCCATTTGTCCTTGTAATTCAACAGCTAATTCAAATACAGATTTGATGTATTGTGTTAACAACCATTGCTGATTATCATCGCATACCTGGCATTCTCTTTTATCTGATATCTAAAATATTTGGTAATTCCTGGACTTTCTCTTTTCAAACCCAGTACGGTTTAATTTCAATCTTAGAACAGTTGTCTTTGAGAAATTCTTCTCTCTACTGCATCTGTGAATGGGCATAGCATGGTTACATAAATACTGTCGCCCCAGAGAACATTTGTTAAATTAAAGCCAAAGTTTAAAGCAACAGCTTTAACTCACTGGTTTTACTAATTATTTCCTCCCCAATAGCCATAACAATATTGATACCCTCACACCTTTTAACATAAAGCTTGGTGTTGTCTATTTTTCAGGTGCTGTCATCTATATGATCTCAGTATTTTAAAAATCATTTTCCAGCCAATATGGTGGCTCGTTATTGAAATAACAGCAGTTTAAGGGGCTGAAATGAGAGGATTCTTTGAGCCCAGGAGTTCAAGAGCAACCTGGGCAACTTAGCAAAACCCAGTCTCTATCAAAAGTTAAAAAAAAAAAAAGATGGGCATGGTGATGTGCACCTGTTTTCCTAGCTATTTCAGAGGCCAAGGTGGAAGGATTGCTTGAGCTTGGGAGGTTGAGGCTGCAGTGAGCAGTGATTGCACCACTGCACCCCAGCCTGGGCAACAAAGCAAGACCCTATCTCAAAAAATATATATAATAAAAATAAAAATCAACTCTCATTGATTTCTACATAAATATGCACAGGCGATGTCCATATAGACATAAACAATAATATATCTGACAACGGGTCCATATGATCTTCAAATGTAAAATGCCTATATGTGTAATTGACTGGTTAGTCTCATTAATGAATGTAGATTCGATTCTACTTTCTTGTTCTAGATAAATTATATAATCTAGCTTTTCATTTCACTTATTTACTGATAACAACAGGAAGAATGACAAGATATCCATTTTGGAAAATTACTCTGGTAGGAGTAAAGATGAAACAATGATAGAATTGCATGGAAAACTAGAAAAAAGTATGGTCTTCTGATATTCTATCACATCATATACTAAACACCTCACAAAACTCAGATATTTTATCTAAAAATGTTATTTTCATCTTAGGAATCATCAAAGCATGAGACTAGAATTGTATTACAATGACTCTCACAAGCACATGTGCTAAAAGGGAGGGGAAAACATCATTACTGATATTTTAAACGTATGTTTTATTTTCCATAAACATGAACCTCAACTTGATATGATGCAGATTGAAGGAAATCACCCATAATTCCATATTAAGAAGGCCTGTGATATTTTATGGGAAAATAAATAGAGAAAATGCTAACAGAAACCCTATTAAGCACTAAGCTTTATGGAGCAAAGACACATCCAGTGGTGAAAGATACACACTCGAGTTCTGTTTGTTGTCTTAGAACAATACAGTTTAGAGGTGACTGGTGGGTGAGGAGAACATATGCAAGTTCACCAAACGGAAAAGCTGAATGAGGCAATGCCTTTTCCTGACCATATCTCTTACTCAGATAACTATATAATTTATTGTCCAGTAAAGGGAATATTTAAAAATCATATTAAATTCATGCAATGAAGTTGTCCAGGGAAATCAAGACTTAACAGTCGCACTCTGACAACAATGAATAGGGGGGCTCCCTCAAGATAGACTAGGGCATGACTGACACTGGCAGGTAGTATTACCAGAAAAGAACTCATGGAAAATCTTTACCTTATGCTTGAGGTAGGGACCAGGCTAAAGTGAAAGCCAGACATAAAATTCTATCTAAAATATATCAACAATCGAAGAAAATATGTGGTGTACAGGCATAGAATGTCTTTACTAGATCATTGAAATAGTAAGACAAATTCCAATTTTTACATTGTTTTATTTTCCACCAGTTAGGGCTTGAGGTTTGTCTCTGGAGAGTGGCTGTCAATTGGAGCCCTGCCTTTCTGGGGTTCTGGGCAGGGGGTTGTGGATGCTTAACATGTGCCTTTCACAGGACACTTCCTTACCCCAGCAGTGGCCAGTTGTGCACCTCACGACCAGGCCTCCCTCTCACAGAACATCTGTTGAGACTAGGAGATGCCTGGTGGCTGTTGCTGACCTGTGTCCTGTGTATTTCTGACAAGAGCCACTCACAGAGACCCTGGCCAGGAGGAGAGTTAGGTTCCAGTGTAGGTCAGATCAGACACATGGAGGCCACAGGACCAAACATGGGAAATCACAGAAGTAGTTTTATTACTCACAGATCCAGAGAGAAGAGGGTAGCCGAGAAGAGGGTTTAGCTGTGTGCCCAGCCAAATCTCATCTTGAATTCCCACATGTTGTGGGAGGGAACAGGTGGGAGGTAACTGAATCATGGAGACAGGTCTTTCCCATGCTGTTCTTCTGATAGTGAATAAGTCTCACAAGATCTGATGGTTTTATAAAGGGGAATTTCCCTGCACAAGCTCTCTTGTCTTGTCTGCTGCTATGTGAGACGTGCCTTTCACCTTCCACCATGATTGTGAGGCCTACCCAGCCATGTGGAACTGTGCATCTATTAAACCTCTTTCTTTTGGAAATTACCCTGTCTTGGGCACGTCTTTACCAGCGGTGCGAAAATGGACTAATACAGTAGCACACCTCATAGGGCTGAACAAAATGGGGGAGATGAGTGGGGAGCAAGAGAGAGAAAAGGGGTCTGTGGGACTCCAGCCTTTATTGGGACCAGAACATTACCCAAATAAGTTTTCCACGGGGCTCTAGTCAGTGGAGTGAGTGCCAGCAGGCACATTTCTTGGCTCCTGCTGCAACTGAGCAGGTCACTCTGACGTATGGAGGCTGTCCATGTGGGCTGTGAGGTCTGTGGGGTTAGTCATGTAGGTTGTATCCAACAGTTTCATAGCGGGTAGTCACCAGGAGGAGGCAACTGTGTAGGATCAATATCTGGGCCAGCCACACTGAAGAACTGTGAGGGTTAGAACTGGAAATTGTCAAGGAAATCTGAACCCAGCTACCATACGAGAGAGTTCAACGTACGTTCAATGTGAATGCCATGACAATATTAAAATGTAAGAATTCACTCCATTCGTGCTTGAGGTAAACAGGAGAAACCTAGAATTTATGTAAACAGTGAGAAGATTGGATGCATTTTCCATCACATATTTTAATACTAGCAGCATATTATATATGTCAATCCATCAGGCATTCAGAATTACATGCTTATGAAAATTTTTTGCACCATCAGATAAAAGACAAGGGCAGAAGACATTTTTAACCCTATAAACACTAGTAAATTAAAAACAGAAGGACCTTTATGTCCTAATATATCTATGTTGTGAAAGGCTGCCCTGTGAAATACGGGATTTCTTAAACATATTTTAAAAATCATAGGTGTCAATGTTTTTTAGAAATCCATTTAAATTTTCTCTTGCTATTTTACAATGCCTATTTATTTATTTAGTGGTTCTGCTGATTGATGTATATCCTAAACTTTACATTTTCTTTTAAGTATGTTTTATACAACTTTATGGAAAATGTTTCAGTATCTTCACATTCTCTCCCTGTCCTTTTGTTTTGCTCTTATATTGCGGCCTTGAGTCTTTTCTCTGGCTTTTCAAACCTAGTAAGACTAAGACACTAAAGTAACTTTGCCCGTGGTTTGGTAATGCCTTCTAAAGCACATCCTAAGCTCTCATGCATACAGGGGTCCCCTTTGAGCTCTATGCTTTTGAGATCCCATATACCTAAATTCCAGTACTCCAAATCAGTACTGCTCAGTTTTAGTTACTAAGTTTAAAAATGTATTTTTAATAGCAAGTTAGTTTAGTGCACTCTTGCTTCTTTCTTTACTGCTGGTATACATGTATAGTCCTATAAATGAATCTTGGAATTTCTTTAAAATTTTAAATTATACTAATGAAACTGTATATTGTTGTGAATTGATAGGTGAATTTGGAAAGAATTTGTCTTTATGATACTAAATTCTTTTTATCCAAGAATCATATGTGCCTTTATATTTATTCCAGTCTACATTTATATCACTGAGTAAATATATAGAAATGTAGATACATACAGCTGTAGTTATAGATAGATTCAAATATAGATATAACATGTTAAATCTATATCTATCCCATATAACATATATATATGTTATATGTGTGTATATATATATGTGTTATTAAAGAGCTCCCTTAAAATTTTTCTTTTATTTCCTATATAATTTTAGGTTGAGCTTGAATTTTCCTTGTATAGACAAGCAAATATTTATACTAGTTTTGATACTGATGTTTAGACATTCTATCTTATTTTAGCATTGAATATTTTCACAATTATAAGTATTATCTAATATTAATAATGTAATTGTTAAAAATATTTAAAATTTTACGTTTGAATTATTTTATTGTTGAATTTAAATTCCTTAAGTATGATAGTAAATTTCTATTTTATGCTTTCTCTATGCATATGCAAATTAATCTATCCACTTCTCTATCTCTATGTAGTAACATGAAAATCAGGCCTCTCTTCTTCTAATAGACATACACGTTTGCATATAGAATATCAGACTCTTTATAGCATTTAAAATCTTTAAAGACATGAATATTACCTTTTAACAAACATATTTTAGCATGTACTGAGAATCCCCTATTTATTTTTTATTTGGGCTAATCAATATGATTATTAATATTATTGGATTACCAAATTTGGAATCACACTTTCATCCCCAAGGTGGATGTTTGTTTTATTTTTTTGCTAATTTCTTGTCTTACTGTTTCAAATATTGTTTGATATTGTTTTTATTTTATTTGGCATTTTAGTATCAATATTTGTAAGTGATGTACTCTAGATATTTTTTCTTCAATATCTGGCGGCTTTTATAATTACTGCTATATTGGATTTGTAGTAGACGTTGACAAAAATTATTCCTGTATGTTTTATAGCTGTATGAAGGAAACCAATGTATTTTACCCCAAAATATATTTCCTTGATATATTTCAAAATGGCAATTCAGAAGGGCTGGAAATGCAAACATAGCTGCAAAGTTGTCTCGGGGAGACTTGCATCGGTAGAGAATCTGCCTTGATGCAGCCAGGCTTTCTCTGAGGTCTGTCCCCTTGTCTGGATCTAGGAAAGGTTAATTGAGAGTTTGAGGTCTCCAAAGGTCTGAAAAAAACATTTTCTGTCTGTTCTCTCTGAGGACTGTTCCCAGTGAGGTTTCACCTACGTAATAAGTCCACTGTTGCTAGCCAGGGTCCTTTTCTCACATAACCTTTTTTTTTTTTCCCTGTGATCCAAGACTCCATTCTTTCTGTAAACTTCATGTGGTAGATAAGCTTCTGCACTCATCGTGTGTCTGGGTCTTCATTGTAAGGGCTCCAGTGTACACACATTGCAGAAACCTGTATGCCTTTTCTACTATTTATCTGCCTCCTATTAGTGATTTTCAGGGAAACTTCAGAAGGCAAAAGGGACATTCTCCTTTAGCCCATATTCAGACAAAATCTCCCAACATTTAACTGATTCCTAATAGCTTAAAATCACTTTGAAAAATCCATATATTTATAACCTTTTTTCCCTCTATGATTTCTGGTCAGCTTGGGTTTTGTTTTTTATTCCATTTACTTCATCTTCGAAAAGATCTATTTTATGTCTATTTCTCATTTATGGACATTGAGAAAAGAAAACAACTTTCATGTGAGAAATGCAAGTCCTTTTAAATAATCAGGCCCAGAGAAATATTAAAATGAGACAGCAGTTCTGTCCTGCTCCTCTTTGAGCTGTGTGTTCATCTAGGCTGCTTGCTATTGCCACAGTAGCTATAAATTAACCAATAATGCCACACCAGACACTATAATCCACACCCAATTATAGTGTAATAGTGTATAGCCAGTCACTAATAAATGTTATTTCCATAAGCCAATGAGAATTTGTGACAAACCTCTTTGCATCATCCCACTTCTTGTCCCTTTTTTGCCTTTAAGAAACTGCTTGTTGCAAAGCTCCAAATGGAGTTCATATCCAAGGACACTTGGGTCTGTTTCTTCCAGGCAGCTGTCCTCATTTTGGCTCAAGTAAACTCTTTGAATGGCGTTTTGTGCCTCAGCCTCTTCCACTTAGATTAACAACATGGATTTGTGCCACCATGTGCAGCAATTAAAATGTTTACACTTTTCCCCTTGAGGGCATTGATGTGTTTTCCTGAGCACTTGGAATAGCTACATAGTGTTTACTTTCTAGATTATGGTTTCTCAACCTTGGTGTCACTTACTTTTAGGACCAGAGGATTCTTTGTTGTGAGAGGCTGCCCTAGCAATGCTAGATGTTTCGTTTGACCTCTAAATTTCACACCTCCACCAGTCTTGACATCCCCACAATAACCCTAGACATTGCCAAATGTCTCCTGGGGAAAACTCGCCACCAGTTGACAGCCAAACTTCTTGAAATATTGGAATTTTCAACTGAGAATGTTAGCCAAAACAAATATTTTTCTTTGTTTTTAAACATCTACTTCCATCTACTTATCTACTTATTTTTACTTTTATTTGTAACTTAATTCCATCAAGGAGAGTGCATTTTCTGTTACGCTAAATTTTTGAAGAATGTATTGATTTTTTATGACCTGATATATGGATGATATGTAGATATTACATGTTTGTATTATCAAATTTCAGGGCAATAATAAAATAAATACTTATAATATTTATATTGTCACTGTGTATTAGTTATTTTCTTTCTTCAATACAGGAGTTTTTCAACCTATAGGCTATTTTTCAATTCTAGGTTATCCAGTAGATTTTGAAATGTTATGATTAAATATCTACTTCTCAAGCATTCATCTTTGCAAATGAATCAATCCCAAGCTCTTATAATGCACATCATATAAAGGGCAGATTAGTCAATATACGGTTCAGAAATAATTATGTAATATTTGTAAGAAAATTAAAAATTTAGATCCTTAACTCAGATAACAATAATCCAAATTAAAATTTGATTTAATTACATAATTTAAAATGACACCAGAATACTAGTAAAAATGTAGATAAGTTTATATAATCCTTTTTAGCTGAAGGACTTTATTAGCATAAATTCAAATACAGGAACCAAAGTAAGATTGAGACCTATAGTAAAAGGTTAAAATGTACACATTATAGGGGCATGATTAAACTAATTTAAAGCATAATAACATGGAGAAATATTGCAAAACATACAATTTACTGAATTAATTCTTAATATTTAATCATTACGTGAGAACAAAGGTAAAGAGTAGCTACACACACACACACACACGGGCAATATTGTCAAATAAACATGTGATGTTCAGCTACACTAGAAATCACACCTGTGTTTTCTCCACAGAAGAGTAAAGATTAAAAATCACAATAATATTTATTGTACATATGGAGGTAAAGATACTCAAATTATTACCCTAAAATACATTTTTTTTTTTGAGACGGAGTTTTGCTTTTATTGCCCAGGCTGGAGTGCAATGGCACAATCTTGGCTCACTGCAACCTCAGCCTCCCAGGGTCAAGTAATTCTCCTAGCTCAGCCTCCCAAGTAGCTGAGATTACAGGCATGCGCCACCACACTCATCTAATTTTTTGTATTTAGTAGAGATGGTGTTTCACCATGTTGGTCAGGCTGGTCTCGAACTCCTGACTTCAGGTGATCTACCCACTTCAGCCTCCCAAAGTGCTGGGATTACAGGTGTGCGCCTGGCCAACTTTTTGACATATTTCAAGATGGCTACTCAGAAGACTGGAAATAGCTTCTTCTACAAGAATAGCGGAAAAGCTGTGTTTGTTGGGGAGATTTGCATTTGTAGAGAAAATCCGCATTGATATAGACAGACTTTCCCTGAGATACTCCCTTGTCTGGGTTTAGGAAAGATTAATTGAGTCTGGCACGTTTAAATTTCTAAAAACCATTTCCTATCTATACTTCCCAAGAGGAGGGCTGCTCCCTGGGAGGTTTCATCCATGTAACAAGACCACCTCTGCTGCCAGGCTCCTCTTTCTTCCTTGTCGTCACCTGTCTTCCGCAAAGCCTGATTTACCAGCGTACAGCTCTGTGTTTTCTGTAACCTCAAGACAGCATAGATGTGTTAACTACCTTGCCTTTCCTGGAGTTTTTATATATATAGTATATATTTGTATATCTATTTATAACATACAAATATTTGTATATATATTTATATGTATTATGTAAACTCCAAGTGCATACTTGTGCACATAATTATATATGTAAACCTTTTTTTCCTGTTAATTTATACATTTTCAGTTTGTTTTATAGACTCAAATAATAAAAGCTTCAAGGGAAAAATTTAAACTTCCCTATAGAGAAAAGACAAATATATATGTGACAAATAATATTTAGAGTGTAAGACGCTTTTTAAAGGTATATTTGCAATTTGTGTCAAAACATTTAAATATACATTTGTTACTTTAACTATAAAATTTCAAATAATTTAAGCTAAATACATAGTATATGCAGAAAATTTAGCAATATTTGTATGTAGCACCTTACTGTGCATTACTGTAACCAACTGTCTAATATAAAGAAATAATTAAGGTAGCACCTTCTTTTCAAATATCTCATTTTTTTCACAGACCTATTAAATAAGACAAATAACATTTAAACTTTATTTTTAAATTTGCAAAATAGTATTTTTCAGCAGATGGTTTATTTTAGCAAATTCCATCTTCACATTGTGCTATGGTTTTATGAGTTCCAGCTGTTAACCAATAATATTTTACTGCTGAATCTATCATATGTGATATAATTGCTCATTATGTGCCTTAAAACACAAGCAATATAGTTATTTTCAACTTGGAGCAATTTAAAATCTTATCAGCAATTTAAAAAATCTAGAGTTGTCTTCTTCTGGTTAATTATTTTAAACTTGTATTTTTCTCTTTATGATTTTAGTGAGTTGTCTTATCAAGGAGAAGAACTCAAGCTGATTATTCCTTTTTTTCTCTTCCATCCACCTGGCAGATGTGTTAATAATTTCATTTCTCAGAAAATGTTCTTTCATGTCCATCTTACAAGATGAGAGACCTTTTAACATCTTCCATTCAGATGTGATACCAGTAATGGAAAATATTCCAGCTTCATGAATATGGTGATACAAATAGTTATCCGTCTAACCTCTTTCAGTGCCAAATGTTTACTTTACTCAGTGAATCTCAGTTGACTGGTAATTTCTTCTAAAATCACAAATGACAGGATCAGAAGTCTGGCTGTTGTCCGTACCTCATATGACTCCCAGTGCAGACAATTGTTTCTACGGAGCACAGACAGTTGAAAGGATTGACTTCCTGCCTAGAATAGTTTCTGCTGTGCTTCTTATCCTTCTTGTGGAGAAGATTATCTAATTGCTTTTCTATCTTAAGAAAAAACTCAACAATTCTCCCACCTGAGAGGAATGTAAACTGTAGTAAGTTAGTAGAAGCAATCCGTAAAGTTTTTACATTGTTTGTTGTAAAATGCAGCGTTGGTGTCTCCATCACTAACCTTTTCTATCCCTCATTGCTCTTTCTTTGACTGCAATAGGATACCTCTTGGCAAATCTGTATTCCCGAGACAGAGTGCCCTTTTGGTTAGCTATAAGTACACTCAATGGTTGGCTGAAATACTAGTTTTTATGTATGGCGAAATTGAATCATATCAGTGATTCTTTTTAAAAGGAAATTTAACTCTTGCTATGGTTTGAATGCTTGCCCCTTCCAAATCTCATGTTAAAATTTGATCCCCAATGTTGCAGGTGTGGCTTACTGGGAGGTGTTGGGTCATGGGGATGGACCTTCATGAATGGATAATACCCTCCCTTAGGAATCTCAAGCTATCCTCCGTCCTCGGTGCCCTCAGGAATGGGTGTACCATTCTTTATTCAACTATAATTCCCCCACCCATCCTTTCTGAGATATTAATTACATGTATGTTACACTGCTGCATATTGTCTCACATGTCAGTGAGTTTCTGGCTTTTAGTTTACGCTTTGTCCTTTAGTTTGTAAAGCTTCTATTTTTTTCTATAAATTTTCTGATGTTAGGGTAAAATCCATTACTTATTCTATCACAGGGAATTTTTATTTCAAATATTTATTTTTCATCTATACATGTCACATTTTTTCATTTTGTAACTACTTTTCTCCAATGTTCAATTTTCATTTAAGTAATTTGACATATTTGTATTTATTTATAAAATATATTTACTTTAAGGACCTTGAAAATTCCTTCTTCTCTATCATTTATAAATGACTTATTTTTATCCTGTTAATATATAACTTAATAATATATATCTTCCAGCTTCTTTGCATGTCGGAGTTTTTTTTGAGGTATTTTGATGTTATGCTATTGAATCTCTAGATTTTATTGGCTACCTTTGAACAATGTTGTGGCAGGCAGTTCAGTAACTTCAGGATGAGTATTTTTCTGTTGTTGTTTTAAATCTTCTCTTTCAACTTTGTTGAGTTAGTCTAGAGCCATCTGTAATTTGGAGCTAAATGAGCACTGTCACTAGGGCATGAACCTCCAGCGGTCTTTACTGAATATCCTGGATGTACAGAGGGGATTCCGTTCTCGGGCTGGTCAGAGCTAACATGTCTTCCTCTCATGTGATGCCAGGGAAGTGTTCTTCTTCCAACTCCCTGGTAGAGTCCTTTGCTGAGCTCCTTAGAATTTCATCCTATGTACATTTGGCTTAGGGACTTGGGAGAAATCTTGTGCTGATTCTTGGTTCCTTTTTCTGTAAACGTTCTCTTCTACTACACATTCCAGCTGCTTAACCTTTTTTGATTTTTATCTGGTTCCTCGATGCAATGGCAATGTCTGCTCTCTCTAAGATTCCTCTCTACTGCTGTCACGGAGAACCTGGGAATAAAGCAGGACACACTCTGGCTCCTTCTCTTCTCTTGCAGAGCACAGTCCTGTGCTGCCTGATGTTCAGTACTTCAAAAAAAGTTTCATATATTTTGTCCAGTTTACTATTCTTTAACTCTAAAAGAGTAACTCCAGTCCCAGTTACAGCATCATGCTCTGTAACTCTACTCCTTGTTGCTTCATTCTGCCATTGTCTGGTATGATCGCCCCTTTCCCTTCTGTAATCAGGCCAAGAGCATAATATAATACTAGTTATAATTGCGCAGCTTGCCTCCGTTCTGTAAAAAAATCACTGAGACTTAACTGTGTCCAACTTTTTAAATGTGAATATAAGTACAACTAAAGCTATATTTTGGTTAATATTTGCATTGCATGCTTTTCCATTATTTACTTTCAACATATGTGAAATATAAATATAAATTATAAAAACTTTAAGAGAGTCAATTTAAAAAAATCTGGTCTGATTATGTTTTAACTGGTTTGTTACAACGTGCATTCTTTACTTCAGGGTCTAATATAATTGGTACATTTGTCTATTTGCAAAAAAAAATACTTGACAATATTTTAAAATTAATTCATCCAACCCACAACTTACATGCTTCTGCTGTTGGATGGAAGATACATTTTAAACTTAATGAGATAGCATTCTGTTATACAGTCGATATCCAATTAAATTGCTATGTTTATTTCTTTCATTAAAAAAAATCGTTCTTCTAACTGCAAACTTTCATCAGGGATCATGGCTCTTCTACCTGAAGAATAATCTTCAGTATTTCCTTTCTTGTGGGTCTGCTTGGGAGAAATTCTTTATTGTATCTTTGCTTCTGATGGATATATCCACCAAGTAGACAGTTCTAGATCGGCACTTATTTTATTTCAGGACTTTGAAGATATCAATACCTCACTTATTGGCTTTCATTGTTTCATTTGAGACAGTTATCAGTCAACTCTTTCTCATTGTAGTTAGCCCAATTTTTTATCAAGTGCTCTTTACATTTTTCTTTTACTTTTCAGAAATTGTCCCATTATATTTCTAGGTGTGTCCTTTGTGTGTGTTTTCCTTTGGTTTGCAAAGCCTCCTGAACCTGTGGTTTAATATTATTGGTCAATTTTGATAAAACCTCTAATATTGCCACTTAAAATGCTATTCAGACCAGCTGTTTTCTCCTTCTTAGATTTCAAAGTGTTAGATTATTACTCTATCCTCTATATTTTTTAAATAACCTTTCTCTACTTTTTTTAAGTTGGTTAATCTGTATTAGTGTATATTTTGTTTTTTTATTTTATTATTATACTTCAAGCATTAGGAAAAATGTGCACAATGTGCAGGTTTGTAACATAAGTATTCATGTGCCATGTTGGTCTGCTGCACCCATCAACTCGTCATTTAGCATTAGGTATATCTCCTAATGCTCTCCCATCCCCCTCCCCCAACTCACAACAGTCCTCGAAGTGTGATGTTCCCCTTCCTGTGTCCATGTGTTCTCATTGTTCAATTCCCACCTATGAGTGAGAACATGCGGTGTTTGATTTTTTGTCCTTGTGATAGTTTACTAAGAATGATGATTTCCAGTTTCATCCATGTCCCTACAAAGGACATGAACTCATCATTTTTTATGGCTGCATAGTATTCCATGGTGTATATGTGCCACATTTTTTTTAATCCAGTCTATTGTTGCTGGACACGGGTTGGTTCCAAGTCTTGCTATTGTGAATAGTGCTGCAATAAATATATGTATGCATGTGTCTTTATAGCAGCATGATTTATAGTCCTTTGGGTATATACCCAGTAATGGGATGGCTGGGTCAAATGGTATTTCTAGTTCTAGATCCCTGAGGAATCGCCACACTGACTTCCATAATGGTTGAACTAGTTTACAGTCCCACCAACAGTGTAAAAGTGTTCCTATTTCTCCACATCCTCTCCAGCACCTGTTGTTTCCTGACTTTTTAATGATGGCCATTCTAACTGGTGTGAGATGGTATCTCATTGTGGTTTTGATTTGCATTTCTCTGATGGCCAGTGATGATGAGCATTTTTTCGTGGGTTTTTTGGCTGCATAAATGTCTTCTTTTGAGAAGTGTCTGTTTATGTCCTTCACCCATTTTTTGATGGGGTTGTTGGTTTTTTTCTTGCAAATTTGTTTGAGTTCACTGTAGATTCTGGATATTAGCCCTTTGTCAGATGAGAAGGTTGTGAAAATTTTCTCCCATTTTGTAGGTTGCCTGTTCACTCTGATGGTAGTTTCTTTTGCTGTGCACAAGCTCTTTAATTAGACCCCATTTGTCAATTTTGGCTTTTGTTGCCATTGCCTTTGGTATTTCCGACATGAAGTGCTTGCCCATGCCTATGTCCTGAATGGTATTGCCTAGGTTTTCTTCCAGGGTGTTTATGGTTTCCGGTCTAACATGTAAGTCTTTAATCCATCTTGAATTAATTTTTGTATAAGGTATAAGGAAGGGATCCAATTTCAGCTTTCTACATATGGCTAGCCAGTTTTCCCGGCACCATTTATTAAATAGGGAATCCTTTCCCCATTGCTTGTTTTTGTCGGGTTTGTCAAAGATCAGATAGTTGTAGTTATGTGGCATTATTTCTGAGGACTCTGTTCTGTTCCGTTGATCTATGTCTCTGTTTTGGTACCAGTACCATGATGTTTTGGTTACTGTAGCCTTGTATCATAGTTTGAAGTCAGGTAGCGTGATGCCTCCAGCTTTGTTCTTTTGGCTTAAGATTGACTTGGCGATGTGGGCTGTTTTTTGGTTCCATATGAACTTTAAACTAGTTTTTTCCAATTCTGTGAAGAAAGTCTTCGGTAGCCTGATGGGCATGGCATTGAATCTATAAATTACCTTGGGCAGTATGGCCATTTTCATGATATTGATTCTTCCAACCTGTGAGCATGGAATGTTCTTCCATTTGTTTGTATCCTCTTTTATTTCATTGAGCAGTGGTTTGTAGTTCTCCTTGAAGAAGTCCTTCACGTCCCTTGTAAGTTGGATTCCTAGGTATTTTATTCTCTTTGAAGCAATTGTGAACGGGAGTTCACTCATGATTTGGTCTCTGTTTGTCTGTTACTGGTGTATAAGAATGCTTGTGATTTTTGTACATTGATTTTGTATCCTGAAACTTTGCTGAAGTTGCTAATCAGCTTAAGGAGAATTTGGGCTGAGACAATGGGATTTTCTAGATATACAATCATGTTATCTGCAAACAGGGACAATTTGACTTCTTTTCCTAATTGAATACACTTTATTTCCTTCTCCTGCCTGATTGCCCTGGCCAGAACTTCCAACACTATGTTGAATAGGAGTGGTGAGAGAGGGCATCCCTGTCTTGTGCCAGTTTTCAAAGGGAATGCTTCCAGTTTTTGCCCATTCAGTATGATACTGGCTGTGGGTTTGTCATAGATAGCTCTTATTATTTTGAGATACATCCCATCAATACCTAACTTATTGACAGTTTTTAGCATGAAGGGTTGTTGAATTTTGTCAAAGGCCTTTTCTGCATCTATTGAGATAATCATGTGGTTTTTGTCTTTGGTTCTGTTTATATGCTGGATTACATTTATTGATTTGCATATGTTGAACCAGCCTTGCATCCCAGGGATGAAGCCCACTTGATCATGGTGGATAAGCTTTTTGATGTGCTGCTGGATTCAGTTTGCCAATATTTTAATGAGGATTTTTGCATCAATATTCATCAAGGATATTAGTCTAAAATTCTCTTTTTTGGTTGTGTATCTGCCAGGCTTTGGTATCAGGATGGCCTCATAAAATGAGTTGGGGAGGATTCCCTCTTTTTCTATTGATTGGAATAGTTTCAGAAGGAATGGTACGAGTTCCTCCTTGTACCTCTGGTAGAATTCGGCTGTGAATCCATCAGGTCCTGGACTCTTTTTGGTTGGTAAGCTATTGATTATTGCCACAATTTCAGAGCCTGTTATTGGTCTATTCAGAGATTCAACTTCTTCCTGATTTAGTCTTGGGAAGGTGTATGTGTCGAGGAGTTTATCCATTTCTTCTAGATTTTCTAGTTTATTTGCATAGAGGTGTTTGTAGTATTCTCTGATGGTAGATTGTATTTCAGTGGGATCAGTGGTGATATCCCGTTTATCATTTTTTATTGCATCTATTTGATTCTTCTCTCTTTTCTTCTTTATTAGTCTTGCTAGCAGTCTATCAATTTTGTTGATCTTTTCAAAAAACCAGCTCCTGGATTCATTAATTTTTTGAAGGGTTTTTTGTGTCTCTATTTCCTTCAGTTCTGCTCTCATTTTAGTTATTTCTTGCCCTCAGCTAGCTTTTGAATGTGTTTGCTCTTGCTTTTCTAGTTCTTTTAATTGTGATGTTAGGGTGTCAATTTTGGATCTTTCCTGCTTTCTCTTGTGGGCATTGAGTGCTATAAATTTCCCTCTATGGCGGATCATGAGGTCAGGAGATCAAGACCATGGTGAAACCCCATCTCTACTAAAAATACAAAAAATTAGCTGGGCGTGGTGGCAGGCGCCTGTAGTCCCAGCTACTCGGAGAGGCTGAGGCAGGAGAATGGCTTGAACCCAGGAGGCGGAGCTTCCAGTGAGCCGAGATCGTGCCACTGCACTCCAGCCTGGGTGACAGAGCGAGACTCCGTCTCAAAAAAAAAAAAAATTCCATCTACACCCTGCTTTGAATGTGTCCCAGAGATTCTGGTATGTTGTGTCTTTGTTCTTGTTGGTTTCAAAGAACATCTTTATTTCTGCCTTCATTTCGTTATGTACCCAGCAGTCATTCCGGAGCAAGTTGTTCATTCGCCATGTAGTTGAGTGGTTTTGAGTTTCTTAATCCTGAGTTCTAGTTTGATTGCACTGTGGTCTGGGAGACAGTTTGTTATAATTTCTGTTCTTTTACATTTACTGAGGAGAGCTTTACTTCCAACTATGTGATCAATTTTGGAATGGGTGTGGTGTCATGCTGAAAAAAATGTATATTCTGTTGATTTGTGGTGGAGAGTTCTGTAGATGTCTATTAGGTCCACTTGGTGCAGAGCTGAGTTCAATTCCTGGGTGTGCTTATTAACTTTCTGTCTCATTGATCTGTCTAATGTTGACAGTGGGTGTTAAAATCTCCCATTATTATCGTGTGGGAGTCTAAGTCTCTTTGTAAGTCACTCAGGACTTGCTTTATGAATCTGGGTGCTCCTGAATTGGGTGCATATATATTTAGGATAGTTATCTCTTCTTGTTGAATTGATCCCTTTACCATTATGTAATGGCCTTCTTTGTCTCTTTTGATCTTTTCTGGTTGAAAGTCTATTTTATCAGAGACTAGGATTGCAGCCCGTGCCTTTTTTTGTTTTCCATTTTCTTGGTAGATCTTCCTCCATCCCTTTATTTTGAGTCTATGTGTGTGTCTGCACGTGAGATGGGTTTCCTGAATACAGCACACTGATGGGTCTTGACTCCTTATCCAATTTGCCAGTCTGTGTCTTTTAATTGGAGAATTTAGCCGATTTACATTTAAAGTTAATATTGTTATGTGTGAATTTGATCCTACTTTCTCTACTTTTTATCTCTCTACTGTAATATTTCTAAATTTTCATTTCTTTTGTCCTTCTGTGCACCAAACTGAATGCTTTATTCCAACTTGTTATATTTCACACTTCATTTTCTAGTATGCCTTCAAAGTAGATCAAATATTATCTAAATTTTCACTGTTGTATTTTTCAGTTCTAAAAATTGAATTCTTTTCCTTTTTCACATGTAATACTTACTAAAAATGTATTTGCTGAAGTTCTAAATCTTTTATTTATTTGACTGTAATAAGAGTTATTAAAGTCAGTTTTAACAAATTTGCTATTCATGCAAAGTTATGTCCATTTATAACTAATGTTTATCCCTTTTGTTTATTTCTAGTCATATTGCATTATCTCTTCTTTTGCCTGGATATTTTCCAATGGTATTCCATCTATTTATTGTGAATAGTTTCAGGCGTAATTTGAGGCTTAGATTGATGTGATTTCCGTCCTGTTTGCTTTTTACCAGACACAAAGCTTCGGTTCATTGTTTACCTCCAATGAATCAAGGATTGAGATGATTCAAAGCAATTTTTTAGCCCCTACAAAATGTGGGCTATTTGCTGCTTACCCTCATAACAGACTAGCTAATTAGTACAATGTAAGGCTTGGGGTAATTACCAATGCTTCCTTCTCTTTGGCAGGGCTTTTAATCCTGTCCTCCCCTTCCCATCCCTCTCCCTATTTATACTTTTCTTTAAAGCTTTTCTCAGGGTGTCTGCCATCTCAAATCAAACATGTGAAAATGATCCCAGGAAACATGTAGTCCTCAATTCTGACCTCTTCTCTTTGTGATTCTTTTCTTGTGACCTGGGATTTGTAATTCTTCACTGCCATGTCAGCATTATGTCTTCAGATATATATTTTTAAAAGATCCATATCTCAGATTTTTTTCCAAATTGTCTAGTGTGCCATTTCAGGCAAAAGACTTCATATCAAAAATAAATAGGAAGACGTTCACATATACTTCATAAGAAACATATCCAAATTCCCTGTGGAAAGTGTTCCACCCAGTCAGAAATAAGGAAATGAAAAACAAAATCACCATGAAATGAAATCGCTACTCATTCACTACGTAATGGCTAATATTAAAAAAAGTGTACATATATATTTTTTATATATATATATACATGACCTCTTATGATGCTATAGTGTGACACCATGTTGTAAGTATATATATATATATGTATGTGTGTGTGTGTGTGTGTGTGTGTGTACATATACTATCTCTTGACAAGGATGTAAATCAACTGGATATTTCATATTAAGTATATTGCTAGTAGCAAGGAAAATGTTAAAAACTGATGCAGAGCAGGTGAGCCCCCAAATGGAGCTTAGCCTGTAATGGTTCTTGATTTTGCCCAGGTAAGAATTCAAGAGCCAGCCAGAGGTAGAAGTAAACAGTTTTATTGAAGCGGCAGTGTTACAGCTCTGTGACTCCTCCCGCAAAGCAGGGCTACCCTGTAGGCTGAGAGTAGCAGTTTAGGGTAGTTTCGCTGCTATTTTTTTTTTTTTTTTTGAGACTGAGTCTCGCTCTGTCGCCCAGGCCAGAGTGCAGTGGCACAATCTCGGCTCACTGCAAGCTCCACCTCCCAGGTTCATGCCATTCTCCTGCCTCAGCCTCTCCGAGTAGCTGGGACTACAGGCACCTGCCACCGGCTAATTTTTTGTATTTTTATTAAAGACGGGGTTTCACCGTGGTCTCGATCTCCTGACCTCGTGATCCGCCCGCCTCAGCCTCCCAAAGTGCTGGAATTACAAGCGTGAGCCACCGCACCCGGCCAGTTTCTTTGTTATTTATACCCACTTTCAATTGCATGCAGACTAAGAGACAGTTTATGCAGAAATTTCTAGGGAAGGGGCAGTAACTTTTGGGTCATTGGGTCATTGCCATGCAAAGGGGCAGTAACTCATGGAAGTTGCCGTGGCAACAGCAAATTGACATGGCACACTGGTGGGTGTGTCTGATGGAAAGCTGCTTCTATCCTTACCCTGTTTTAGCTAGTCCTCCATCTGGTCCAGTGTCTGAGCCCTACCTCTCGAGTCCAGTCCTGCCTTATACCTCAATACCACTTGGGACAAATATTTGGCATAATATACCCAAACTAAATGACTGTGTGATACACACACACACACACACACTGTATACAAGCTCCTTTCTAACTGGAAATGGCCCCAATATCCATTTCTCTGGTTATCCATCACTGCATAAGTAACCAGTACAAAACTGACTACCTTGCAAGGGTGTCCAAGGAAAAGAATACAGTCATGGGCTCTCAGTTTGTGTTTCTCGTTGGGCCAATAAAGCCCCTTCCCTCATGCCTCTTTTCCGCTTATCGCTAGAGACAGAAGCTAAAAACCATGGCTTCAGGCTGCTAAAAGCCTAAAACAACAAAAAAAACAACAACAAAACAAGGTGGGCTGGACAAGCTTGCTAAAGCAACAACCACTTTATTATCTCAAGATTTTGTGGGTCAGGAATTTAGTATGGGACCAGCTGGGCAATTATTCTGCTCCAGGCATGCACTTCCAGCTGAGGTCACTGTGAAATATCCGGCTGGGAGGAAGAAGGGCCATTCTGGGAAAGTTAACATGGCTTCATTCCCATGTTACATTCGTAGGGATGACTGGAAGGCTGAATCAGCTGGCACTGTTGACCCGCATACCTACACATGACCTCTATAGCACGGTGGATACATCATAGCATCATCAGAGGTCTTATATGACAATTCAGGACCCTCAGATAGAGTGTCTTAAGGGACTGGAAGTGAATGCTGCCTGTCTCAATGTCTAGGACCAAAAGCTTCTTGTGAAAAACCCAGCTTCACTTTCCTGTATTCTATTGATCAAAAAAGCCACAGAGCCGATGCAAATTCAAAGGGAAAAAAAACTGATTATCTTTCCATAAAAGGAGTGCCAAAGTGTATGCACTTTCTTCTCTAAAACAGAAACTGTTAAGAAAATAAAAGGACGAGCCACAGACTGATATAAAATATTTACAAAACACATATCTGGTAGAGGATTGGTATCCAAAATGTACACAGAATATTTAAAATTCAGTGTCAGGAAAACCACTCATTTGAAAAATTAGCAAAAACATCTGATCAGACACCTCACCAAATAAGATATACAGAGGGAAAATATGCATATAAAAATGTTCAACAGCCTATGTCTTTAGGAAATTGCAAGTTACAGCAGCAATAAGTTACCACCACACTTTTATTAAAATGACTGGTGAGGGTGTAGAATAACAGGAACTGTCATTCATTGCTGGTTGGAATGCAAAATGGTACAGCCAGTTTGGAGGACAATGTGGTAGTTTCTTATGAAAATAAACGTACTCTTCTCACCATACTATCCTGCAGTCATGCTCCAAGGCATTTGCTAAAATAACTTAAAAACATGTCCGCAAAACAACCTGCACATGAATATTTACAGCATCTTTCTTTATAATACAAAATTTGGAAATAACCAAATAGGCAAGTGAGGAAACAAACTGTAGCGCATCCATACAATAGAGTATTATTTAGCAATAAAAATGAACAATCAGGCAGGCACAGTGGCTCATGCCTGTAATTCCAGCACTCTGGGAGGCTGAGGTGGGCAGATCACCTGAGGTCAGGAGTTTGAGACCAGCCTGGCCAACATGGCGAAACCCTGCCTCTACTAAAAATACAAAAATTAGCTGAGTGTAGTGGTGGGAGCTTGTAACCCCAGCTACTTGGGAGGCTGAGGCAGAATTTCTTGAACCTGGAAGGTGGTTGTTGCAGTGAGTGGACATCATGCCACTGCACTGCAGCCTGGGTGACAGAGCAAGATTGTCAAAAAAAAAAAAAAAAAGAATTATCAAACCATAAGAACACTGTATGATTTCAACTATATGACATTCTTGAGGAAGCAAAGCTCTGGAGACAGTATAACGATCAAGGTTAAGGGGGAGGGTGGGTGAGTAGGTAGAATATGGGAGATTTTTAGGGCAGTAAAACTATTCTGTATGATACTGTAATGGTGGACACATGATATTACATATGCCTTTGTCAAAATCTGTAGAGTGTACAACACAAAGAATGAACTCTAATGTAGATTATGGGCTTTAATTAATTATAATTCAGTGAGTCATCTATTGTAATAAATGCACTATACTAGTGAGAGATGTTAATATTAGCAGAAACAGGAAGCCATGTGGGAGTATAAGGAAATTTTTGGTACTTTCTGGTCAATTTTCTTTTAAATCTGAAGTGTTTTTTCTTTTTTTGTTGTTGTTGTTGTTTATTTGTTTTTTCTTTTTTGGTATGAAGTCTTGCTCTGTCGCCAGGCTGGAGCACAGTGGCGAGATCTCGGCTCACTGCAACCTCTGCCTCCTGGGTTCAAGCAATTCCCCTGCCTCAGTCTCCTGAGTAGCTGGGATTACAGGAGCATGCCACCATGACCAGCTAATTTTTTGTATTTTAGTAGAGAAGGGGTTTTACCACGTTGGCCAGGATGGTCTCGATCTCCTGACCTCATGATCCATGCACCTCAGCCTCCCAAAGTGATGGGATTAAAGGCATGAGCCACAAAGTGCTCAAAAAATCTATTAATTAAAAAATGTGTATGTAGCCGTCTTTAATCTACCATGTCCATTAGCAGATAAATACTATAAGCAAAATAACAACAATGAAATAAACATAGACTTAGAGTATATACTCTGATTTATTTAATAAAAATTTGAAAATAGACCAAATTACTCTATGACAAAAAAAAATCTGTTACTATTGAGGATGAGGGTTAGTGTTTGGAAAGGGGCAGGAGAAGTATCACTATTTTTAGTAATGTTCTATTTTCATACATGGTTATAAGCAAATAAATGTGTTTCATAATCAAGCTGTCCATATTTAATCATGGTACTTTTCTGCATGATATATGCCAATAAAATTTCTTAAATTATATACAGCAAAAATAGACAAAACCACAAGAAGACATACACAAATGTTAAACCCAGAGAGAAATTTGAATATAAGTAAGTCTCTGAGTGACTGGTAGACAAAACAGCAAAATAATCAGGATGTAGAGGTTTGGAACAGCATGATTAGCAAAATTGACATATCTGTCTTTTAATACAGGCAGAAACATAGTTAGATAAAATAGGACTTGTCTCAGAGTATGATTTCTGAAAATAGTGGAATCGAGTTTGAATCTAGTAACTACATATAAATAAATGTCTTAAAACTCCTCATGTTAGCTAATTGAGAAATATTATTGTAATAGATACTAGAAAATATTTTAATAAATTTAGTGGATTTCACACGCTAAGGAAATAATCTTACTTGCATTTGATAGTTCAATTACATACATCTATACCTATAGGTAGTTTAAGATATTTCTAATAACCTTATATACTTTTAAAAAGCATTGATATCTGTTTGCACTATCTGGTCTATAGAGTACACACACCAAACATGATTATAGCTCTTCCGCTATAAACTTCATATGTCTAATTAATACAAAAATCTAGAATGAGAAGAGTTCTTTGCAACTTTTTTTTTTTTACCAAACAGAATATAGGAAAGATAGCTGCAAATATACCTGACACACTTATCTGTGAGTATGGTGGTAGCCTTTTTATTTTCTTTTTTTTTTTTAGAGAGGGTCTCATTTTGTCACCCAACATGGAGTGCAGTCATGTGATCAGAGCTCACTGAAGCCTTCACATACTCTGCTCAAGCGATTCTCCCACCTCAGCCTCCTGAGTAGCAGGGACTGCAAGTGCATGACACCATACTAGCTAATTTTTGTAAAGATGGGGTTTCACCATGTTGCCCTGGCTGATCTCCTTAGCATCCATTTCAGAGCCATACTCTGCTCTTAGGCAAGAGGCAGAATCCAGGATGGATCCAAGAATCCTGCACTTGATAAATGCCAAAAGGCATCCTTGTGCCTTACATGTGTGCAGGCCACAGCATCAGGGTTGAATATGACAAGGCAATATAAGGCCATAGATGCAGTGAGGAATGAAATAGGCATTTTAAGTGTCTTCAAATGGCCTCATGGACCAGGAAGAAGGAGCCAGGTAGATGAGGTAACAGGGCAGCATGTGATCTTTCAAGATCAAGGCTAAATACCTTAAAATTATATAATGCCATTCTGACATCTCCTGGTGCCTGTGCCCTCTTTGGAGGTCAATTTCCAGATAGCAATGGCCACCCACTACCAGTGGACCAGGCAGATGCTAGGAATAGAAATCACCCACTGTGATGCTCTCCCAACAACATCAAGTGGCTCACACCATTCCATCCACCTAAAGGGACTTCCCATATCATCTTAAACTGTCAAAAAACATTTTCTCGCTTCAGAACTTGCTTCCTGTATGATGGTTCTTCTGACCATGCCCTCCTGGTTGAAGTGATGGTAGACTCGTGCAATAAATTTGTGCTGAATACCTACTAAGTACAACAAATAAGGCCAAATTCTGAGAACAAAAATTCAATACGTGGGCCCAATTGCCCTCCTGTAACTTACAGTCTAGTGGGGTTGATCTACAAACACATCAACAATCACATTACATTGCAGTGAGGTGACTTATAGATGCTCAGAGTAGCTTCTTCAAAGACAGTGAGTAAATTTTGAGCCCAAATCTCCCTCCCTCTAGTGGCTATATCAATAATTATTCATCTAATTTACTAAAGAATTAATCACCTTCTATCCAGAGATATCTCTCTAGGATTGTGCTGAATTGCTATTTAAATTTTTCTTTGTAACTAACTTTTCATATTATTTTCATAGATGACCTCAAATGCTATTGCTATTTTATAATACTAGATTTTACCATCTTGACAGTGTTATAAGTCCCCACATGGCGGAGACATTTTCTCATAACAGCCTCAGCTTTCCCCAACTGCCCACCCCCCATTCCCACAATTCCTTGGATACAGTTGGCACTGGGTTTTCCTTGGTTTTGATTGAAAAGTACATGAATTCAGGAATTAAACTACTGTCAAAGGGTGGCACTAACATTACTGATTATACTTTTTAGGCAAATTTAGTTATCTTCTTTAAAACTCAGTTTCCCCACCTTTAAAATGAGAACAATAATCTCTATCTTGCAGGATTATGGTTAAGAGTTAAAGAACAGTACATAATAAATTATGTAGCACTTTGCCTTGCACATAGAGCACCTTAAAGCATAATCTTTAACTGATCTGAAGGGCTTAATTACAGCTAGAGGGCCCTGAATTCAAATCCTGCCTCCTCTAATGAACAGACAATGTGATATGGATGATGTATATACTCTCTGCAAATCTTAGCATTCTATAAAATTGGACCAATAATAATGGAACTCATCTCCTGAGATTTTTGTAAAGATCAAATGCAATAATGTCTGTGAAGCACTAGGCATGCTACCTGGCATATAGAAAGCACTCCACAAATACTAGCACTTAAGAATTATATTCATTAGCTTGTTTCAGGGCCATGATGTGTGAATCCCCAAGATTAAAGGAGATAACATTTATCTCGAAATTTATTTTTATCATATTGCCTTGTAAGTTTTCAGGTCTTAAGCAAGGAGAAAAACCTCTCTTAAATTGAATAGTAATAATAATAATAATACTAGTACACCATCACAAAGCTCCTGCACGTTCTCTATTGCCACTTTGCTGAAAATCAAACCTGTCGATGGTTGTGTGTTCTCTGAATAGCAGCTTCATAAGCCAGCACAGCTCACCAAAAGATGAATAGGAAAGTCACAAATCCTGCGTGTAAATTGCTCACAGTCTCATTAGGGAGTAGGACAGGCAAACAAAGAGTACCAGTGTTGTGGAGTATGCACTTATTGTTAGGGGACGTTTATGGTACAAAAGAGCTGGATATGCTGTTCACAAAGAGAAAGCAATAAAGAAAAGCTCCAGTGAAGAGGCTGTACATGAATTCAGTCATAAAGGCAGAGTTAAGACTTAACAGGCAGACGAGGCAGAGGAAGTGACGTGGTCAAATAACCCAAGGCATGACATGGCGTAGGATGACAAAAGGAAAAGGTTTGAGTTGTTTTTGTGTTTGTGATGTGGATGTAAATTGTGGAAACAATAGAAGAGAAGAACCAATTTATCTTGAAACTTTACCTAAATTTTTGTGATTTTTGACATTTTAGGATCACCAATTTCTTTCACTTCCTGGCAAATATTTTTTACTCTCTTTCAGGAAAAGATACATACACACATATTTTTATAAAATACCCTTAATACTGGGAAAGGTAGGAAGTAATCTATACCTAGGATTTTGTTTGTTTTTACTCTTGTCTATTGGATAAGCAAATGGCATCTCCATAGAATGATACAGCAATTGGGGCAGTGGCAGGGGAAGGTGGGGGGTGGTGTGGGGAGGTGATTGATTCTACAACAAAAACAGTTGCTTTCCCCCGCTGTCTGGAGACTTGCCCGGTTTTTATTTGAATACTTACTCCTCCTCCATATAGTATACAAATGCTTTGTATTCTGTGACTCTGATGGGGATCCAGGCTTTAGGATTAAGCTGGTTCCATAAGCGGTAGGAGCAGGACAAAGACACAAAAATGAATATGGTTCTTACTGATAATTTTGAGCCACAGAATCAGTACAGCCTTAATGTCCATCTACCTTGGGGCTTTCCTTTCATGGTAGCCATTAAAGTTCCTATGTGTTTCAACAAGCCTGAATTAGACTTTCCTTGTTGTATCTAACAGTATTGTAAAACTAATAGATTAGCAAAATAGACACATACTTTCCTATTTGTTCAACAGAGTCCAGCAGCATCCCTCCTTTCCATTCACTTCCTTGACCTTGTCCCTTCTGGTTCCTCTGCTCTTCCCACCGTGTGGTCTCAGCTCTCAGTTAATTAATTCCATTCTTCTTCTTGGAGCTGGAGAGTACTGGGAAACCTTCAAGTCTCACATTTACTCAGCTGGTTCATCTGTTTGTCTTAATAAACCTTCCTCTTGCTGGTACTAACTTCCTCTTAAAACATAGCTCTAGGGTTTACAATGTTATCCTCTGCCTATCAAAGACTGCTAAGGTTTCTTTCCTCATACTTAGATATGAGCCAAGAGCCCCAAAGATAGGTGACAAACTCTCTAATAGTAATGGGGAGAAGAAAGCTTCCTTCTACCATAACGGTGTTTGCAGTGTGTGCAGAGATTTCCCGAAAGGCCTCACTGTGGAGCAACATCGTTCAAGTGAAAGTCTCTTAAGAGTACACATTTCCTTTTTATGCCTGGGAATTAAATTATCAAAATATGTTCTTGTGCTAGATATCTCTCCTTTCTCTTTCTCTCAATACACACACATACATGCATATATATATATGATTGCATGCATACATATATTTATACAAATGCATACATATATACAGCTTGGGCCATGCCTTCATAGTACCTCCAATATGTATATAGCATGTTATTCTGAGTTTATGTCTGTAAGACAATTACATAAGATTTTTTAGATTACCATCATTTTGTAGTTTTATGTCCTCCTGCCTAGAGCAGCCTGTATAGTCATGGACAAATAGAGCAACAGGTTTGAAGTGGATTGTAAGGCCCAGCTTACCCAGTCATTAAGAAATGGGTACTTGTCTATAAAGCACAATGCCTGGGAAGTAGTAACTGGGAATATTGAACAAATCATGAAAGCACTCAAAAATGGGAATTGCCTATTACTGACCAATGGAACCTCTATTTAAAATTATTACTTTGGGGAAGGTGCCTGACTATACAGACATTGTTCATAATATGTTATGACCATCTTGTTTTTATTCATTTGAATGCACCAAGCCCCCCTTTCTAAATGCAAGCTGTGAAAATGCAAGAAGCCAGGTAGGCAGTTGCTCTTGCTCTCTGGAATTTATTCACACCATGCGTCACTTCTAAGGGCCTTGTTCTCAACTCTCCAGACTTTTCATTTGCCTTTCCAAGGTCCCTTGGCTGATTGAGCCTTGTTATCCTGGCTTAATCAACCCTTGTTCTAGAAGGTCTGTTACTTACTCCCTGATCTCATGTGTTCTGAGTATCGACAACAAACACCTGACTCCTTGACCCTCCTGTATTATTTATTGCTGCATAACAGATAATGTCAAAAGTTAATAGCTAAAAAGGACAAATTTATCTCACAGAATTTCTGAAGTCAGGCATCCTGGGGAGTCTTGGCTGGCTCGTGGTCTCTCATGAGATTGTAGTCAAGATGGCAGATGGGGCAGCAGTCAGCTGAAGGCTTTACCGACACTGAAGCATCCACTTCCAAGACAGCTAATTCTCCTAGCTCCAGGCAAGAGGCCTCTGTTTTTTTCCATATGGGCCTCTTTTTATGATATGGAAGCTGGCTTCCGTCAGAGAGAGCCAAGAGCAGGGGTGAAGATTAACTGTAAGTGTTTTATATCCTATCATGATTATGTTAATGACGTTGTAAGAGCAGAGGCACAAAGGTTAATTCATGCTGTGGGGTAATGATTTAATATTTTAGAAGGACACCTATCTTTACATTAAAACATGTCTGTGTTTTAATTCCAACATAAAATACAAATATTCTGGCATAGAAGAGGACACTTATTTTATACATCTCTGAAATGTAATAGAACATAAAATATACAGTGCATGAAATCAACTATATGAATAGTGACAACAGGTCACAGTGGAATTGTAAACATTTAAATAATGTTGGCAATGTAGACACCAAACCAAATCTATAAGTTACAACTGTAAGAAGGATATTTCAGAGAGGTGTACTTCTGCCCCTGCTGTAAGATCTAGAATGGGACTTATAGATAATATATTGAGAGCAGAAATACATTCTGGTTGAAATTCCTACAGAATAATAATAACTGATGTGCTTCTGCTAGTCTTTTTTTTTTTTTTTTTTGAGACACAGTCTCACTCTGTTGCCTAGGCTGGAGGTGCAGTGGCGCGATCTTGGCTTACTGCAACCTCTGCCTCTTGGGTTCAAGGAATTCTCTTGCCTCAGCCTCCCGAGTAGCTGGGATTACAGGTGGCAGCCACCATGCCTGGCTAATTTATTACATTTTTGGTAGAGACAGGGTTTTATCATATTGGACAGGCTGGTCTTGAACTCCTGACCTCGTGATCCATCCGCCTCAGCCTCCCAAAATGCTGGGATTACAGGCACGAGCCACTATGCCCGGCCAACTTCTGCTAGTCTTATTGCAGTTTCCCTATTTCATTATCTATGATCTCTACTTGCATAACTTACCATGAACTTACTAACTTAAGAGCATCCTATATCTACTCACTAACTTTGGTAACTTTCCCTTGTCTGATGCATTAAATTTCCTTTCCAATCAATGTGATTGACTCAACACCACACGGTTCAGCAGTTACTAAAATGCACCAAAAAGTTACTACAAGACTGTAATTTAAATTCAGGCAGGCAATTTCAAAAAGCTACATCTGGTAGCTTTTCTGCAAAGTGGTTGTAACCCAGATGTTCTATCTATGTGAAGACAGCTCAACAATATTTCTATGAAAAAGGCATTAGAGAAGGACCTGACACATTATCTCAAGAGATACACTATCATTCTACTGCTATACTGGGTACACATTTTGCATTGTCAATAGCTCCCATGATTAAAAGAGAGAATTAATATGACAGACATCTTGATTCATACTTTATTTCAATCATCTCACTTGATCCTTCAAACCCTATATTATGTATTTTTTCATTGTAGAAATTAATGCTCAGAAATAAATAGCACACTACAAAATGCCATAATTGAAACCCAAGCTTGCCAGCCTCTAAAGCCCATTTTTCGACCATGATACCATGGTGCTTTTTTCAAGCGATATGGCTTTTACCTCTCCTCTAATGACTTTTTTATTCACCTCTCCACCTTGGCTTTATGGCGTGCATGCACACGCACACATACACATACACACACACACACACACACACACACACACACACACACACACACTGAGCTTAGGTTAGCTCACCATTATTTCTTTAGTACCTGTTATTTGAATTTTTGCCAACCAGGCACCAAAGTGACTTATTTTTTTATATTGCATCTAGTTTGCTAAATGATAAGGGACATGTAGTAATAAAATAATATCCCAGAGGACATTTTCACATTTTAGTTGCTGTTTCTCTTTTAAAATTTCCATCCTTGAAAGAGCCAAACAGCCATAGGCTCTGGATATAATAGCTTCAGCTGCAAATAAAAAAAAATGTCTTTATGGATGGAAGGTGTGAAAAGGACTATTGCATCAGTCTCTCAGCTACTCTCCCACGGAACATTGTAGTGTGTTCAAACAAATGAGGACAGTAGTGAATAAACCAGTCTTTTAAACTTGTGTAAGATTTTCCATACCTGGATTTCAGATCGTTTTAGAGGCAAGTATTAATTTATTATTTTTTTCTCCTAATTTTTCATATGAACAAATTTAGGCACAGAGGAAATAATCAACTTGGCAGAGAATCAGGAGCAAGACATAGATGGAAAACGATGCTGATTTAAATGCTTCCTGCTTGCATTTCTCATAATGAAAGCACAGCCATACTGTGGCACTTGTATTTTATGGTTCACTGAAGAGCCACAGTAACAAATCTTAAATACCTATCAAATGTCATAAAATGTCATTTAATATTGTTCTTGATTTGTAAAGGGAAAATGAAAACTGATAAATTTCATGTATATTTTGTGCTGGTTCAAGAAACTAAATACCATACTATAAGACTTTCAAGAAATATCCAGTCAATTGTAATATGGTAATATTAAATAAGAGGGTGCTACACTTTTTCAAGAGAAAGCATTAAAAAGGTTATTTTAATGATGCTCTAAACAATTTCTTTGGTTGCATCACAGCATAGGTTCAGTTGATAATAAGAATTGCCTTTGAATGAAGTACTCTAAATTTTTACAAGACTCCAATTCTCCTGTGCAATTATGGAATTTGAAATGTAATTCTCCCTGGAACCATAAAAGAATTAAAACCAGAGAAATGCTGTTAAGAATAAAGCAAGATAAAAAGGAATTGCTTCAAAGACCCTTTTTATTCTTCTAATTCTTAGTGCCATGTTATATTCCAAGTCACTATGTTGTTATGGAAAAGGACAATGAGAAAATCCACTCTAGACAATTGAACATTTCTAGAATGTTGACTCATGGATATTTTTTCTCTTGATAATTATGTATTAATTCACTACGGACATCTGTGTGTGAAATCCTCAAAGAATTTCCAGAGAAATGGATGATAATGTCAATGCCTAACTGTTTGGCATTGGTTTATTGTGGACTCAGCACTGTGTTAGGCACAATGGCTCAGGCAAATCGTTTGGGAACATGGCCCCTGCTGTAGATCTGCATGGCATTTGTTTATCATCTGAACTGAGATGTGGTCATTACAACTTAACTTCTATCTCTATTTCATATTCCATTAATCATCAAGTCCTATAGATTCTATCACCTTCATAATCTTTCAAATCTACCCATTTTACTATATCTCCAATACCACTATTAATAATTATCACAATAAGCTCCTAATCGCCCTCTTTGTCTTCAATCCTATCCACTTTAATTCATTCTGAACAACAGTTTAAACTGTTTCAGAGTATTTCCATTTAACAAGTTCAAGCCCATCAGCATAACTAGGCAAGGTCCTCCGTAAGCTGACCCTTCTTAACTTCTAGCTTAGAATTTTTACTCCTTCTGCAAATATTTCATCCAAATTAAATATCATGTAGTTTCTTGAGCAAGAAAGATTCTTCTCTCTTCTTCTCCCAAGTCCTTTTTTATTTCCTCCTTCTAGAGCATACTTCCTCTCACCTTTCACCTGGCTAATGTTACCAGTCTGTTGAGACTTAATTCAGAAATCAAATCTTTCATTTTGTCTTTCCCCACCCTCTCCCTTCCTATGAATTAACTCTTTCTTCTATGTAAACAATTAGCTTAGGTATTTATAACTGATGCTGTATTTATATGGTTCTGTTGTCTTCCATGAACATGTATTAGATCTTTGAAGACAAATATGTGTTATTCATATTCACCTTATGAAATTTGTCCTACACAGAATTTGGCATATGGTTGCCCATTCAAATGTTTGTGGAATAAATATGAATAAACTCAAAATGAAGAGAACATATATTAATTTTGTCCTAATTTGCAAAATTCTCTATTTCCCTCACTGCAAACTATCCCCACTGAGAGAATTGGTATCTGAGTTCATGGTGTTGATTTCTAACATTTTCAAACAAAAAACTATGTTTCAATTATAAATCATGTATTTAGGTAAGAATACTTGCTTCATCAACTGTAAGAACATAAATTGTAAGACACATTTCTCTACTGAGATGTTAAAATGAAGAGGAGAAATGTGAAATAAAATTCCTTAAGGTCTTACCATATGCTTGGCCCCATGCTGTGTTTTATATTAATTAATTCTCTTAATATTCACCACAGTCCTATGAGGAGGGTATTTTTATTATTCTCATTCTAAAAATTAATAAAATAATTTCAAAGAAAGGTAATTTTCCCAAAGTTACCCAGATTATAAGGGACAATTAAATTGTAGGATTTATCTCTATCTTACTCTACTGTCTGAAACATTCTTGATATTCCTTTATTGGGTTCAGTACTAAGAAGAAACCATAGAAAATAACATTATTGGTCCTCATTTTAGAATATTATTTCCTTGGGTTCATCATACACACACGTGCACACATAAACACAAATATACACAGTAGTTGTAAACAGTGTGGTAATTTCTTTAAATTTTGTTAAAATACCTCCTGAGAAAAATGGAGACAAGTGGGGGAGAGAATCTCAGAGCTTGAAGACTATCTTTCTGAAATAAGACAGGCAGAAAAGAATAGAGATAAAAGAATAAAAAAGACTAAAAAAACTCCAAGAAATATGGGATTATGTAGAGACAGAACCTACGACTGATTGGGGTACCTCAAAGAGATGGGGAGAATGGAATCAAGTTGGAAAACATACTTCAGGATATCATCCAGGAGAACTTCCCCAACCTAGCAAGACAGACCAACATTTAAATTCAAGAAATTCAGAGAACTCGAGTAGAACACTCCATGAGAATATCAATCCCAGGACACACAATGATCAGATTCTCCAAGGTCAAAATGAAAGAAAAAATAAGGGCAGCCAGAGAGAAAGTCCAGGTCACCTACAAAGGGAAAGCCATAAGACTAACAGTGGACCTCTCAGTGGAAACTCTCCAAGCCAGAAGAGATTGGGGGCCAATATTCAACATTCTTAAAGAAAATAATTTCCAGCCTAGAACTTCACATCTGGTCAAACTAAGCTTCATAAGCGAAAGAGAAATAAGATCCTTTACAAACAAGCAAATCCTGAGGGAATTTGTCACCCTTGGGCCTTCCTTGTAAGAGCTCCTAAAAGAAAAACTGAAAATTGAAAGAAAAAATTGTTACCAGCCACTGCAAAAACACACTGAAATACACAGACCAGTGACACTATGAAGCAACCACATACACAATTCTGAAAAATGACCAGCTAGCATCATGATGACAGGATCAGATTACATAATTTGTAACAATAACAATACTAACCTTAAATGTAAATACATAACAATACTAACAATACTAACCTTAACACATAACAATACTAACCTTAAATGTAAATGGGCTTAATGCCTCAATTAAAAGACACAGAAAGGCAAGCTGGATAAAGGGCCAAGACCCATCACTATGCTGTCTTGAGAAGAGCCATCTCATGTGCAAAGACACACATAGGCTCAAAATAAAGGGACAAAGGAAAATTTACCAAGCAAATAGAAATCAAAGAAGAGGTTGCAATCCTAGTTTCTGACAAAACAGACTTTAAACCAAAAAGATGAGAAAAGACAAAGAAGGGCATTACATAATGGTAAAGGGTTCAATTAAGCAAGAAGAGCTAACTCTATTAATATATATATGCACCCAATACAGGAGCACCCAGATTCATAAAGCAAAGTGTCACAAAGAGACTTAGACTACCACACAATAAAGTGGAAGACTTTAATACCTCACTGACAATATTAGACAGATCATTGAGACAGAATACTAACAAAGATATTCAGGACCTGAACTCAGTTCTGGATCAAGCAGACCTAATAGATATCTGCAGAACTCTCCACCCCAAAACAACAGAGTATACATTCTTTTCATCACCATGTGGCACTTTAAAATTGATCATGTAATCAGAAGTAAAACACTCCTCAGCAAATGCAAAAGAACTAAAATCATAAACAGTCTCTTAGATGGCAGCACAACCAAATTAGAACTCAAGATTGAGAAATTCACTCAAAGCCACACTATCAAATGGAAATTGAACAACCTGCTCCTGAATGACTCCTGGATAAATAACGAAATTAAGGCAGAAGTTAAGAAATTGTTTGAAACCAATGAGAACAAAGAGACAATGTGCCAGAATCTCTGGGACACAACTAAAACAGTGTTAAGAGGGAAATTTATAGCACTAAATGTCCACATCAGAAAGCAGGAAAGATCTAAAATTGACACCCTAACATCACAATTAAAAGAGATGGAAAGGCAAGAGCAAACAAATTCAAAAGCTAGCAGAAGAAAAGAAATAACTAAGATCAGAGCAGAACTGAAGGAGATGCAGAAATAAAAACTCTCCAGAAAAATCAATGAATCCAGGAGCTGGTGTTTTGAAAAAAATAACAAAATCAATAGACCACTAGGCTAGACTAATAAATAAGAAATGAGAGAAGAATCAAATAGACACAATAAAAAATGATAAACTCCACCGAAATACAAACTACCATCAGATAATACTATAAACACCTCTATGCACATAAACTAGAAAATCTAGAAGAAATGAACAAATTCCTGGACACATACACCTTCCCAAGACTAACTCAGGAAGAAGTTGAATCCCAGAATAGACCAATAACAGGTTCTGAAATTGAGGCAGTAATTAATAGCCTACTGATCAAAAACAGCCCAAGACCAGGTGGATTCTACCAGATGTACAAAGAGAAGATGGTAACATTCCTTCTGAAACTATTCCAAACAAATGAAAAGGAGAAATTCCTCCCTAAGTCATTTTATGAAGCCAGCATCATCCTGATACCAAAACTGGGAAGAGACACAACAAAAAAGGAAAACTCCAGACCAACATCCCTGAGGAACATCACTGCGAAAATCCTCAATAAAATACTGGCAAACCGATTCCAGCAGTACATCAAAAAGCTTACCCACCACTATCAAGTCAGCTTCATCTCTAGGGCATAAGGCTGGTTCAACATTTGTAAATCAATAAACACAATACATCACATAACCAAAACCAAAGACAAAAACCATATGATTATCTCAATAGATGCAGAGAAGGCCTTTGATAAAATTCAACATCCCTTTATGTTAAAAACTCAATAAACTAGGTAATAAGAGCTATTTATGCCAAACCCATAGCCAATATATTGAATAGACAGAAATGACAAGATGGACATAATACTATTGCACCCTTACTAGACTACAGTGTAGTATAAACATAAATTTTATATGCACTGGGAAACCAAACACTTCATCTGACTTGCTTTATTGCAGTGGCCTGGAACCGAATCCACAATATCTGAGGTATGCCACTATTTGAACTGAATAAAATTGGTAGCTTTTACTTTCTGTTTTTACTTCTTCAGCAATCGTAACACATTTTGGTGTATTTAAAGTACAGCAAGGAATTATTATCTTCAAAGAGCCCCTAAATTAGTGGAGGAGAGAATACCTATAAAAATGTAAGAACAATGCTGGTAAATAATGACAAATGGCATAATAAGGGAATAGGTCCAATGGTTAAGAATTGCACAAAAATAAAAATCACTCTATATTGAGAAGAATTGGAAAAAGCATCAGGAATGGTATCTTATTTTAACAAAATTTGTACAATTCAAAAGGCTGACATAAGTGATGGGCTCTGGGTATATGGAACAGGCTGAGCAAGAGTGGAGTGTAGAAATTTCCCAGAGAATTGAGAAATACTTTTATGACTTGCATGTCAAAGAGAGTACATGGCAAACATAGTGCAATGTTAAGACTATAGATCTGGAGTTCTTTCTAGCCTCCACTCCTGGTTATTTCCTACTGATTAGCTGTGTGGCATTGATGAAGTTACTTAACATCCCTGAACTAGAGTTTTCTCATAGATGGAATGGGACTAGTGATACAACTGATTTACAGCTATTGAGATAGAATTTTTTGTTAGTGGAAGAAAGAGATGGATAGATAAAAAGATAAGTCTGGGGAAAGAAATCAGGTCTTTTAGAGATGTACATTAGGGATTTAGAACTTCTTGCTGTAGGCATGTAAAATGTAACTTGGATTACCTGAACTGGTTAATGCACATGATACAATTATTTAAATTAATTAAATTCAGAAGAAGTATTAATTTATGCTTACTAAGTTACCTATGACAATGAACTTTCAGACATTGAAAACGCAAAGATAAGTAATAGCTACAATGTATTTGATATTTTATTAGATTATATAGTTGATATTTTATTAGATTCTACATGCTACTAGAACATTCAAATAAATATAGTTAAGACAGAGCAATGAGAATACAATATTTCAAAATCTAATTTCCCTTAACATATTAATTTAATGTGATGTTAATATATTTTATATAATTAATATCATATAACAAATTTTATAATAAAATATTCTTCATTATGACAAAACTATTTTTCCTTGACTGGATTTACAAATAGTTGAGAGCAGTTATTTGCCTTTGACTATTGTGGAGACCACAATCTGCTGGTTTACATTACTAATTTGTTTAGAGACTCATTTTCCTAATTAACAGAGGCAAACTTCACAGGTTCCAGAAATTAATGATATTTTATTGGCCTAGTATTCCAGGTAAAAAGGGAATTTCTGATAGGATGATTTAGATAATTGTCTTAATTTGCTTCATAGCTTTCTACTTATTGTAGATAATTGTCTTAATTTGCTTCATAGCTTTCTACTTATTGATACATCATTAGAGTTTACCTCGTGTGTATTCTGACAGGCACAGGTAATCAGTTGAATATATCTATAGGTGATTCAGCCTGTGTTAAGCGCCTCCTCAGGAACGCATGTGCACATGATTGCATTGTTGAAGGTACATTACCAATAAAGACACCATGAAATTGCAAATCAACTCATAGATTTGTTAAAAAACACTCAAACTTTTTCTTAAGAATAGGTTTTTCTGTGTTTTACTTTTTTTCTCAATGATAATGTCAGCGTTAAAAAGACACACTGAGGTGCCTCGATGCTTCCTCTCTTTGTAAGTTGTACCTTGGTAAGTATTCAGAACAAAAAATAGGCATACAAATTTCTTAAACTTCATTTTGGTAAAAGCTGAGACACAAATACACACACACTAGCCTAGGCCTACACTGGATCAGGATCATCAATATCAGTCTTCCATCCCCATATCTCGTCCCACTGGAAGGTCATCTGAAGCAATACCACACATGAAGCTGTCATCTCCCGTGGTAACAATGCCTTCTTCTGAAATAGCTCCTAAAGGACCTGCCTCAGGCTATTTTACAGTTAACTTTTTTGTTTGTAAATAGAAGGAATGCTTTCTAAAATAATACCAAAAATCATAGTATACTAAACACATAAACCAGTAACATAGTTGTTCATTATCAACTTTCATGTACTACGTATACTTATATGTGCTATATTTTTTGTTTTTGAGATGGAGTCTCGCTCTGTCGCCAAGTCTAGAGTGCAGTGGTGCGATCTCGGCTCACTACAAGCTTCACCTTCCGGGTTCACCCCATTCTCCTGCCTCAGCCTCCTGAGTAACTGGGACTACAGGGGCCTGCCACTACCCTTAGCTAATTTTTTCTATTTTTAGTAGAGACAGGGTTTCACCGTGTTAGCCAGGATGGTCTCGATCTCCTGACCTTGTGATCTGCCCGCCTCGGCCCCCCAAAGTGCTGGGATTACAGGTGTGAGTCACCACACCTGGCCTATATGTGCTATACTTTTACAGAACCAGGAGCTCAGTAGGTTTACGCCATCATCACTACAAACACCTGAGTATTGCGTCGTATTACAAGGTTAAGATGGCTATGCTGTCACTAGGCAATGAGAATTTTTCATTTTCATTATAATTTTACAGAACTACCCTGATACATGCAGGCCATCGTTGGCAAAATGTTATGCAGTGCATGACTGTATTAAATTGGAAGAAAGAGTGAGATAATATGCTGACACTCATACCTGGCTCATGCACCAGCAGGAGGAGGTCACCCTCCAGAAACTGCAGGAGAAGGGGAGAACTCCTCCTTGCTCTGGCTGTTCCTCCACCACTTCCACCGAGGCCTGTGGTACAACACCCGAAGCTTCCTACCCACCCTAGGCCTGGTCGGGCAGGCCCTTTAACGCTCCTACTCCCTCTTCCCGGCCCCTGGACTTGCTGCTGCTGCCACCACTAGCGCAGATGTCACTATAACCATTGCTGCTGTTGCCCTCAATGCACTGGCCCACCCTACAAAGCTCCTACTACCTGGCCACCGCCGCAGCCCTGCCCCTGCCATTGCTGCAGCTGGCTGTCCTCCTACCGCTGTGGCGTGAAGGAGTCTCTGTAGCTGCCACCGACCACAGCAAGGCGAGCGGCAGCCCCAGGCCATCTGCAAGCTTCCAGCATGTAACTCCTTCTCCTCCTGGCATAGAACAGCTGGGCAGGCAAAGTCAGAAAAGCCTAGAGGAGAATGCAGAGAGTGACAGCGTTAGAGCCTCACCTTGTCATCCTGGCCACTGGGTGGCAGGGGACGGTCTCAGTGAAGGCACTCATATCCACCCTCCAAAGTCCAGCCTCTCCTTTTGGCCCAAGCGGGCCAGGAACTGGGGCCTGGAGTGGTGACTGGTAATACCACATTGCTGGCTCCAATCCACAGGAACCACTGGGCCCACCAGGACTGCGCTCCTTGGGGAACAGAATCAGCAGGAACTCAGACCCAGCCAGCCTTCCCACCCAAGTGCCAGTTCCCGATCCTGATGCCTCCACCTACAAGCCCTGTCTCCCCGCGGTGTCCGCCATTCCGTGTCCAGGATGCCTAGGGGTGCCAGGTGGTCTCTGCAACACAGAGCGGAAGACCCCGGAACCACGACGGGTATGGGGGCCTTGCTGTGCTCAGGATTCCTGCGGAAATTCCCTGCGCTCGCTGCGCTCTAGCAGGAGCAGGAGGAGATCGCCCTCTAGAGTCTGGAGTGCAGGGAGAGGAGGAAGGCACCTTCCTCGGAGACCCTCTTGCTGCAAGCTCTGCCGCCACCGGCAAGGCAGCCCCTGATACCGCCCCTAATCCGCTGCCTGCTATTGGCTCTGGGATAGCGCCCCCAACACGGCCCCTCGCCGCTGCAGTGTAGAACCCAGTAGCGCCCCCAACCCGTCCCTGCCTCGGACGTCGCAGCACCAGATAACTCCCCCATCCTATCGCCTGCCATGGGCCATGCAGCCAGGAATAGGACCCCCAACCAACCCCCGACTGTGGGCAGTGACACCACAGAAAGCGTGGCAACCTGCTCCCCGCCATCAATAGTGCAGCCATGGATCTTTAAGGTCCCCAAACCCCTCTGCACGACAAGTAGTGCAGCCCCACATAGCGGATAGCACCCCCAACTATCCCCCAGCCACAGGGAATGATGCCCTGGATAGTGCACCCCACCCACACCCCGCCATGGGCAGTGCAGCCTCTGACAGCACCCCAACCCGTATGCCACTGCCAGGAATAGGATCTCTAATAGTGCACCAAACCCCGCCCCCACCACAACCAGTGAAGCAGCTGATAGAGCCCCTAACTCGCCCCCCCCGCCACTGACCGCAGTGCAGCCCCCGAACGGTGCCCACAACCCACCCCACCACCCCACCTGCCACCTGCCATGTATCGCCCCCAAACCGCCCCTTGCTGTAGGGAGTGTATCCCCCAATAGTGCACCCAACCTGCCCTCTATCATGGGCAGTCTGGCCGGATATCACCCAAAACCACACCCTCCAAGCACCTACCTCCACCCCCCACTGCCCCGCCCCACCACCAGCAGTGTAGCACCTGATACTATACTGCCTCTAATCTATCCCCTACCATGGGCATTGCAGCCCCACATAGCGCCCCCAACAAGCCCCCGCCATGGACAGTGCACACCTGGATAGCATCCCCACTCTGCTGTTGGCAATGAAGCCCGACCAGTCAGCGCTCCCACCAGTCCACGCCCTAACCAGTCCTCCCACCCTCACGCCCCCGGCAGTGCAACCACAATAGCAGCCCCAACCCGGTCCCTGTCGTGGTCAGTGCAGCACCCAATAGGGCCCCCAACCAGCCCTACTGCTGCAAGCAATACAACCCAGGATAGTGCCCCCAACCCGCCCTCCCACCTCCCTGCTGCTCAGGGCAGTGCAGCCCCTGATAGCACACCTGAAAATAGTGATGCCTGGAATAACACTCTAGTACACCCAAAGAAGTGACGCCCAGAATAACACCCCAACCTGCCCCGGCGGCAGGCAGCCCCGGATAGTGCACCTACCCCATCGCGTTCTATGTTCTGGCAAGCTGCATTGTCCGTCGCTGCCACCAACCGCAGAGAGGCAAGCCAGTGAGGCAAGCCAGCGAGGCCAGCCGCAGTCCCACAGGCTCTAACCTCCAGCCTGTGGTAGACACCTTCTCCTTCTTTCCTTCTTGTAGCCAGGCACGGAGCAGCTCTCACCACCAGCTGCCTCTCTCCGTTGCCGCCACACACCATGCAGAGGCAAGCCCTGGCGCCACAGGCCACAGGACCCAGGCTCCAGGCTCCAAGCTCCAGATTGCGGCAGCAGACTCTGTTTCTGCCTTCTCTAAACCGCAAGTCAAAAAGAAGCGTAGGCTAACACAGGAGAGCCTGCAGTGGCGCGACTCCCCGTTAGCATGCCTTATATACTGAGGTTGTGCAGGCCGGGTTCCTGGACTTCGTGTTCTGATTGGATGAGAGAAAACTGCTACACCTACTCTGATTGGACGTCGTTTTCGTGTTCTGATTGGATGAGAGCAAGTCTTAGGCTAACCAATCAGAACGTAACAATAATGTCCAATCAGAGTAGTCCTAGCATTTTCCTCTCATCCAATCAGAACATGTAGTTTATAATCTCGGTATATAAAGCATGTTAATGGAGAGCGTCCTGCTATTCCAGCCTCTTTGGCGTCTGACTTTCTAGCTGCTGTGTTCCCAACTTGGAGTAGGAGGTGCCAGCTGCTGCACGCTGGAGGCTGCAGCTTGCGGCGCTGTGGCTGGCCTCGCCTCGCCTCGCCGGCTCGCCTCACCTCACCTCGTTGGCTTGCCTCGCCCGCTGCTGTTGGTGGCAGCAATGGACACCACAGCCAGCCAGAGTGTAGAAAGGCGTCAGGGTAAGTGCGCTGTCCGGGCTGCACTGCCTGTGGCCTGGGACAGGTTGGGGGCCCTGTCTCAGGCATCACTGCCTGCTTTGGGTGGCTGGTTGGGTGTCCTATCTGGGGCTGTGCTGCCCGCACCGGGGGGGGGGTGGTTTGGGGGCCCTAACCGGGGCTGCACTGCCCTCGACGGGGAGTCAGTTGGGGGCACTATCCCAGACTGTATTGCTGGCAACAGTGAGGTGGGCTAAGTATGCTATCTGGGGCTGCACTGCGCAGCTGTGGGGAGGGTGGCAGTTTCGGGTTGAGGGCACTATGGGGTGCTGCAGTGCCCATGGTGCAGGGAGGTGGGGTGGTTTGGGAGTGTTGGGTGTGCTATTGGCAGGGGGCGACACTGCTGGTGGTAGGGGGCAGGGTGGGTTGGGGGCCATATCAGGGGCTACACTGATTGCTTTAGCTAGGATTTCCAGTACTATGTTAAACAACAGTGGTGACAGTGGGCATCATTTTCATGTTCCAGATCCTAGAGGAAAAGCTTTCTATTTTTCCCCATTCCATATGATTCTAGCTATGGGTGTCCCTTTGTGGTTTTTATTATGTTGCAGTATGTTTCTTCTGTACCCGTTTTTTTGAGGATTTATAGCATGAAGGGATGTTGAATTTTATCAAATGCTTTTTCAGTTTCAGTTGACATGATCATACTGTTTTTGTCATTTATTTGGTTGATATGGTGTATCACATTGTATGTTGGATGACCCTTGCATCCCAGGGATACATCCCACTTGATCATGATGAATTATCTTTTTAATGTATTACTGAATTTGATTCATTGGTATTTTGTTGAGGATTTTTGTATCAATATTAGAGATACTGGCCTGTAGTTTCCTTCTTTGATGTCTTTGTTTGATTTTGGTATCACAGTAATAATGGTCTCATAGAATAAGTTTAGAGGTATTCCCTCCTGTTTTTCAAAATAGCTTGAGTAGGATTCGTACTAGGTCTTTAAATTGTTTGGTGTGAAGCCATCAGCAGTGAAGACATCAGTTCCTGGGCTTTTCTTTACTGGGTGACTTTTTCTGATGGCTTCAATCTCATTACTTTTTACCCGTCTGTTCTGGTCTTGGATGTTTTCATTGTTCAACCCAAGTAGGTTGTATGCGTCTAGCAATTTGTCAATTTCTACTAGGATTGCCAATTTATTGGCATATAATAGCCAGTTATGATCCTTTGAATTTCTGAAGTATCAGTTGTAATGTCTCCTCTTTTTAATGTTGATTTTATTTATTTGAATCTTGTCTCTTTTTTCTTAGTTAACCTGGTTAAAAGTTTGTCAATTTTGTTTAGCTTTCCAGAAAACCAACTTTTTGTTTAATCTTGTGTATTTTTTATTTCAATTTTATTTCTGCTACAATCTTATTTATTTTCTTATTTTGGGTTTAGTTTGTTCTTACCTTACTAGTTCTTTAAGATGTATTGTTTATTTGAAGTTTTTCTTCTGTTTGGATGGTAGGCACTTATAGCTATAAATTTCTGCCATTGTACTGCTTTCTGAGTAACAAGTTTTGGTATACTGTGTTTTCGTTACCCTTTGTTTCATGAAATTTTTCAATTTCTGTCTTAGAATCTTCATTGACCCGCTAGTCATTTATTCAGGAGGGTAGTGTTTAACTTCCATGTGATCGTATTGTTTCCAAAATTATTATTCTTATTGATACCTAGTTTTATTCCTTTGTAGTCAAAGAAGATGGCCACGGAGACAGCAGCGTGATCAGAGAGGTAGGAGCCGGCCATCAGCGAGAGCTGTTCCCTGCTTGGCTGCTGGGTGCTAGAGCCTGAGGCCCACTGGCTTGCCTCACTGTGGTTGGTGGTGGCGGTGACAGAGACTGCAGCATGACCAGAATGGTAGGACAGGGGCTATCCAGGGCTGCACTTTTTGCAGTGTGGGGTGGGTTGGGGGTGCTATCCAGGGTGTCATTGCCTGCATTAGGGGTACCGGTTGGTAGCACTGTGTGGGGCTGCACTGCCCATGGTGGGGGAAGTGGGTTATGGGCGCTTTCTGGGGCTGCAATGCCCATGGAGGAGGACAGGTTAGGGCACTATCGGCTATATGCTACTGGAGGCATTGGGGGACAGAGATGGGGGCCACTATTGAGGGCAGGACTAGCCACAGAAGGGGGGCGAGTTCGGTGCTATCAGGGGCTGCACTGCAGGCAGCGGTCAGCAGACTTGGCATCCAAGGAAGGAGTGGTTCTCCTCTCTCTGGACTCCACACTCCAGAGGGCCACCTACTCTTGGTCATACTGGAGCGTGGCAGGCGCTCAGTGTTTGCGTGGGAATCCTGAGCATGGCAGAGCCCCCACACCCACCATGGTTCCTGGGCCCATGCACTCTGGATCTGTGCCTCAGAGGCTGCCAGGCACCCCTAGGTATGGAGTAGCGGACACCACAGGGGACAGGGCCCTGTGTGTGGAGGCATCCGGAACAGGAATTGGCACCTGGGTACAGAGGGCTGGCTGGGTCTGAATTTTTCTGCTTCTCCTGCTCCCCGAGGAGTGCAGCCCCGGTGGGCCCAATGGTTCATGTGGAGTGGGGAGCTGGGTGCTGTGATGTCTCCAGCACCCACCCCAGGCCTCAGTTCCTGGCCATCTTGGGCCAAAAGGAGAGTCTGGACTTTGGAGGGTGGGTGTGAGTGCCTTTGCTGAAACTGGTCCCTGCCACCCAGTGGCCAGCATGACAAGTTGCGGCTCTAACCCTTCCACCCCTCACATCTTCCTCTAGGCTTTTCTGGCTTTGCCTGCCCAGCTGCTGTGTGCCAGGAGGAGGAGGAGACACCTAGAGCCTGTGACACCACAGCTCGCCTCGCTGTGGGTGGGTGGCAGCAATGGAGACTGTGGTGTGCTGGAGCGGTAGGAGAGCAGCCGCACTAAGAGGGCAGGTGGCTGCAGCCAGTGTTGGGGGTCAGGCTTACAGCGATGGCCAGGCTGCGGCAGGGGCCAGGTGGTAGGAGCCTTGTAGGGAGGGCCAGTTCATTGGCAATGGGCCTGGCTTTGCCCTGCCCCTGCTGTGTATCTGGCCCTGTACTGCCCTGCCTTGCCCTGGACCTGCCCTACTGTTACCTGGACTGTCTCGGCCCTGTCCTGCTCTGGTCCCATCCTGACCCTGTCTTGGCCCTGTGCTACCCTGTCCCTGCCCTGGTCTTGCCCTGACACTGGCCCTTCCCTGAACCTGCGCTGGCCTGGCCTTGGCTCTGTCCCTGCCCCTTGTCCTGACCCTGATCCTGTCATGGCACTGGCCCTGCCAATGGTCATGGTCCTGCTCCTGTTCTGGCACTGACCTGGCCTTGGACATGTCCTGGCCCTGCCTTGGCCCGTCCCTGCCCTGGCCCCACCATGGCCCTGCCTGTTCTGCCCTCTCCTGACACTGACCTTGCCCTGTCATGGCCCAGTGGTGCCATTGCCCGGCCTTGCCCTGTGCTGGTTGTGCCCTGGCCCCGCTTGGCGTTGGGTGCTCCCTGGACCTGCCCTGACCCTGCCTTGGCTTTTGCCCTGCCCTCACTATGGCCTGGCCCTGGCCCTGCCCTGGCCCTGGCCCTGCCCTGGCCTAGTGTGGACCCTGGCCCTAGCCCTGGTCCTGCCATATCCCTGGCCCTGCCCTTATCCAGGCCCTGCCCCTGCTGCTGCCCTGGCCCTGGCACTGGCCTGGAACCTGGTCCTGTCAAGGACCTGCCCTGACTCTGCCATGACTCTGGCCCTTCTCTGCCTTGGTCCTGGCCCTGACCCAGACCCTTTCCTGGCTCTGCCCTGGCCCTGAGCTGGCAGTGGTCTGCCCCTGGTCTTGCCACCGCCCTGCCCCTGCCATGCTCTGGATGTGTCATCACCCTGCCCTGGCCCTACTCTGCCTTTGACCCTGCCCTGGCCTTACCTTGGCCCTCACCCTAGTCTTCGCTAGGCCCTGCTCTGGACCTGGTCCTAGCCCAGACCTGGCCCTGATCCTGGCCCTGGTCTTTGTCCTGCCATAGCCATGGCCCTGAACTGGACTTGGAGGTGTCCTGGCCTGGAGTGACCTGGCTCTGCCTTGGCCTATCCCTGCCCTGCCCCTACCATCGCCTTGCCCTGCTCTGCCGTGTCCCAGTACTGACCCAGCCATGCCGTTGCCCTGCGCTACCCTGCCTTGGCTGTGCCCTGGCTCGGTTCTGGCCCTAGCCCCAGCCCCACCCTGGACGTGCTCTGACACTGCCTCAGCCTTGGCACTAGCCTGGCTTTTTCTTGGCATCAGCCCTGCTCTCTCTATGGACTGGCTCTTGTCCTGTCCTGCACTGGCCATACCATGCCCTACCCTGCCCTGACTCAGCCCTGGCTCAGCCCTGGCCCAGCCCTGGCCCAGCCCTGGCCTTGGCATTGCCCCTGGTCCTGCCATATTTCTTGCCCTGTCCCTACCCTGGCCTTGGCCCTGACCCTTACCTTGCTCTGGCCTGCCCTTGCCCTAACGCAGCCCCTGGCCCTGTCTTGGCCCTGCCCTGGACCTGTCCTGGCCCTGGCCCTTCCCTGCTTGAGAACTTGCCCTGGTTCTCACCTGGCCCTGACCCTGAAATGCCTGGCCCTACCCTAGCCTTGCACTGCTCTGGCCCTTGCCCTGACTCTGGTCCTGTCACTGACCTAGCCCCAGCCCTGTTGCTGGTCTTACCATGGCCCAGACCCTGCCTTGGCCCTGCCCTGACCCTGTCCTGGACCCTGGCTGTGCCAAGAACCTGCACTATCGTTGCCCTTGTTTTGCTCCTGCCCCAAAGCTGGTCCTGCCCAGGCCATGGCCATGGCCCTATCCCTGCGTTGGCTGTTTCCTGGCCCTGCCAGGGTCGTGGCACTGGCCTGGCCCTGCCCTGCTGTGGCCCTATGCTTTCCTGGCCCTGCCTTGCCTGACCTGGCTCTGCCTTGGCCCTACCCTAGCTTTGACCCTGTCCTGGCCCTACCTTGGCCTTCACCCTAGCCTTGCCTGGGCACTGTGTTGGACCTGGCCATAGCACAGATCTGGTTGTGGCCCTGGCCCTGCCACAGCCCTGTCCCAGACCCTAGCCCTGCCAGGTACCTGTTCTGGCCCTGCTCTGGGCCTGGCTTTGTCCTTGGTTCTTAGATGAACCTGGCCTTGCCCCTGCCCTTGCCCTTGCCCTGGCACTGGCCTTGGACATGTCCGTGGTCCTAACCCTGGCCCTGCCCCGGAGCTGCCACTGTCTTGGCCCCGCCCTGGCCCTGGCTCTGCCCCAGGCATAGACCTGCCCCCGTTGTTCATACCCTGCCTTAACCTTGTGCTACCCTGGGCCTGCTCCATCCTGCCCTGGCCCTGCCTTGACCTGCCTTTGGTCCTGCCCTGACCCTGCCTTGGCCCTCACATTGGTCCTAGCACAGGCCTGGTCCTATCTCTGGCCTTGGCCCAGCATTGACCCCTGCTCCTGACCCTGGTCCTGCCATGGCCATGGCCCTGCCAATAATCCTGACAGCCCTGGCCCTGGCCCTGTCTTGGCCCTGGCCCTGAACTGGCCCTGCCCTGACCCTGGCCCTGAAGTGGATTTGAAGGTATCTTGTCCCTGATTTAACCTGGCTCTGCCTTGGCCCGTCCCTGCCCTGGCCCTACCATGACCCTGCCCCTCCCCTGGCTCTGCCCTGGTCTTGTGCTGACCCTGACCCAGACCTTGGCCCTGCCCCAGCCTTGTCCTAGACCTGGCCATGGCCCTGCCTCTGCCCTGGGCCAGCGCTGGCACTGGCATGGACCCTGGCCCTGGCCCTTCGCTGCTTAAGGCCATACCCTGGCCCAGCCCTGGTCCTGACCCTGTCCTGGCCCTAATTTGCTCTGGCCCTACCCTGGCATGCTATTCTAGCCCTAGTCCTGACCCTGTCTCTTTCCCTGTCCTGGCCCTAGCCCCGTTGTTTGTCCTGCCATGGCCCTGGTCCTGACATTGCCCTTTCCTGGTCCTGGCCCTGGCCCTGCCCTGGCCCTGCTCTGGCCCTGGTCTGAACTCTGGCCCTGCAGTGGACCTACCTTGGCCCTGCCCAGACCCTGGCTCTGGCCCTACCTCTGCCCTGGCCACACCCTTGCCCTGGCCTGGACCCTGGTCCTGGTCTTTGTCCTGCCCCAGCCGTGACCCTGGCCCTGTCCTGCCTATGCCCTGTTCTATCCTTGGCTGGCCCTGCCATGGCCTGGTCTTGCCATTGCCCTGCCCTAGCCTGCCCTGCTTGTGCCGTGGATCTGCCCTGGCCTTTGTCCCTGTGTTGGTTCTAGCCTTGACTCAGCCCTGGACCTTCCCGGACCTTGCCTCAGCCCTGGCACTTCCCTGGCCTTGCTTTGGCATTTGCCCTTCTCTCTCTATGGCCTGGATCTGGTCCTGCCCTGCTCTGCTCTTGTTCTGTCCTGGCACAGCCCTGGCCCTGGCCCTGCCATATCCCTTGTCCTGGCCCTGATCCTGCCATACCTCTGGCCCTGGTCCTGGTCCTGCCCTTATGCAGGCCTGACCCTGCCCCTGCCCTGGCTTTGGCCTGGACCTTGGCCATACAGTGACCCTGCCATGACCCTTTCCTGGCCCTGGCCTGGAACTCGCCCTGGCTCTGTCATGGCCCTGGGCCTTTCCTGGATTTGGATGTGTCCTGTCCCTTATTTGCCCCCGCCCTTCCCTGGCTCTGCCCTACCCCTTTTCTGAGATAGGGCCAGGGTCAGGACCAGGCCAGAGCAGGGTCAGGGCCAGGCCAGAGCAGGGTCAGGGCCAGGGTAGGGCCATGATAAGGCCTGAAGATGGGAAGGTCCAGGGTAGCGGTAGGGCCAGGGAAGGGTCAGCATAAGGGATATGGCAGGCCTAGGGGCAGAGCCAGCACTAGGGCTGAGCCAGGGCAGAGCAGGAGAGATTACATTAGGCTATTATTTAAAAATTTTATTTTAGATTTTCAGGGTAACCATAGTAGTAATAATAATGTCTATATTATGTTGTTTGTAATAATATTTGCAGTAAGTAATCACTAAATTTTAACTAATACTTTCTTTGCTTCCGGTAGTGTTCTATGAGTGTAATTTTATAAATATGTATATATGTGAGGCATTGATTCCACAATAACTCTATGTGCTAGGTACTTATGGCATCCCTATTTTTCAAATGTAGGAAACAGGCATAAAGAGGTTAAATACTTGGCCAGATCACTCCTGTAATCCCAGCACTTTGGGAGGCCAAGGCAGGCGGATGGCTTGAGCTCAGGAGTTTGGGACCAGCCTGGGAAACATTGTGAAACCTCATCTCTACTAAAAATGCACAAAAAGAGCTGATTTAAGTTTCTTGTAGGATTCTGATTATGAAACACTGGTCAAATACACAAGGCATGGATAGGACAGGGCCAAGGACAAGGTCAGGCCAGGAAGGGGCCAGGGTCAAGGCAGGGCCAGAGCTAGACTTGGATGTGTCCTGGCCCTGATTTGCCCAACCTTGGCCCGGCCCTGCTCTGGCATTTCCTGCCATGCCCTGTCCCTGGCATGAGCATTGGCCCTGGCCCTGTCCTGCTTCTGGCCCTGCCCTGGAGTTGACCAGGTGCTGCCATGGCCCAGTCCTGCCATTGCCTTGCCCTCCTCTACCCTGGCACTGCCTCGACTCTGGACCTGCCTGGGCCCTAGCTCTGCCTCAACTCTGGACCTGCCCTGACCCTGCCCAGCCCTGGAACTACCCTGACTCTGCCTTGGTGTTGACCCTCCCCTCTCTGTGGCCTGGCTCTGGCCCTGCCTTGCACAGGCCATGCTCTGCCCTGCATGTCCCAGCCTGGGCCCAGCTCTGGCCTTCCCTATCTTGGCCTTTTCTACCCTGGCCTTGCCCTTCTGTGATCTTGCCCTGCCCTGGCCTGACCCTGCCCTGGCCTTGGCTTTGCCTTGTCCTGGTCCTCGTTCTACCCTGGCCCTGCCCTTGCTCTGGATCCTCCCTGGTTCTGCCTTCTCCCTGGCCCTGCCCTTGCTCTGGCCCTGGCCCTGGCCTAGCCTTGACTCTGGCCTGGCCCCTGGCCCTGGTCCTGACAATCCCCAGGCCCCACACTGGCCATGCTTGGCCCTGGCTCTCCTTTGGCCCTGCCCTGGCCCTGCCTTGGCCCTGTGCTATCTTAGTCCTGCCCTGGCCCTGAACTTGCCCTGGCCCTACCCTCACCCTACCCTGGCCTTGCCCTACCCTGGCCTTGCCCTGCCCTGGCCCTGCCTTTGTCCTGCCCTGGCTCTGGTTCTGCCCTGGCCCTGCCCTTGCCCTGGACCCTCCCTGGTCATGTTTTTTCCCTGGTCCTTCTCTGGCCTTGCCCTTGCCCTGGCCCCTTTCTGGTCCTGCCATGTTTCTGGCCCTGCCCTGTCCACATCCCGGACCTGGCTCTGGCCCTGGACTTCCCTGTCCCTGCCCTGCCATACCCTGGCCCGTTCCTTGCTCTATACTGATCCTGCCCTGCCTTGGCCCTCTGCTACCCTAGCCTTACCCTGGCCATCTGGTGGCCCTGGTCCTGCCATGGCCCAGGCCCTGCCATGTCCCTGCCCAGCCCTGGTTCTACACTGCTTCTGGCCCTGGCCTGGTCCTGTCATGTCCCTGACTGTGACCCTGCCCCTGGTTTTTCTCTGGCCATGACCCTGCCCCAGTTCTGTCCTAGCCCTGGCTTTTCACAGTACTTTATGCTTAGTAAGGTCTCCGTAGTGTCTGTGTGTTGAATGTTATGTTCATAGTATGTGCCAAAACAGAAAGAAAAAACAAAATCTGATGATGAGAGGTTAAAGCTTTGTATATAATATGCCTTGAATTCTAAGTGCCTGTTGTTAGTTGTATTACATATAGGTCATGGTTTTGTACACATAACTCCAAACCATTAATACTGTTAAAAGAATGTATGAATATATGAAAGAATGTATAAACATAAGAATGTATGAGTATATAATGACCTTTCCAAATTAATTTTTATTTTTAGCTCTATTAGATTTTTCTCAGTGTAACAAATGTTTATTCCTATGTAATTAAGAGCATATTTTCTGTACAGAATATTCATATTACCTAATTAAAAATTATATAATACAAAAATATAATATTATTTTTAGGCCAGGCATGGTGGCTCATACCTGTAATCCCAACATTTTGAGAGGCTAAGGTTGTAGAATCACTTGAGGCCAGGAGCTCAAGACCAACCTGGGCAACATAGTGAGACCTTGTCTTTATTAAATCAATCAATCAATCAATCAATCAATCAATCAATAGGTTGGGCACTGTGGCTCATGTCTGTAATCCCAGCATTTTGGGATGCCAAGGCAGGAGGATTGCTTGAGCCCAGGAGTTTGAGACCAGCCTGGGCAGCATAGCAAGACTCCATCTCTACAAATAATAAAACAAACATTAACCAGGTGTGGTGGTACGCACCTGGGGGTCCCAGCTACCTAGGATGCTGAGGTGCGAGGTTTGTTCAAGGCTGCAGTGAACTGTGAATGCACCACTGCATTCCAGCCTAGGCCACAGAACAAGACCTTGTTTATAGATAAAGAAATAACTAAAAATATAAATAAAAATAAGTAAAAAGAAATATAAGTAAATATAAATATAAATACATATAAATATAAAAATGAATACATCAAAACAAACAATTTTTAAATTTAACATCACTGAGGGCATCCTAGCCATTTTTCTATTTTTCTAGGAAAATATTTTTATGACTCCTTTTTTTCTAAGATCCTACCTTTCCTTACAAAGCAGTCTTTTGTGCTTTTGAAGATTAAGTGATCTAATATATATAGTATTCTTAGGACAGTATCTGGTAAGTGTTTAATAAATGTTAGATCTTATTTTTGTTCTAAATTCCCACTGATGCTTTTGGAGACCCATTTTCTTTTTTTAAAAAAATGAAGTAGCTTTATAATACTCTCAGGGTTTTTTATCTTTCTTTCATTTTTTTTTTTTTTTTTGAGACAGAGTCTTACTCTGTTGCCCAGGCTGGAGTGCAGTGGCAGGATCTCGGCGCACTGCAAGCTCTGCCTCCCGGGTTCATGCCATTCTCCTGCCTCAGCCTCCCAAGTAGCTGGGACTGCAGGTGCCCGCCACTGGGGCTGGCTAATTTTTTGTATTTTTTGTAGAGACAGGGTTTCACCGTTTTAGCCGGGATGGCCTTGATCACCTGACCTCAGGTGATCCACCTGCCTCAGCCTCCCAAAGTGCTGGGATTACAGGCGTGAGCCACCATGCCCGGCCAATATTCTCAGTTATTAAAAAAAATTACTAAATTATTCAATATAGAAATCTAAAGAAGAAAGTAAAAAAATTAAAAATTGTTTATTCTCCTGCTCTGAAATAATTCAGTTAACGTATGGTGAATAGTCTCCCAGTCATTTATCTATGCACATATATATTTTTTTCTCCTATCCAATGATATCTAGGTTGTTTCCATAATATTTTTAAAATGCTGACCTGGTACCAGCAGCATGATGGGCTGAGTTAATACAGTCTCCTTCCCAAATCACAAGACTCATAGATACACTAAGTGTAAAAGAAAATATGTATACTTAAAAAAATTTAGGCTGAGTGAGGTGGCTCACGCCTGTAATCCCAGCACTTTGGGAGGCTGAGGCGGGTGGATCACCTGAGGTCAGAAGTTTGAGACAAGCCTGGCCAACATGGCGAAATCCCATCTCTACTAAAAAATAAAAATAAAAATTACTAGGCCTGGTGGCAACTGCTTGTAATCCCAGCTACTTGGGAGGCTCAGGCAAGAGAATCCTTTGAACCTGGGGGCCAGAGGTTGCAGTGAGCTGAGATCATGTGGCTGCACTCCAGCCTGGATGACAAGAGCAAAACTCCATCTGTAAATTAATTAATTAATTAAGTTTATAGCTGAAGGTAGTTTCTAATCAAATTACCTAGCATACAGCCATTACAGACAAAGAAATGCAAAATATGAAAGAGATTAAGAGACGCAGAAGATAGAATGAGAAGTTCCAAAATATGTCTAGTAGGTGTTCCCTAGAAATTGAGCTCAGTGAGAATGGGAAGAATATTTGAAAGGATAAAGGATGAATGTTTTCTAGAGTTGATGAATGCCATGAATCTTGAGGTTAAAGAAGCACACTGAGTCTTGAGCAGACTACATAAAAATTAAACCAGGCTTTAATACATATGGGAACATAATGTATGATAAAAGTGGTATTGGAAATCAAGGAGATTAGGATGGACTTTCAATAAATGGTGTTGATAAAACTGAGTAATGATCTGGAAAAATATTTTCATATCATTTATGAGGATAAATGCCCATAAACAAAAGAAAAAAAAATGGGCAAAGCAAGGCCTTTTTCATACATTCAAAATCCATAAACTAAAAAGGAAAAGATTGATAAAATGAATTCATTATAAAATCATAAACTTCTGTCTGGGACAAAAAAATGTCATGAGTAAAAACAATCTTATGGTTAATATCCTCATCCAGTAGTTCTCTTAGAATAGTCCTAAAAGTGCTTTTGTGGTTCAAAGAGTAATACCTTGAAATTTTTTGTGCATGTTGTCAAATCACCCTTTAGATTGCCTGTTGCTTTTAAAATAATTTTTCATTTTAGTATTTTATTGTTTATCCAATTATAGACTTTTTTACTTACTCAGTAGACAACATAAAACCTCAGAGTTACCTTGTTCTGTTTCTTTTAGGCATCAGTTACGTGAAAAAGAAGAGATCAAGGCTTTGAAAACATTAAGTATTTTCTACCAAGCTGAGAATTCCAAAGCTGGGAATCCAATTGTTTATGTTACAAGGAGGTAAGAAATATTATGTTTTGGTGTCTCTTAACAGAATTTTTTTTTTTTGAGACAGTGTCTCACTCTGTCACCCAGGCTGGAGCGCAGTGGCATGATCTCAGTTCACTGCAAGCTCTGCCTCCTGGGTTCGCGCCATTCTCCTGCCTCAGCCTCCCAAGTAGCTGGGACTACAGGTGCCTGCCACTGTGCCCGGCTAATTTTTTGTATTTTTAGTAGAGACGGGGTTTCACCGTGTTAGCCAGGATGGTTTCGATCTCCTGACCTCATGATCCACCCACCTCAGCCTCCCAAATTCCTGGGATTACAGGCGTGAGCCACTGCACCCGGCCAACAGAATTTTTTTAAATGATAGTAAGTATAGAGATGGCAAGTTTGGTTTTTCCCATTTGAATTAACAGGAATTGAAGACAAGTTTACCTGGGAGCATATAGCGGGGTAAATAGCCTGCCTTTCTGAAAATGATGGTCAATAGCTAGTAACTGCTTTTCAGACTACCCATTTCATATTGGTTTCCCTGTCCTACATCATTTTTTAAAATACTGCCTACAGTGGATTAATTACCAAGAGTTAAAAAGCCACAAAGAATCTTTTGTTTTCAAGTATATTCTGATTAAGTAGTACTCACAACATGATAACTGGGAACTTTTTAAATTTTTTATTTATTATTTTATTTTATATTTTATTTTATTTTATTTTATTTTATTTTATTTATTTTATTTTATTTTATTTTATTTTATTTATTTTATTTTATATTTTATTTTATTTATTTTATTTTATTTTATTTTATAGATGAAATCTTGCTCTTGTCCCCCAGGCTGGAGTGCAGTGGCACGATCTTGTCTCACTGCAACCTCCACCTCCCGGGTTCAAGCAATTCTGCCTCAGCCTCCTGAGCAGCCCTCCACTGCCAAATCCTTCCCAGCTTCTGGTAATCATCAATTTATTCTCTGTCTTCATAAGATCCACTTTTTCAGCTCTCACATATGACTAAGAACATGTAATATTTTTCTTTCTGTGCCTGGATTATTTCACTTAACACAATGATCCCCAGTTATGCCTTGTAGCTGCAAATGACAGGATCTCATTCTTTTTTATGGCTGAATAGTATTCCATTGTGTATACATTCCACATTTTCTTTATGCAGTCATCCGTTATGGGCATTCAGGTTGACTCCATATATTGGCTGTTGTGAATAGGGCTGAGATAAACATGGGCATGCAGATATCTTTTTGATATATATATTTTTTTTCTTTTGGATGTATACCCATCAGTGGGATTGTGGGCATATGGTGGCTCTAGTTTTAGTTTTCTGAGGATCCTCCGTGCTGATCTCCACCATGGCTCCTTTATGGAGAGTGTGTGAGGGTTCCGCTTTCTCAGTATGTTCACTGGCCTGCTGCCGTAGACATTAAATCAGGTGCTGCTGCAGAGTTCTGAGTTGTAATTAGTTTTTTATTTTGACATCTATAAATCTTCAGGCAGCCAGACAGTTTGATAAAGTTAAGCCAAATACAGTTTTTCTAGGAGTGGTGAATTGATAGGAGAAGTGGCAAATCATCCTTGTATGTAGGTGTGAGCGTGTCTGAGTGTGGTGAGGGAGGGTGGTTGGGTAGAAAGTGCTGTGAGGGAGTGAGGTGGGAATCCCCCTAGGTGGGATTGAGTCATTTTTTTCTACTTCCATGCAAAATGGCTATTCCCCATTGTGGATTTCTGAGTGTGTGAGTGATGAAAAAATAGGGCATGTGCCTTGACCCAGTTGCAGCTATTGCCTCCACGTGCCTGAGGTGCCTTCCTTATACTCTAGCATGTTACTGGGCAGACAGTATTAGTACATGCTGCTGGTCCTTGTGAGCACAGCACGAAGACGAGAAATGGCTGGCAGAATTTTGGCTTAAGGGCCAACAGATGTAATAAATAGAATACAGTTAGCATTAGAACATAATTCCATAATTTGATTCAGGTCAAATAAAGTCATTTTAACCAAAACTTCTATTGTGGAAGAAAATCTTTCAAGAATTATGAAATTTGTGTCTCAGAATTGGCTCATTTAAGAAAAATAATACTGTTCAAATGTGTGAAGGTTGTCAAAGTGTTTGTTGTATAGCTTTACATTGGCTGAGTTTTCAATGTTTAGACATTTGAGTATAAGAAAACTGCTACACTGAAAGTAATAGACATAAAAATAAAAAATAAACAGCTGTGTAATGTTATCAGGCTAGCTAGATGTCATGCATCTGTGATTCTGAGGCTTCTTTGCAGTGTTTGGTTCGTGGAGGTTCTGGTAAGACCAGCTTGTGAGCCTTGATGTTTCAGAGCAGGTTATTTTCTATGATGTGAAAGATGCAGTCATTGCCAAGAATCACAAAAAGTGAAGATGGGAAGAGGATACACTGAATAAAGTTTTAAGTAAGTTTAAGAAAGCACACACCACATTGCTATTTGCTTTCTTGAAGTTTCAAGGAAAATTTCTAAAAAATATTTTCAGACATAGAAGACATACAGTTAACAGATTTCAGAGTCAGGCACTTGTTAGATAAGGTCAAACGCTCTCTTTAGATGTGTACTGCAAGGCATTAGCCAGGTGCAGTGGCTCATGCCTGTAATCCAGCACTTTGGGAGTCCAAGGCAGGTGGATCACCTGAGGTCAGAAGTTTGAGACCAGCCTGGCCAACATGGTAAACCACATCTCGACTAAAAATACAAAAAATTAGCTGGACATGGTGGCACACACCTGTAGTCCCAGCTACCTGAAAGGTTGAGGCAGGAGAATTGCTTGAACCCAGGAGACGGGGGTTGAAGTGAGCTGAGATCACACCAGTGGACTCCAGCCTGGGTGACAGAGCAAGACTCCATCTCAAAAAAAAAAAAAAAAGACAATATTGGTGTTTTAAATTATAAGAATACAATTTTGATCGTAATCATTTACTGTTCTTTGTCATGAGGAACTACTGATCTGTCTTTGTAAACCTACAAACCTGATCATTGAGAGCTCTGCATCACTATTGATGACAACTTATGGTTCTTCATTAAGTGACCCAGTTCATTTGCTGGAAGACTGGCTGCCTGTTAGTCCAGAAAAAGATCCTTTTTCTAGTGAATATCATTGCAAAGTGAAACAGGAAAGAGTGGAAAGGTACACTCTGTAGGCTAGCATATGATTCACCATGAAACTCATCATGAAAAGGACATGTATATCATTAATCATGGCCACATTGATCACGGCCCCACTCTCTAGGGAAGAAGCCAGTTTTTTTCCCTTTCCTGAGCGATACCATAACTGAGCCTCTATCAGTATCTTCAACCTTCTCTTGAGGAGGATGAACTCGACCTCAATGGTAAGTGATTGACGGTTGACTTAAGGGAATCTGGCTGGCCAGGGATTTGGCTGGCCAGAGAGGTGTCCTTCCTCCCTCGTTGCTTCCTCATGAAACTGTCAATGAAGATTAAATGAATTAATATATGTAAATAATACCTGGAACTTAGTAAATCTCAGTGAATTTTAGCCACTGTTACTGCTCCTGTGGACCTCAAGTATCAAATAAGAAATGTGACTATGATCAGTAGTGAACTAGCCTTTATGTAGGCATATTCTTTTGTTTCTTTTGAGTAAATACCCGGTAGTAGAATGCCTAGTGCATATGGTAAGTGCATGCTCAACTTTTTAATACACTGCCAAGTTGTTTCCCAAAGTGGTTGAACCATTTTCCATTTTTGGTAGCAGTGTATGAGAGTTTCAGTGTCTCTGCATCTTGACCAGCTTTGGTATGGTCCATCTTTAATTTTAGCCATTCTGATACATATGCAGTGCTGTATCAGTGTAGTTTGTTTATTCTCATTCTGACTACTGATGTAGAGAATCTTTCCTTTTTTTTTTTTTGAGACAGAGTCTTGCTCTGCCACCCAGGCTGGAGTGCTGTGGCACAATCTCTGTTCACTGCAAGCTCCGCCTCCTGGGTTCAAGCTACTCTCCTGCCTCAGCCTCCCAAGTAGCTGGGAGTACAGGCACCTGCCACCATGCTCAGCTAATTTTTTGTATTTTTAGCAGAGATGGGGTTTCACCATATTGACCAGGCTGCTCTCGAACTCCTGAGCTCAGGTGATCCACCCGCCTCGGCCTCCTGAAGTGCTGGGATTACAGCTGTGAGTCACGGTGCCCAGTCTAGAGCATCTTGTGCTTGCTTCTGTCTGTATGTCTTCTTTAGTGAAGTATCCATTTAAACCATTGCCCATTTTTTATTAGGGTGATTTATCATTTCGCTATTGAACAGTAAGAGCTCTTGTATATTTTGGTTACAAATCTTTTGTTGGATGTATGTTTTGCAAGTGTTTTCTTCCAGGTGAGCACTGCCATTTCATTTCATTAACAATGATGTTGAAATAGCAAAACATATATTTTGGGGGAGTTAACTACTCTTCTTAAATCCGCCTGAATAGATTTATCCTTTAGGCCTCTTTTGTGGCAAGAGAAATTCATAGTTGAGAAATTTATATAGGAGAAAGAAAAAAGTAATTGTACTACATCTAATATTGAGCACCAGTATTAGTGCAATTATTTAATAATACAACTTCTTGTCAGTATAACGTTAGTGAAAAATAATTATGAAATCTTTAGTATGTTTATCTTCTACCATAAAATAAATTCATGGCCAGCACGGTGGTTCATGCCTGTAGTCCCAGCACTTTCGGAGGCTGAGGTGGGCGGATCACGAAGTCAGGAGTTCAAGACCAGCCTGGCCAACATTGTGAAACCCCATCTCTACTAAAAATACAAAAATTAGCTGGGCGTGGTGGTGGGTGCTGTAATCCCAGCTGCTCGGGAGGCTGAGCCAGGAGAATCACTTGAGCTTGGGAGGCGGAAGTTGCAGTGACCTGAGATCGCGCCACTCCACTCCATCTTGGGCAACAGATGAAAGACTCTGTCTCAAAAAAATACATTAATTAATTTAAAAAATAAATTCATCAAATAATGAGAATCAAGAGAGTGACTACAAAAGATGGGCGTGTCCTCAGAGTCTGTCCTCAATGAGTTTGGAGTGGTGCATACCAGGAACAGCAGAGGTTCCAGGGAAAATTGTAGACAGAGAGGAAACAAACCACCATGAAGGAGAGTCAGTGGCAGTAATCATTACCAACGAAGAACTGTAGAGTCATATTTCAAGAATGAAAGTGAGAGTCAGGCACGGTGGCTCATGCCTGTAATCCTAGCACTTTGGGAGGCCAAGGCAGGCAGATCACCTGAGGTCAAGAGATCAAGACCAGCCTGGCCAACATGGTGAAACCCTGTGTCTACTAAAAATACAAAAATTAGCTGGGTGTGGTGGCAGGTGCCTCTAATCCCAGCTACTTGGGAGGCAGAGGCAGGAGAATCACTTGAGCCCTGGAGGTGGAGGTTGCAGTGAGCCGAGGTCACCCCACTGCACACCAGCCTGGCGACAGAGTGAGACTGTCTCAAATAAATAAATAAATAAATAAAAGTGAGGTAGTCATTTACAGAAAAATATAATCTTTAAGACTTAAGAGAATTTAAAACCAACAAAGTTTCAATAAAGAAATGTTAATAGAGAAGGTTAGCAAGAAAGGAAAAAATTAAGGAGTGCAGTTATGAATAGTTAGAATCTGGTAGCTAGTAAGCAGATGACACATCTGACTCTAATCATGTATTTGCAACAATAACAAAGCTGCATGTACAACAACTTCTGTTTGTAGTTGGTGGAATTAAAGGAAATAAGACAATAAGTCTAAGCGAACAACTGGAAATAAATACAAAAATAAGGTGATCAGAGTGAAAACATTCTACAGTGCTTGCATTATTTTGTGGAGAGAGTTAAAATTAGCTTAATTTTAGGCTTTGTTAAATTGTAATGCAAAATGCAGTATAAAATTTCAAGGAAGACAACTAAAAGAATAGAAAAGATTCCAAACCAATAGAGGTTTAATTTCCAAACCAATCAAAGGAAAAAAGATGGAATTGGTGGGTGAGGGTAGAAGGGATTTAAATATATTCAAAAGAGACTGGGCATGGTGGCTCACACCTGTATCCCCAGCAATTTGGGAGGCCAAGGCAGGTGGATCACCTGAGGTCAGGAGTTCAAGACCAGCCTGACTAACATGGTGAAACCCCACCTATACTAAAAATACAAAGAAAAAAATTAGCTGGGTGTGGTGGCTCACACCTGTTGTCCCAGCTACTCAGGAGGCTGAGTCACGGGAATCACTTGAACCCGGGAGGCAGAGGTTGCAGTGCCAAAATCATGCTGCTGCACTCCAGCCTGGGGAACAGAGTGAGACTCAGTCTCAATAAATAAATAAATAAATTCAAAGGAAAGAAGGAAGAGAGAGGGAAAAAAAACAGATAAAATAGACAAGCAGAAAGCATAAAATGAAGTGAAAGGATAAGAATACAGAAGATTTGAATAGATTATTTCCCACTTTGATTTTAATGGACATATATAGCGATTAGAGAATATTATGCAGCCATTTCAATTGCATATGGAATACTTAACTGTACTTGGCATAAAGAAATTGGAATGAAATTGAAATGAGATGACAAGAGATGAGATGAGATGAAATGATGAGATGAAATGATGAAATGAAACTGAGATGAGATGAGATGAAATGATGAGATGAAATGAAACTGAGATGAGATGAGATGAAATAACGAGATGAAATGATGAGATGAAATGTTGAGTTGAAATGATGAGATGAAATGACGAAATCGAAATGAAATTGAAATGAGATGAGATGAGATGAAATAAAATGATGAGATGAAATGATGAGATGAAAAATGACAAGATGAAAAATGATGAGAATAATGAGATGAAATGAGATGAGATGAGATGAAATTAGATGAGATGAAATGAGATGAAATAATGAAATGAGATGAAATGAAAAGAAATGAAATGATGAAATGAAATGAAATAATGAAATGGAAATGATGAGATGATGAGGTGAGATCAAATGATGAGATGAAATGATTAGATGAAATGATGAGATGAGATGAAATGATGAGATGAAAAGATGAGACAAAATGATGAGATGAAATGATGAGATGAAAAGATGAGACAAAATGATGAGATGAAATATGAGACAAAATGATGAGATGAAATAATGAAATGATGAGATGAGATGAAATGAGATGAAATGATGAGATGAAATGAGATGAGATGGAATGATGAGAAGAAATGAGATTAAATGAAATGAGTTGAAATGAAATGAAATTGAAATGAGATGAGATGAAATGGTGAGATGAAATGAGATGAAATGAAATAATGAAATGAAATAATGAAATAAAATAATGAAATTGAAATGAGATGAGATGAGATGAAATGATATGAAATGATGAGATGAGATGAGATAATGAGTTGAAGTGATGAGACGAAATGATGAGATGAAATGAGATGAAAAATGATGAGATGAAAAATAATGAGATGAAATGAAATAATGAAATGAAATTGAGATGAGATGAGATGAAATGATGAGAATGCGAAGAAATGAAATGAGATGAGATGAGATGATGAGGTGAAAAATGAGATGAAATGAGACGAAATGAAATGAAATAATGAAATGAGATGAAATGAAAAGAAATGATGAAATGAAATGATATTGAAATGAAATTGAAAGATGAGATGAAATGAGATGAAATGATGAAATGTTGAAATGATGAAATGATGAGATGTGAGATGAAATAATGAGAGGAAATGAAATGATGAGATGAAATGATGAAAAATAATGAGAAGAAAAATGATGAGATGAAATGATGACATGAAATGAGATGAACTGAAATGAGATGAAATAATGAAATGAGATGAAATGAAATAATGAAATGAAATTGAAATGAGATGAAATGAAGTGAGATAAAAATATGAAAAACGAGATGAAAAATATGAGATGAAATGATATGAAATGATGAGATGAAATCAAATGAAATGAAATGACATAATGAAATAAAATAATGAAATGAAATTAGATGAAATGAAATAAAATAGTGAAATGAAATGATGAAATGAAATGATGAAATAATGAAATGGAAATGAGATGAGATGAGATGAAATGATGAGATGAAATGATGAAATAAGATGAAATGATGAGATGAAGTGATGCACTGTCACCTGTGTGTCTATTCATTTTCCCAACCAACAAAAATTATAATTCATTAATTTTAATTTTATTATTTAAGAATATTCTTTTTTATAATTAAAGAGATTTACTTATTTTAAGGAATTGGCTCATTTGATTGCTGGGTCTGGCAAGTCTGAGATTGACATGGTCAGTAGGATAGAAGCTCAGGCAGGAACTGATGCTGCCGTCTTGAGACAGAATTTCCTCTCTGGGAAATCTCAGTTTTTGCTCTTATGTCACCAACTGATTGGATCAGGAACCTCCTATTATCAAGGCAATCCCCCTATTTGAAGCCAATTGATTATAGATGCTAACTACATCTACAAAATACCTTCACAAGAACACCTAAACTATTCTTTTGGTTAAATAATTGGGTACTATGTCCTAGGCAAGTTGACACATAAACTGACCCTCACAAAGACATAGCAGGTCCCTGGGATTCTTTTTTTTTTTCTTTTTATTATTATTATTATATTTTAAGTTTTAGGGTACATGTGCACAATGTGCAGGTTTGTTACATACGTATCCATCTGCCATGTTGGTGTGCTGCACCCATTAACTCGTCATTTAGCATTAGGTATATCTCCTAATGCTGTCCCTCCTCCCTCCCCCCAGCCCACAACAGTACCTGGAGTGTGATGTTCCCCTTCCTGTGTCCATGTGTCCTCATTGTTCAATTCCCACCTATGAGTGAGAACATGCGGTGTTTGGTTTTTTGTCCTTGCGATAGTTTACTGAGAATGATGGTTTCCAGTTTCATCCGTGTCCCTACAAAGGACATGAACTCATCACTTTTTGTGGCTGCATAGTATTCCATGGTGTATATGTGCCACATTTTCTTAATCCAGTCTATCATTGTTGGACATTTGGGTTGGTTCCAAGTCTTTGCTATTGTGAATAGTGCCGCAATAAACATACATGTGCATGTGTCTTTATAGCAGCATGATTTATAGTCCTTTGGGTATATACCCAGTAATGAGATGGCTAGGTCAAATGGTATTTCTAGTTCTAGATCCCTGAGGAATCGCCACACTGACTTCCACAATGGTTGAACTAGTTTACAGTCCCACCAACAGTGTAAAAGTGTTCCTATTTCTCCACATCCTCTCCAGCACCTGTTGTTTCCTGACTTTTTAATGGTCACCATTCTAACTGGTGTGAGATGGTATCTCATTGTGGTTTTGATTTGCATTTCTCTGATGGCAAGTGATGAGCATTTTTTCATGTGTTTTTTGGCTGCATAAATGTCTTCTTTTGAGAAGTGTCTGTTCATGTCATTTGCCCACTTTTTGATGGGGTTCTTTGTTTTTCTCTTATAAATTTATTTCAGTTTATTGTAGATTCTGGATATTAGCCCTTTGTCAGATGAGTAGGTTGCAAAAATTTTCTCCCATTTTGTAGGTTGCCTGTTCACTCTGATGGTAGTTTCTTTTGCTGTGCAGAAGCTCTTTAGTTTAATGAGATCCCATTTGTCAATTTTGGCTTTTGTTGCGATTGCTTTTGATGTTTTAGACATGAAGTCCTTGCCCATGCCTATGTCCTGAATGGTATTGCCTAGGTTTTCTTCTAGGGTTTTTATGGTTTTAGGTCTAACATGTAAGTCTTTAATCCATCTTGAATTAATTTTTGTATAAGGTGTAAGGAAGGGATCCAATTTCAGCTTTCTACATATGGCTAGCCAGTTTCCCCAGCACCATTTATTAAATAGGGAATCCTTTCCCCATTGCTTGTTTTTGTCAGGTTTGTCAAAGATCAGATAGTTGTAGATATGTAGCATTATTTCTGAGGGCTCTGTTCTGTTCCATTGATCTATGTCTGTATAAACAGAACCAAAGACAAAAACCACGATTGTCTCAATAGATGCAGAAAAGGCCTTTGACAAAATTCAACCACCCTTCATGCTAAAAACTCTCAATAAATTAGATATTGATGGGATGTATCTCAAAATAATAAGAGCTATCTGTGACAAACCCACAACCAATATCATACTGAATGGGCAAAAACTGGAAGCATTCCCTTTGAAAACTGGCACAAGACAGGGATGCCCTCTGTCACCACTCCTATTCAACATAGTGCTGGAAGTTCTGGCCAGGGCAATCAGGCAGGAGAAGGAAATAAAGGGTATTCAATTAACAAAAGAGGAAGTCAAACTGTCCCTGTTTGCAGATGACATGATTGTATATCTAGAAAACCCCATCGTCTCAGCCCAAAATCTCCTCAAGCTGATAAGCAACTTCAGCAAAGTCTCAGGATACAAAATCAATGTACAAAAATCACAAGCATTCTTGTACACCAATCATAGACAAACAGAGAGCCAAATCATGAGTGAACTCCCATTCACAGTTGCTTCAAAGAGAATAAAATACCTAGGAATCCAACTTACAAGGGACGTGAAGGACTTCAAGGAGAACTACAAACCACTGCTCAATGAAATAAGAGAGGATACAAACAAATGGAAGAACATTCCATGCTCATGGGTTGGAAGAATCAATATCGTGAAAATGGCCATACTGCCCAGGGTAATTGATAGATTCAATGCCATCCCCATCAAGCTACCAGTGATTTTCTTCACAGAATTGGAAAAAACTACTTTAAAGTTCGTATGGAACCAAAAAAGAGCCCACATCGCCAAGTCAATCCTAAGCCAAAAGAACAAAGCTGGAGGCATCACGCTACCTGACTTCAAACTATACTACAAGGCTACAGTAACCAAAACAGCATGGTACTGGTACCAAAACAGAGACAAGAATATTCTTAAGAGTTGAAGGAAAAATAATATCTGTACATTATGGGTTACAATCCAAGTATAAATAATAAATATATTAAAACATACAAAGAATATGTTTTGGAATCAAACATACCATGCTTCTGTTATGACAGTTATTTCATGCTGGTTGTCACAATTTTACATGAAAAACTAATGAAAAAATGTTTTCAATTCTTTCTAAAAATAACAGTTTCCAAAGCAGTTTTACATTCGAAATATGAAAAAAAAAGTCTTTGTGTTCCTTAATCTGATGAGATTTTCACACTCTGCACATGATAATTGTTAGATTTTTATTGTGTTGATAAACTGTATAGCAAACAAAAAATGTTATTACCTCTTAAATTTTGATTTTTAGGTGATACAGGCAAAATGGAAGGCAAGTTTTTATAACTTTGTCTAAATGGACTTTCTAAATGCCTGAGTATTAAAAGATAGCTTGTCTATAAATCACAATGTATATATTACTATATGACCTAGGGCCAATCAAAACTGTTATCTCTGATAACGTTATATTGTCCCCAATATAAATCAGATATGATAATACCTCTTACACTTAAATCTAGGCATTGTCATTGAATATCTTAAGAATATGCAGCAAAGGTGCTTTTAAAAATACAAGCTAGTGATTGTACTAAATTTGTAAATCACATAGGATAGTGGGTCATTTTAAGCATATTAATTATTTCAATCTATAAACGGATGTCTTTCCTTTTTGTGTGTTTTATTTCATTTCATTAATATTTGTCATTTTTGTTGTAGAAATCTTTTACTTCCTTGGTTAAATTTATTTCTAAGTACGTTTTTGTAGCCATTGTAAAAGGAATTGCTTTCTTAATTTCTTGTTTCAGCTAGTTTACTATCAATATATAGAAACGCTACTAATTTTTGTATGTTGATTTATATCCTGCAACTTTATTAATTTTATTTATCACCCTAAGAAGCTTTTGGTAGAGTCTTATTTTTTTCCATGTATAAGATCACATTGTCTTTAAATAGGGACAGTTTGACTCTCTCCTTTCCAATTCAGATGTCCTTTATTTCTTTCTCTAACCTAACTATCCTGGCTAAGACTTTCACTATGTGAAATATGATTGGTGAAAATGGGCATCCTTTTCTTGTTCCAGTAAAATCTTTTTCTTGTTCACAGTAAAATCTTTCACCTTTTCCACATTCAGTATAATCCTAGCTGTAGATTTGTCCTTTATGTCCTTCTGTATTAAGGCATATATTTTCTATACTAAATTGTTGAGAGGCTTTTTAGTCATGTAAGAATATTTAATTTTGCCAAACCCTTTTATTGTGTTTATTAATTTAATCATATGGTTTTCAGTATACATCCAAAGGAAAGAAAACCAGTATATCAAAGAGTTACCTGCAGCCCCATGTTTATTACAGCACTATTCACAATAGCCAAGATATGGAATCAACAAGTGTCCATCAACAGATGAATGGATAAAGAAATGTTACATACATATATAATGGAATTTTATTTAGTCATAATAAAGAACAAAATCCTGTTATTTGTGACAAGAATGCAACTGGAGGGCATTATGTTAGGTGAAATAAGTCTGGCATAGAAACATAAACACCACATAACTACATGTTCTCACTTACGTATGGAAGCTAAAATTTTTAATCTCATAGAAGTAGATAGTAGAGTTTTGGTTACCATATCCTGGAAAGAGTAGGAGAAAGAAGAGTATAAGAAAAATGTGATTAATACATACAAAATTATAGCTGGAGAGAAGGAAGAAGTTCTAGTTCTCTACAGCACTGTTGGGTGACTGTAGTTAACGGGAATTTATTGTGTGTTTTCAAATAACTAGAATAAAAGATTTTGAATATTCTCACTGCAAAGAAATAATAAATGATTTAGGTAACGGATATGATAGTGACTCTGACTTGATCTTTACGCATTTCATAAATATATCAAAATATCACTCTGTACCTCGTAACTTGTACATTTATTATATGTCAATTAAAATACAAGAGAAAAATCCCAGCACTTTGGGAGGCCGAGGCGGGCGGATCACGAGGTCAGGAGATCGAGACCACGGTGAAACCCCGTCTCTACTAAAAATACAAAAAATTAGCCGGGCGCGGTGGCGGGCGCCTGTAGTCCCAGCTACTCGGAGAGGCTGAGGCAGGAGAATGGCGTGAACCCGGGAGGCGGAGCTTGCAGTGAGCCGAGATTGCGCCACTGCACTCCAGCCTGGGTGACAGAGCGAGACTCCGTCAAAAAAAAAAAAAAAAAAAAAAATACAAGAGAAAAAATGAGGTAAAGGTAAATGTACAGAATTCAATTACTTTTTCTTTTATAAAACCCAAGAGTCAGTACCAAGAAGAGTCAATTTATTAGTTTTCTAAAATAAAAAAAAAGTGACCAAAAAAAGAGCAATATCCAAGAAAAGATTGAAAACGAAACACAACATTTAGTAAGAATACTTAGAAAACTTGGGCACTGTATCACCCTGTTCCTAGATACCAATTTACTGATGGCCATTTAAGTAGAATTTTATTCCACCTAATTCATTTATACTCCCAGAGTTCGAAATTACTTTTTGCCTACAATAAATTAGATAACATTTGTAATTTATATGGTACTCTGCCTAACACACGTTAATAACTCAATACATTTTAGCAATAAACTTTTAGTATAGTAAAGTACTAACTTCTCACATTGAAATTTCCTTCAGAGACATGAATGCAACCTTTCTAATGACTCCTTGTTCCTCAAGATACCTCTTCAAATTATTCTATTTGTTTCATTCAGTATATTATCTGTGTGTACCGATACTACACTCTTTTTTTTTTTTTTTTTTTGAGATGGAATCTCATTCTGTTACTGACGCTGGAGTGCGGTGGCATGATTTCGGTTCACTGCAACCTCCATCTGCCAGGTTCAAGCAATTCTCCTGTCTCAGCCCACCAAGTAGCTAAGACTACAGGTGCACACCACCATGCCTGGCTAACTTTCATATTTTTAGTAGAGTCAGGGTTTCACCCTGTTGTCCAGGCTGGTCTCAAACTCCTGACCTCAGGTGATCCACCCACCTTGGCCTCCCAAAGTGCTGGGATTACAGGCGTAAGCCACCGCACCCAGCCTGATATTGCACTCTTGGATTTTGAACACTGAATATCTTTTTGAAAGATTGCACCTCTTTACCTCTTTGTGCTTCAGAAATTATTTTCCTTCAAGTGTTCTAAGAGTCTAATGAAGAATGAAGGTCATGTTTTATCACTTTTGTCCTTAAAGATTTCAGACATGCTGAAACTGATTGAAGTACCATTTGCTACCAGATAGATTAATTGTCTCTAGTTGTAGGAGTGGATACATCTTTAATGTTATATTTTGGGTTATTGTCTTATTTTTGATGTAGTATTCTATAAATAATTTATTAAACCTGGCATCCTTGGGTGAGCATAGATTTTTCAACTTAGGTGTTATATTGTGTTTGCTTTTTTTTCTTTTTTTTATTATTAATTTTTTTTGCACACAAAACAATAAACATTTTCTAAAAATATATACAAACAAAAAGATGCATATCAAACATATTAGGAAGGTTGCACATGGGAAGACGGGGAATAGAAATGTGGGGTGGGAATTTAAGAAAATAAATGAGAGAGGGACTTTGTATGGATCAATGATAATAACTCAATCCTCTATTTGACAAAGAAGAAGGAGAAGGAAGAGGAAGAAAAAGAAAGTGGGATAAAGGATCAGAAAGGGAGGAAAATAGAAAAAATTAGAGTATGGCTCCAGGGTAGACCTGTTTTGTTGTCGCTGGGTTGGTTGGTTGGTTTCTCCGTTGTATTTTTCATATGTTTCACCATGTTGGCCAGGCTGGTCTCGAACTCGTAGCCTCAAGTGATCAACCTGCCTCGGCCTCCCAGAGTGCTGGGACTACAGGCGTGAGCCACCACGTCCAGCCCCCACATTGCTTCTGGCCTCCATGGTAGACCTCCCAGATGGGGCGGCCGGGCAGAGGCGCTCCCCACATCCCAGACGGGGTGGCCGGGCAGAGACTCTCCTCACTTTCCAGACAGGGTGGCGGCCGGGCAGAGGGGCTCCTCACTTCCTGGATGGGGCGGCCGGCCAGAGGCGCTCCTTACATCCCAGACGATGGGCGGCCGGGCAGAGGCGCTCCTCACTTCCCAGACAAGGCGGCTGGGCAGAGGCGCTCCTCATATCCCAGATGGGGTGGCCGGGCAGAGGCGCTCCTCACATCAAACTGCCTTTGAGGCTGGGTATGGTGGCTCTTCCCAGTAATCCCAGCACTTTGGGGGGCCAAGGTGGGCAGATTACCTCAGGTCAGGAGTTCGAGACCAGCCTGGTCAACATGGTAAAACCACATCTCTACTAAAAACACAAAATTAGCCAGGCATGGTGGTGCATGCTTGTAGTCCTAACCACTTGGGAGGCTGAGGCAAGAGAATCGCCTGAACCTAGGAGGCAAAGGTTGCTAGATTGCTGTGAGCCAAGATCATACTATTGTGCTCCAGCCTGGGTGAAAAGAGCAAAACTCTGTCTCAGAAAAAAAAAAAAAAAAAAAAAAAACCACCAAAAACTGCTTTTGAATAGAGTTGTAAATACAATTTTTTATGAAAAAAGAAATTATCAAGTGCATAAGTACATAATAGAAAAACCAATTAAATTCCAGGCACAAGTTAGTACTAAAAAAAATTATGTTGAATATTCTCTAATACAACATGCTTTTTCCCTTCATGAACAATTTGTGTTTTACTGAGAAGACTCACTGTTTATGGTAGACATTAGACTACAGATGAATATGTACTTTAAACGCTCTCAGTTGCTTTCTTATTTTTATATCTGCTGCTTTATGCTTCTGTTCATTTTCATTCTTTCCAATGTCCACATTCTAGCAAATTTGAATATTTTAGTCCAAGTTTATATACAATTTAATATTGTTTGTATAGTTTAGTGTTTTTAAGACTCAAAAAGGTTTACAGAAAGAAGAAAAAGAGATCAACATGTTATTAATCATTTAAAGATCATTTTAAGATCTTTGACCTTTATATTTTAATGAATAAAATGTTAGTACTTATTAGTATAAAATAATTTATGTCTTTTGGACTTAGCATCCAGCATTTCTTTTTTAATAAAGAAAATAATTATTCTCTTGTAATATACTATGTTTATCTGGGTTTTTGAAAAATGATGTTTCCTAATATGAGAAAGCCATTTACATTTTTAAATCTACAAAGTCAAATGGAATGGTACTAAATTATTTACATAATAATGTTTAGACGGTGGCCCTTATAACATTCTTTCTATACTTCCTACAGAGTTGGGGATATGCAAACCTAGAATATTTCTGGGAGCTAACCCTTTAGCTTGATGAACGAAACAAGACTTTTAAATAAAATTAAACTTTCAAATTATCCAGGTAATGGGCCTGTCTTTTAATTCAATGGATATGGAGCATAATGAATTATCCCCTGTTCATTGGGTAGTAAGTTCTCATTCTTAACTTATAAAACTCAAAATATCCTTTAATTTTTAATTTTTGAGTAGTCATATCATCCGTAGGTATTTTAACTTCTATCTTATATTCTAAAATAATTTTGAAACAGGAGAAAGTATTCTTTATTACCATATGTATTAAATATCATGGTTTTCAAGTTTAACTACAAATGTATCTTTTCATTGCTTCTTGATGATGCCCTTCACCCTATCCATATTGTCACTACCAAGTGGTGATTACTTTTCAGGTTCACATACTTATTCTTTAGAAAAATCTTCTCTGTGCCTTATAAAGAATATGATTGTTGGCATTTGAAAGCCAGTGAAGTATACATTATTAGCCTGTTGCCTAACTCATTCCTTTAAGAAACTACACTAATTACTCACATACTTATGTTTTTATTTCCTCATTATTTCTGGAGAAAACAAATACTGCTAACATGATGTTCGTAAGAGAGAAAAAAGTATTTTCTTGAAAAGCACTGTCATTGTAGTATTAACTTATAGTATCAACTTCTTTATAAATTGCCTATGCACTTTTTATTCTGAGAGAAATAAAAAAGCTAAAAGTGAAATGACTTTGTTTACTCTCCATATTATAAGCCACCCATCTTGGTAATTTAGGGTCTTTGTAGTTAGGGTAAGTTGTGTCATACCGAGGTAACAAAATAAAAAGTACTTTGTCTCTTTGGGCCTTTCCTTATTCAGTAATACTGTCAGTTTGGCTTTTTTTGTAGGTCAACTTATTGACCTCAGTATTCTGAAATAATATATTTACTATCTTTTGATAAGCATTTAAAATATTAGATTTATTGTTACTCTTCTGCTTTTATTGGGCTGGAAGGATAATTGTTTCTCTCACTCCACAAAAGCCAAGTTGCAGAGAAAAACACGTAGACATTCAACTGCAAAGCAAAGAAACTTGACTATTTTCTGCAATTTTAAAGTGTACATTGAATAAATTAAACCATCTTTTTATTTTCTTTTTTGCTCACTGGCAAATATTAACAACATCAAGTGTATTATTATAATGTTATCTAGGTAAAAATTTCAAAAAGTTTTCATAATTACCATTTTTAAATATATAAACAGGTGACCTAATGTTAATTTTTATTGTCTGAGACCATGTATGTTATTTCACTCTTTAAATTCAATTAGTAATGCAGAACCTAGCACTTAGTAGATACTCAAAAATTATTTGCTGAATAAAAAAAGTTAAATATGTAATATATACAAAATGCACTGGAAAAAATGCACCAATTTTATTATACCAATTTAATGTAGAATATTGCCTTTAAAATATAATATAGTTTTCAAGTGTCTACAGTGACTTTGTAATATTTGTGCACATATAAAATAATATTTCCAAAAATGTAATCCAGTGAGGAAATATACTTTCTAAATTCTAGATTTATAATTTAGGGTTTAAATTATAAAATCATTAAATAGGATGCACGTGAAATATAGTCAAATAACCCCTTGGAAAAAAATTAAGTGGCCTCTAAAGTGACGTATTCATATGTATAATTTTACAATCATCCTCAGTTTGCTTTTCCTCTAGTGTTAGAACAGATTCTTGTTGTTTATTTGCTTTACATCAAAGGTAGATGTTTTTGTTCCTTTAAGGACATATTTAAAAATAAATACAAATGGTTTACAATAGAATCATATTTAGTGATAAGCACATAGGGCATGAGGCCATCCGAAGTAAATGCAGAACCAAATCTCTCATTCATCTGCACGCAGTCACATATGTTTATTGATAAAATGCCAAGTGGAAAAACCTGAATTATGTAAATTTATCTCTCTCTTTTGCCTTTTTAAATATACATACAGTCAAACTCTGTGATTTACTAATGAACAAGTAATACTCCATTGCATATGTTATGAACCATGTGGCATAAAATCAATATTAATTGTAAAAATTCTATGACAATAAGGTTAGAAGGAAAGTAATATAGCAGCGATTATCCCATAGCCAAAAAATATAGATATTTTTGCCCTCTTGATTTTTTCATTGTCTACGCTTTCTACAAATAACACAGGTAGCTTTTGTAACATTTCATTCCAAATCCTTTAACATGAAAGATAAATTTGAAAATACTCATTTCATATACTCTGATTTTAAAACTATTTATTATGATTTCTCATAGAGTTTAGGAATATTCGAAATCTACTAAAAGTTATCATGTTCTATGATAACTCTTGCTTTAAAAAAGCAATCTTGACAATTTACAAGTATGCAGTGGGTATCCACCCGGGGCCTAGATATCCTCTTGGGGACTGATGTCAACCTGGAGGCTGATGTCCACCTGGGACTAGCTATTCAACTGTGGCAAGATACACACCTTGGGCCGAGTTTCCATTGGGACCTGATGTCTACCTCTGGCCAGGGTGTCCATCTGCAGCCTGATGTTCACCAGTCACCTAGGTATCAACGTGGGGCTTGATGTCTACATGTCTTCAGACTGTTGGCCCCTAGAGGTCAGGGACCACGAGATCATTTTCAGTACCATATGCTGGGCCCACCAGGGCACCTGGCACACAGGACTAATGCTAAGGGCAGAATTGCTGAGTGAATAAATGGGAGGATGTCAAATGCCCTTTCCTGCTTCTGGCCACCTCATAATGTGGAGATCATTCACAAGAACAGGAACTGCATGACCTCAGCATGAGTCCCCTGGCTCCAGATGCATGAGCAAAGCTCAGTGGGTGCCAGGAACACAGGAGGCTGTCCTCCACCCACCCAGCCAGCATCAGCACCACAGCCTCAGGCAGGAGCATCACAGAACAAAACAGGAAACTGCATTTAGGAGTCCTCAAGTCGGTGGCTCTCCAGGATTCCAGGAGGCAAAGGAGCAGGATCTGCAGGCTCCAAGGGCAGTACGAAGGACCTCAGCAACCTCTCTTGTCCCCTCTTTGCCTCCAGCTCCTGGGGTGTGCAGTTCACTCTCAAGGCATCCTCACCTCAGCCAGGGCAGCAATTTCCCCCAACTTCCAAATGAGGTTTGATCTTGTTCTGGGAATTTTGACACAGGGTCCAGTGCCTGGGCACATTCTGTCCTATCCCAGATCATTAACCCAAGCCTCCAAGCCTCTCTCTGCTCTGAAGGACCCCCAGCAGTGAATAGCTTTTTCCAAGTGTCTCAGCACAAATGGTATCATTCATAAAATATCAAGGTCAACAGACACTGAGCATGTGGAACCCTGTGGTTTCATCCTCTAAGCACCTCACATTATATACAGGAGAAAACGGAGGCTTATTTTCCTGTAGCCCCTGTCTACACTAGGGCAAGTGGGACTGTCCTAGTTCCAGGTGCCCACAGAAGTGGACTGCAGGACCCCAGTTCTGTCCTTTCAAGGCTGTGCTGGACAAGGCCCTGGCCCAAGCAGAACCCTGGGAAGCTTGTGGAATCTCCTGCACATGCTCTGGGCCCTTGTCTGAGCCTTTCTCTAAAACTCAGCACATTGAATAGGACTTGCTGGCTACACGTAGGTCAAGGTTGTAACCCCCATATCTCATTCCTCACAGAGTTCTCGCTATATTCTCCCACCCACCCTGTTCTCAGACCTCTAGACTCAGAGAGGTGATGGGCTACTGCCTGGTAACTCCATCTGGATGTCTAACAGCATCCCCTACATAGCAAATTGTGCCAACACTCTATACATCCACCAGCCACAAACCCATGCCAGTCATAATGCACATATGGAAATTGAATACTGGGATTGTCATGGCTGGTGTGTTCTCTCCGCAGTCCCATATGCAAAAAAGGGCAAATCAGAAAAGATTATTAGGTTGGTGCAAAAGTAATTGCGGTTTTTGACATTACTTTTAATGGCAAAAACCAGAATAACTTTTACACCAACCTCATAGGAGAGTGTGAAATGAACAGGTCTAGTTTGTTGTGCTTTTTTATTTTCTATTTGTTCTTATTTGTTTCTTTCTGTGTATCTTTGATAGTTTGGAAGAATTTGTGAAAGGAACAGGGATAAACATTTTTTCCTGCTATTTTAAGACCAAATTACTTTTTATCTCTGTTACATCTCTAGTAATATCTTTTTCAAAATTCTGTGTTTCATTTATGTACCTTATGTTCTTAATTAGTGTTGCTGCTAATATCAAAAATTATTTTCTTATTTTAATTTTTTGTCTCCTGTTATTTCTTTTAAGTAGTTTATATTTCTTAAATTTGTTATGCTTTTTGTTTACTTATATGCTTTTTCTGGGTTTTCAGGTGGATGATTTAGTTGTTTTATTAGATTTTCAGTTTTCTCTAAAAAATGTACTTAAAGTTAGAAATATACCTCCAATTGGTGCTGGCTTTCAGGAATGCAATATGATGTTGATTATTTAGAATGCATTGATTACTCCTTGGTTGTCTAATTCATGACCTACATTTGAAAACATGACTAAATTTATATTCTTTTGTTGAATGTACATTTGTATACTTTTAGATACAGCTTATTGACCATGTTATTTATACCTTTTTCAGCTTTTTTACTTTTGTCTTTCAATATTTCAGTACTAGTTTACTAAAGAACTAATTAAAATTAATTTTCCACCTATTTTCCCTATCCTATTTGTTTAAATTAAAATTTCTAAGTTATACTTTTAATTATATTTATGTTACAGATTTTCATATTTTCTGATCAATTTTTCTTTACCACTGTTCCTTATAAAGTCATTTTTGGTATCCTGTGATTGACCCTTCAAATGGTGATGAACAGAAATAATAAAGCAACTGAAGCATGATGATAAGAAAAAATGAGAAGACAGAAACAAATCAATGTGTCCATTTATTTGAAATTTAACTGCATAAGAGCAATAATAACAAAAAAAACCCAGAGAGTTATTTTTCAAAACTATATAGAAAGTGAGATTACACACGCATGTACACAGATACAGGCCCCAGGTAAAGACCAGGCTCCTCAAGAACTCAGGCCCCAGGTGAACACTGAACTCCAGGTGTACATTAGGCCCCGGGTTGACTCTCAGGCCCCAGATGGACACCAGGCCCCAGGAAGGTAACCAGGCTAATGGTATATGGCTCTAGGTAGATACCCAGGATCCAGGTAGAAATCAGGGACAAGTGGGCACCAGGCCCTAGAAGGATACCTAGGCCCCTAGTGACCTCAGGCCCCAGGTGGACAGTAGGCCACAGGCGAACTCCAGTCCTCAGGTGGACATCATGTCCCAGGGGGAATATAGGTCTTAGATTGAGCCCTAGGCCACAGGTGGACACTGGCCTTAGGTTTACCCCTAGGCCCTAGGTGGACACTGGCCCCAAGTGTCCAGTATCCTAAAAGCTAGGGTGGGCAGCCCCACTGGGCACTGTGGCTGGGCCTGCCATCTGTCCTTGTTCAGCTGCCACATTCTGAGGGAGAGGGTGGGAGGTGTTAGCCCACAATCTAGGTTTTTGTTACTTCATTTTATTTAACCTCCACTGAGTGCTGACTCTCCTCTCACCTACTAGATTTACTCTCATCTGCAAGTGGCTCAAACGCGAAGGTTTACTGAAGATTTAAAGAGTGTTACCACAGTTGGGATGATTTAAACTAACAGTACACGTTGCATTTTAAAACAATAATTAACTCCCAGAGGATGTGTAGGTTGTGGAACAATGACAGACTTTCAACATTGCTTCCCCTATGTGGTGTTTCCAAACAAAAGATTTTTGATTCCCTACTGATGTCGGATGAAAACTCTGAGTGTGCAAGCAAAATCTCATTTTTTAAGTAAGCACCCGTTAGTGTCTTAAATATTCAGAGCTGAGTCTGCAGATGGAGGGCGAGGGGTTTGTTCAAAGCATGGTGGAGAGTGGCCTTGGGTCTCACCTGCCGGCCCGTCCATCCTGTACCCCCTCAGCCCAGGTGCCCAAGCCCCACCTTAGAGTGCACCCCTTCACAGGGCCACATGGGCCCCAGTCCTCACCCATGGGGTCATCTCCAAATGCCACAGCAACACCTTCTGTCCAGGCCCAGGCCAGGGTCCCAGTATCTCCAGGGGGGCCTGGCATCCAGGCATTGTTGAGCCCTGGCCCAATGTCAGGGTCCAAGCTACCCTCTGGGATCTGGACGTGGGGGGCAGCTACAGGAGGACTCACGCCTGGCTTTACGTGTAGCACCAGGAAAGGCACTTTAATCATATGCATTTGTTGCTACACAAAACCTCTGAGGTGGGTGCCTACCCTATGTCACAGATGGGAACAGCAAGACTTGATAAGGTTAAAGAGCATGCTGATGGTTGAATCCTGGTCAGGAAATCAGAATTGGAGTCTGTAGACCCCTACCTGTGACGTATGTGGCCCGAGGACCCTCTCAGACTGGGTTTGTGTTTGCAGCATGTCCTGCCCTTCCCTAAGGGTCTCAGGTTCTGAGGCATGGTGAGGGCTGCTGGAGCCCATCACTGAGCTGCAGAAGGAAATACTAAAGCTAGCCATGCCACCCTCCAGGCAGACACAGGTGGGGTTGAAAATCGAGATGGGGCAGGGCTGCCAGGAGCAGGGGGAGGCAGGTGGAGAATAAGCCACTGGGGAGGGGCTTCCCTGCTACTGCTTTCTAGGGCCATTTCCACTTTCTGGGTGGCATATTGGGGCAGCTCACACAGTCCACCCACACAGCCAGTCCCGAGGGACACAATCCGCACAGACTGTTCATCTTGGTGACAGGCGCTGTGTCTCTCCAGGAGTCTCTGTGTGTCAGTTCTGCCCAGGTAAGTGCGATATATCCTTGCTGTCTTCAGCCCAGGGCCTTGCAGCATCTTCCTTTCTGACCAGGGTCAAAGCTTTGTTGACCACCTCCAGGATAGGGTGGCCAGCGGGCCTTTGGAGAGCCAGTCATTCCAGGTGACATGCCTTGGATCTCCTGGCTGGGTAAGGGTTGTTGAGATGACCCACTGGCCCATCTAGCCCTCCTCAGAGACTCCTCATGTGCCACGGGTGGAGGGCAGAATGCTCCATCCCCAGGCTGCTACTCTAGTCCTCCAGGCAGTGCGTGCCCTGGGCTGGCTGGAATACAGGTTGGCCTGAAACGTCCACCTAGAAGAGGCACAGGCTAAGGGAACCCCTCTTGTCCTGCTGACTCCTGCCTCCTGTGTCAGCCGTGTGATCTGGTCTTAAGGGTGGTTGAGAGGCAAGCAGGGCCTGATGGAGTAAGAGCTGGGGGCCTGGGAGGTGCCACACCTATGCCGTAACAGAGTTCCCGGGGACCTTAGGTTTCCAGAGCCAGGCAACCCAGGTTCAAATCCTAACTGCTCAATTTCCTGGCTGTGAGACCTTGGGCAAGTTGCTTAACCTCCCTGTGCCTACATCCAGGATGGGGCTGCTATTTGATGAGGTAACATACGTGGAGCACAGAGAACTGTGCCCAGTTCAGATGCAGGACAAGTCAAAGGCATGGTTGCCCGCTCATCATCCTGCCTTACATGAGAACCTAAGACCTTGAGGCAGGATTCTATGGGTGAACAGTTTTGTCCTGGGGGACTCCTGAGCCCTGTGATGTGGGCACACCATGATGTGCAGACTTGGCTGAGAATGACTGGTCAAGGGTTGCCAGTGGTTGGAAGTCTGGGAGGCAGCCATGTGCAGAGGCCAGGTGGATCCCCAGTTTGTGGACTGAGGGTCCTCATCCCCAGATACTGAGCACGGCTCCCCATGAGGGGTGGACATGGGGCTGGGCGCACAACTTCCCCACTGGAAGGAAACTCTTGGCAGAGCCAATTGGAGCAGAGGCTCCAATTTTCTAGGGGAAAAATGGAAAGTACCTACACCAAGTAAGAGGCAGGTGATATGAAGAAGAGGGAATGGATTTCGGAAATATGTGAAAAAGTAGATTTATCAGAACCTAACCTTATCAAATTGGTTAGTGGGAGGGGTTAGGAAGGGAGAGGAGTCAAAACTACCTGAGATTTCAGATTTGGATGACTGGCAAGTGGTAACTTCATTTGCTGAGGCTGGGAATATTGCTGAAAGAATAACTTTGGGGATGAGGTAGGAGAGTAAACTCATCTTACTGCATGTGTTTTATTGCTTGAGGTTTTTGCAGGTCATATAAATGGAGATAACCAACAGTAGTTGGATAGTTTATTTTTCTGTAAAGGGGAAACATTTAAAGTATATCTCAGGCCTTGCAAAGACCACACATTTTAGAGCCTATCTGCTTTTGACTACTGCCTTTTGTCCCTTGGCAATCTCTGACCTTCAAGAAAGTGCTAAAACCTTTAATTTTTCATTGAAAATGTCAGAGAAACAATTAACTTTCTTAACAATTTTATTTCCATTCTTCAGCTACCACTTTTGTATCTTTTTTTTCCACAAAGAAACTCCTTAAAAATAAAACAATCCACATAATTACTTTCCAGAATTCTCCCTTTCACAATGAAGTTCTCCCAGCTTCTTTTTTGTTTTCAAGTGAGTCCCAGCTACTTGATTAGCGCTGAATCTGGGAAACCTTATCACCTATGGCCAGGAGGTATCTCTGTTACAAATAATTTAAGACAGGGAAAAAGAGAGGAAGATATTTTGGGAAGAGACTGGCCCAAAGTGCCCCTAAGCCCTTCAGGGAACTGGTCCCCTGAAGTTGGAGGCTAACTGGGGCTCTTTGAGAAAGACAAGGTCAAAAGTTCTCAGTGAGGTAGAATGTATGGCATTTTTGCAACTTATGTCTTTCTGTTGGGGGAGGAATTTAAAAATAAAAATAAATAATAAATGCTTTCTCTGAGTTATGAATATTTTGCAGAGTAAACTCTGATTTGGTAATAAAATGCCACTATCAGAGAGGCAAGTTGGTCATGGTTACATTTGCATAACACTGTAAATGTACTAAAAGTCATTGAATTGTATACTTAAAATTAAACAATTTTATAGTATGTAAATTATACCTTAATGAAGTTATTAGAAAATAAATAAGATTCATCTTTGAGTAAAAACCAAATCTGTTAGCCTTTGAAGGTATACTATGTCAGCAATCTTGGGGAGAACAATGGCAGGTAAGGCACTGTGACTGTCACCATGAAACTTGCAATCCATTGGTTGCATTCATGACTATCAGGAAATCTTTATTTTCTGCTCAGCATTGGTTAAAATATAGCTCTTCATTTGACAATTTAAAGCCAGTAGGAGACGATTTGTGGAAAGCTTTGGGTTTGCTAATAGACGTGAAAAATTGGTTTTATGAGAAGAGAAAAAATAATTGGGGGCGGGGAAGAGGAAGACATTCTACCACAAGGAATTTAGGGAATCTATCAGAGGTTCCCGAGCCCACTGATTTCAGAGGGAAGTTACAGGTCCTCCTTGCCTGATATCCTTCAGAAATAAGTTAGGCAGCCTTCTCTGTGCTGTCATAACACTATAGGTCTACTATTTCCAAAGACATGGATTTTATTAATTTGCTCTTTAATGAGGTTCTTTTTATGGTCATAAAATATATGCTTGTTCATTATAGGAAATTTGAAAATTTATTAAAAGATAAAAGGGCTGGGTGCGATGGCTCACACCTGTAATCCTAGCATTTTGGGAGGTCAAGGAGGGTGAATCATTTGAGGCCAGGAGTTTGAGACCAGCCTGGACAACATGGAGAAACCCTGTCTCTACAAAAAAATAAAAACATTATCTGGGTGTGGTGGCACATGCCTGTGATTCCAAGTCCCAGCCTCTCAGGAGGCTGAGGTGGGAGGATCACCTGAGTAGAGGAGGCTGAGGCTGCTGTGAGTTGTGACTGTGGCACTGTACAGCAACTTGAGTGATAAAGTGAGACCCCCATCTCAAAAAAAAAAAAGAAAGGAAAAAAGTTTTAAATCAACCACCGTTTTCCCTCAGACAACAATTTTTTAGATAAAGGCAATAGTGTTATTCTTTGGAGTGCCCTGTGGGTTTGTGGAGGTGAGGAGGAATGCCAATTTTTATTGCTTTCTACCTTGATGAATTGTTATAATAGGATTGATTTCTTCTGAGTACGTGCCACTTTTATAATGTATTATATCTTCACTTTTAAAGCCTGCATAGTATTCCCTCTAGGGAATATTCCTTCTTTAAGCATTCCCCATCTTTGGACCATTAGCATATGAGAATGCTGTTGGTAATTTCTTTGTAAAATCAAGCCTAATTTCCTCCTAATTTGTGTTTTGGAGTACGGTGAATGACAGCCACTTAAAAATTCTCTAGAAGAGATTTTTCCTCTTCTCCTCTTTAAAGGTGCTGGTCTGAGGCTGGTGAACAACATGTGGGAGAGAACCTTTCCATTGGCCAAGGATGTGACTATAAGGCCATCATAGAACATGAGATCCTGCATGCTTTGGGATTTTATTTACCATGAGCAGTCAAGGACGGACCGGGATGATTATGTGAACATCTAGTGGGAACAAATTCTTTCAGGTGTGATTGGGTGGAGATTGCTATCACATTTAACACTGGCTGAGACCAATCCTAGGATGACCAGGCCAAATCTGTGTGGGCAGGAGCTTCAGCCTCTCTAGTGTGAACAAAGACTCTGAAGAGGTTATGATTTGTTGGCCCTTTATGCGGGCTGTGGTGATCTGACCATAATTCATCGCAGATAAAGAGTCTCAGGGAATGGTGTTAACTCACTGTGGGGGTCAACTGAAAGTTAACCAGAAGCTTTGCTTTATATCAGTGTTTTCATTAAAACTCTATCTAAAACTGTCTACTTTCCTGTCTTAATGAGGAAAGTGAATCCAGATATTAAAGTCATTTCTCTGGATGTGAAATCTTCTGTGCCTCTAGAAGGCTGTTTGAGGTTTAGTTCATTATTCCATGACTATAAGACATACTCCAGAAGTATTTTTTTTCAGTTGCTTTACCAAATCAATAAAAAATGTTTAAAAACAAAAACAAAAAGTAAATGATTTTATCTGAAATAACACCCCAATTATGTTAATTCTGGCTAGTTATCTGGGTTCTGATTAATCAAAGGTGAATGTTTTTTTCTTCCTTGTTTCTAAGCACCTTGCTTCTTCTGCCTCTACCTCATACTATGCAAAAGATAACAGTTTTATCTTATGTATTATTCAGTTATATCATTCTAACAATTTCATTGTTCTTTAGGTTGTTTCGTTTTGTTTTGAGACGGAGTATTGCTCTTGTTGCCCAGGCTGGAGTGCAATGGTACGATCTCGGCTCACTGCAACCTCTGCCTCCTGAGTTCAAGCGATTCTCCTGCCTCAGCTGGGATTATAGGTGTGCGTCACCATGCCTGGCTAATTCTGTAATTTTTAAGTAGAGATGGGGTTTGATCATGTTGGTCAGTCTGGTCTCGAACTCCTGACCTCAGGTGATCGGCCTGCCTTGGCCTCCCAAAGTGCTGGGATTACAGGCATGAGCCACCGTGTCTGGCCCTTACTTTCCTTAATTGAGACAATGAAGTAGAGTGCTTTTGAGTACACTATAACATTTATTGAGCAGTTTCCTGATGTGCTAGAAAAAAAAAAAGTCAATGCTATGTTTCTGAAGATAACTAGTTTTTAAGTAGGAATTAGTGTAGAGAATGCAAAAACATTGTTTTTGGCAGTAAGAGATTAATGAAACTTTAATATATTTAAAATGCCTTAACTGTTTCCAGGCATGGCTTTTATAAAACAAATAATAGCCTTGCGTACGTATCTGTTTTATTTAGATCCCAGTTTTATATGCGGATTCATATGTTGCAGTGCATCTATAATAATTTTACTTTTAGGGGCCTGGAAAAACTGACCAAGCTTTAAAATTACATATGAATCCTCAAAAGTTTTCTGCCAGGACTGTAATAGTTTATTTTGGAGTAAAATGGTCAATGATTTTCACATGAGATCAGGGTACAGAGGACTAATCAAAATCACCTGTGAGGTTTCTCATCCTGTGCCTTCCCAGTCTCTTATATTCTGGTAATTCTATGAATATGGATTGGTGTAGTAAGGAAGAAAACTGTAACTTATAATAGTCTAGTAGGTCACCAGGTTTGAGCCTACCCACATAGTCTGACCATCTTACCACCACCCACTGAACCAGAGGCCAGATAGCACTCTTCTTTGCCTCCCAGTCCAATCTAGAAAAGTTTTGGAGCATATTCACCCAGAGATGAAATAATAGCTCAGACTTCATGTACCTATCTCTCAGTAGTAATTGTGTTATAACTGTGTGTGTGTAGAAGGAAGAAGGAAATGGAGTAATAGGTCAAAGGACTGAATCTCTGATTGCACTACTCAGGGGACTATTAGATTTTGTCTATATTTTCCTGTAAGCCTCAATTTCTTACCTTCCTGTACATATACTTGGCTTTGATGAAAATTTTGTAAGAAAGCAGAAAATATTCCTATTTCCAAGTCTTATAGAAAACAATAATTAGTGCTTTTAAAATGGTTTTAGGCCAAATGAGGTTCCCTTTATCGGAGTGAGGGACATTTGCCAGGGTCAAGTGCAGACTTGCTCAGCTCTGGGTTTAGTTGATTATTAACAACTGATCAGAGAGTGAATTCAAAGACCTTCTGATCAGTTATTTTGTTCAGCTTTTTACATTGCAGCACATCTTATCTCACTTTCGCTAATCTCAGAAAAATATTTACCTTTCCTCTTTTGATAGGAAAATAAGTTTTCTTTTTCCTATTATTTTTGTTCTCCATGAGGCTATTCCTGGAACAGAAGGATGTGAGCCTTGATTGACAGAATCCCCTGTCTTGCTTTCAGCTGCAAACCTACGGGTTGCTCAATACATATTTGCCCATCTCCTATCTGTGTTTTCATCAGGTACAATTCCATGTATCCAAATTGCCTGCAAGCACAGGCGAACTGTTCTCAAAAGAGACATCGAATCCAATAAGATTATCAACACAGGCAGTATTATTTATCAGGGTAATTTATGAGTTTTATTGATTTAAGTTTGGTCAACGACAAGCTTTCTGTTTAACTTAAGAAGACACTGTACTGGCAATGTAATTCTCTCCCAATGTCCATCTCCATTTCTTGAATCAGAATTGTGTTTTTGAAATTTATTTCCTTATGCTAAGGAAAAAACTCAACTTTTGAGGTCTAGCAGGGGTTGACAAACTATAGTCCATTGGCCATATCTACTTGCTTTTGTAAATAAAGCTTTATGGAAACACAATCATAACCATTTGTTTAAGTATTGTATATGGCTGTTTTTGTGCTACAATGGCAGAGTTGAGTAGTTACAACAAAGAACATATTTTCTATCTACTCTAGAACAGGTTTGCTGACTGACCCCTGGTTTACAGGATTGCATGCCCTGTATTACAGCCCCTTTTCAGCTCTCAGCTGTGAGTCCCTCTCCTATTCACTGTTGGGGGCCACTACCAACCTAGCACAGCTCTCAGTAGATACTAGGCCCAACAAAAACATGTTGAATACATTTTGAAAAATTATTCCAAATATTTGTTAAGTATTCTCATAAGAATCCATGAGTAATACAGATTAAAATAATCTATTCTAACCTGATGGGATTTTTGTTTTTGTTTAAATATATATTTAAATAAATATATATTTAAATAAACATATTCAAATATATTTAAATGAATATATTTAAAAACCTATTTAAATATATATTTAAACAAACCTAGTTAAATATATATATTTAAACAAACCTACTTAAATATATATATTTAAACAAACCTACTTAAATATATATTCAAATAAACCTATTTAAATATAAATTATATTTTATAAGCAATATAATGTAAAATTACTATGCATCATTATTATTAAATATATTAATATACAATAATGTACATAATGTAATAACTATAAAATACATATTGTAAATTTTAATAAATATTATAAATTACTAAATATATGTACATGTTTACAACAAAGATACATTATAAATACATATAAATATGTGTGTATCTCTGTGTGCGTGTGTATGTGTGTGTAAGACTTTCAGAAAGAGAAGGTAAAATAGCAAAGCTGAGGAAGTATTCCAAATGACAGGAAAAATAATTTTTGAATTCAGGAAAACGTTCACAATTGATTATGTTAAAGACACATCATTCTAACAGCCAAGTACCTCATCCACTGAGTCTGCCCAGAGCTGTACCTGGCCTACTCTTCATGTGTTAGGAGAAGGAAATCTGAGGGGCAGAGGGAAAGGTAAGCAGCTGAAAGCAAGACAGGGGATCCTGTCAATCAAGGCTCACATCCTTCTGTTCCAGGAATAGCCTCATGGAGAACAAAAATAATAGGAAAAAGAAAACTTATTTTCCTATCAAAAGAGGAAAGGTAAATATTTTTCTGAGATTAGTGAAAGTGACATAAGATATGCTGCAATGTAAAAAGCTGAACAAAATAACTGATCAGAGGGTCTTTGAATTGACTAATAAGCATTGGGAATTTACCGTTTGGGCTGCATTAATGGAAAGGTTTGCAGATTTTTTATTTTCTTCTTGTGGAGTGATAGGAAAACTGAATGCAAATGCGGCTAACTCTTCCAGTCATAACTTCCCATCCTCATATTCTTCTCCTTCTCTAGCTCCTTGTCCAGTCACTTTTTGTTTGTTTGCTTGTTCAGTTTTGAGACGGAGTTTTTGCTCTGTTGCCCAGGCTGGTATGCAATGGCAAGATCTCAGCTCACTGCAACCTCTGCCTCCTGGGTTCAAACAATTCTCCTGCCTCAGCCTCCTGAGTAGCTGGGATTACAGGCACATGGCACCACACCTGGCTAATTTTTGAATTTTTAGTAGAGATGAGGTTTCACCACGTTGGCCAGGCTGGTCTTGAACTCCTGACCTCAGGTGATCCGCCTGCATCGCCGTCTCAAAGTGCTGAGATTATAGGCGTGAGCCACCATGGCTGGCCTCATCCAGTTACTTTGAACAGTTAGAGAGAAGAAAACATAACTGCCTCATACAAAGCTACATGCAGGACTGCAGAAGTGTGGTGTGGACAGGCGATGTTCCAACAGGTGCCTGAGGGAGCCTCTGAGTGCTTTTGAAAAAGCTAAGGAGCAAGACCACGTTTGAACAATATCTTGCTTTAACTGTAAAATCTGAATACCGATGTTTCATTCTCCCAACTCATGGGGATTATATTGGGGATTACTTGAGAGGGATAAAAGCATTTTTGAAGGTGGGACAGGTCTAAAAGAAACAATGGCTCTAACAGGGAAGGGGAAAGTTAATCCCTCCAGAGTACTTGGTCCTAGGATGTCATCTGAGGTAAAGGAATTGTAAAGAGCATCAAGAGTCTAGAATCTCTTCGTAACTCTCAGTGGCACCTGAAGCAAAGCACTTTCAACTCACTGGATGTGCTTTACTTAATTTTCCATAAAACCATCTGATTAGAGGCTGGGCACGGTGGCTCACACCTGTAATCCCGGCAGTTTGGGGGGCTGAGATGGGTGGATCACTTGAGGCTAGCAGTTCGAGACCAGCCTGGACCACATGGTGAAACCCTGTCTCTACTAAAAAATACAAAAATTAGCTGGGCAAGGTGGTGGACGCTGGTAATCGCAGCTACTCAGGAGGCTGAGGCATGAGAATCACTTGAACCCAGGAGGTGGAGGTTGTAGGGAGCCAAGATTGCACCATTGCACTCCAGCCTGGAAGACAGAGCCTTGCCTGTCTTTTTTATTTTAAATAAATAGGTTTATTTAAATATATGTTTATTTAAATATATTTAAATAGGTTTATTTAAATATGTATTTGAATAGGTGTATTTAAATATGTATTTGAATAGGTTTATTTAAATCTATTTAAATAGATTTAAATATATTTAAATGGGTTTATTTAAATATATTTAAATAGCTTAATTTATTAATTTAAATAGGCTTATTTAAATATATTTAAATAAACCCATTTAGTTATATATTTAAATAGAACTATTTCCCTGTTTTGGAGGGTCTCTGGGTATCTAGTCAAAGAGAAGCATGGGGAAAATTACATGACTGAGCAGGACCTGTGGATTCTCTCCCTAACAGGTTACCAGCACAACTTTCACACCTATGATGATGGCTTCATCACAGACCTCAATACACCCTATGATTATGAGTCTGATGCACTACCAGCCTTTCTCATTTAACAAGAATGCAAGTGTTCCCACCATCACAGCAAGATCCCTGAGTTTAACTCCATTATCGGACAGCGCCTGGATTTCAACGCCATTGATTTAGACAGGCTGAACCGAATGTATAATTGCAGTGAGTACCTCAGTTTCTGAGAACTTGGCAAACTAGCCTCAGCAGAGATTCCCTCAGCCTTAGAGATTTCCTTTACATTTTCCTTTACTCTTCTCTAATATTCTAGCTAAAAGAATAAGAACAAACTGCATAACTTGTTGGTCTATCTCTAGACCCATTTGTTTAAGTATTGTCTATGGCTATTTGTGTGCTACAATGGCAGAGTTGAGTAGTTAAAAACAAAAGTTAAAAACAAAAACAAACAAAACTATAACAGCAACCTTACAGGATGGTTATAAAAACCAATTATGTAGTTGTGTTTTGTAAAGTCAAAGTACTGGACAAATGTAAGGAGCTGTTATTGTCTAGCTTCTTTTGCTTCTTTTGGAGGATGCGTTATTATGTAAAGGTCAAGATAGGTGATGAACTTGAAAGCATTTCATATCCTGCAAAATTCTTTACCTACATTAGTTATTCCTAGAGTAATCTAATCCTCTGGGGCAGGGTGTTTTCTAAAGATGATCCCACTAGCCTTTCGAGATAAAATGTTTGATTCTGTTCAATAAATATGTACAAAAGACCTGCTAAGTACAAAGCCAAGTATTATAGGTACCTTGTTCTTGATCTAAAGGAGTTTATGGTTGGTATTTACATAGCAGAGAATGATTATGGATTTTTTTTTTATCTTGACTCTGTGAGGTATGTAGGGCTATGTCTGTATTAGCAAGTACTAAGATCTGATGACAGTAAGATTTGCATTTGAGAAAAAGTCAAGCTAACAAGCTTGTGATCCTGTTGTATCTGAACAATGAGGTTTTAGTGGCTTAAGACATTAGCTATTTGGAATGACTATCTTTCATTTTTAACCAGATAATAAAAATATCATTTGCAGCCACAACTCACACTCTTTTGGACCACTGTACTTTTGAGAAGGCAAACATTTGTGGAATGATTCAGGGCACCAGAGATGACACTGACTGGGTCCATCAGGACAGTGCTCAGGCTGGAAAAGTGGATCACACCTTGTTGGGGCAATGCACGGGTCGGTGAAAGTGGAAAGCAAACACATTGATGTGGTTCACCAGGTTCAATTAGGTTATGCCAGCCACCATGTTTTGCCTCAGTCAGAATGTTAGTTATCAAACTTGAAAATCTGAACAAGGACAAAAAACATTTCTCATATCTTAATTATTAACTCAATAAAAAGCATCCGGTCCCTGGGTACACAAAAGAAAGATGCATTTAAGCAAAACTGATATTGGGATATGATTGATAAGATAAAACCTCATAAATAAAGGCAATGTCTCTAGAGCCACACTCTCCTACAGAAATATAATGTGAGTCACATATGTAATGTAGAATTTTCTAATGTCCACATGAATCTGGCTCTGTGGCACAATGGATAACACATTGGACTTTTAATACCTACATGAAAAAGTAAAAGAAAACAGGTGAAATTAATTTTAATAATGTATTTTGTAACTCAATATATCCAAATAGTAGCATTTCAACATGTAATCAATATAAAAGTTATTATGAGATGCTTCACATTTTTCAGGCTAAGTATTTTAAACTTGACATATATTTTACTCCTACAGTACATATCAGTTTGCACTGGCCACAATTCAAGCACTCAATAGCCACATAAGTTTCGTAGCCACTGTATTGGATAGCACAGCTTCAGATACTTCCTATATATGGTTTGTGTAGTGAAAAAGAGAGACCTCGTTTGAAATATGGCTTCACCACTTACTAATTGTGACCACAGGAAGTTGTTGTCGTGTGTGTGCTTTTCCTAAAAGCCTTGGCTTTTGCGAGCCTCTGTAAACATCAAGATATTGATGTCTACTTCACAGTGACAATGGAGGAAGATAATGCAGACAAAGCCCCCACCTGCAGAGCAGCAGCTTCACTCCCATTTTTCCATCTTGCCTTTCTCTCCAGAGGTTCCATTTATTTTATTTTTCTACTTTAGCCTTCTAGTATTCTGTGCCTGCCATTGAAATCATCTTAACCATATTTGGAAGCAGGTGAGGTTACAGATTACTATAGCTTTTTAAAGACTAAACTATTGCAAAGTCACTTAGTCCATAACTGACTGAGAGTTGGTGAGATTCCTTTCCCAGAAGGGATACAGCCTGTCACCCAGATACCAGGCCACCACAGGGAATGTCAGAGGTGATAAGCCACTGACACTTTTCCTCCACTTTTGGAAGAGGGTAAAAGTTTCTGTCACAGATCAGATTATCCAACATATCATCCCAAGTGTCCAAAGGTTGATCGAAGCCTGAAGTGCTCTCTAAATTTCCATTGTAGCTTCTAAGCCAACCTATTCTGTGGGCTTGCTGCTAGACTAATATATAATTGCCAGCTAAACACAAAGGTGATCTTTATTGTGAGAGGAATCTGCTGAAAGAATGTTCTAGTAAGAGAAAAGGACCACAGCCCAGAAGAAAGACCTGGAAAAGCTATTTCAGGTTAACTTGAGCAGCTATTATGCTTCTTTCACAGGAGGTATTTAATGGAACATGTCCTTCTGCTAGAGGGCTCTTGCATAGTTACAGGAGGATGCATAGACATGAAGAGCTCAAAGGATCCCTTGGAAGTATCTCTCCCATTCAAAACCTATGGAAATAAATAAAATAAACACCTAGGTATTGGCAGAGCTGGGGATAATTCAGGCCTCCTGAGTTCTGGGCTTGAATTATTCGACTCTCAATTCATGCTTCATAATACACCTGGGCAAGAATTCCTGAGTAAGAATTACCTAGAAACCTTTTTAGCCTTGTACACTCCTTTTTTTTTCTAACCCAGGCATTCAATATATAATTATAATTCAGAGGTCTTAGGCAAGTTCAAATATTGAGAAGAAGATACAAAGGAATATAATTTGCCATGACTTAATATTAAAGTCATTGTGATATTTTAAGCTTGGTGGGAAGCTTATTTAAACCATCAATGCTTGCTGCTGATATGAAAGGCAAGTGCCTTAGTGTGAGGCAGGATGAAGCTGGGAGCATCGTGGAGCAACGCTGGAGTACCCAGCGCTATACTGTATACTCACTTTATTTTTATCTTGTGAAATGTTTTGATTGAAGCATTTTGATATGGAGTTGAGTGTTGGAACACAGTATAAAAAACCTCTTCATATGCAAGAATTTTTCATTGTGCTTGACTTTGACAAGTGTGTGGTTTACCAAATGGTACATTTGTTTAGCTGCTTGATTGTTTTTAGGGGAAAGAGTTTTGAGATATCCGAGTCAGGTAAACCTCATCTCTGGCACTAGTGTAAACACTTTTCACCCTCTTCAGTGTCCTTCCAATGCCTTCCTTTACATTCAGGAGAAATTTCCATTTAGTCTCTAATGTGTCCTGAATAGCCCTTCTTATAATATAGTAAAGATTACTTTTTGCCACTGATAATACACCCAGTTCTTAGGCTAGCAACCGGGGAAACTGAATCCTTATCATTGTCAATGTTTAAAACCAAATCCTAAACCTTTGAATTCCACAGTGTCTTATACAACTACCAGACTAACCCAACTCTTTTCCTTGGAATGAATCTCTAATTTAAAGAATGAAGTCAATGAGAAAAATAGAATTCATCAGCCGGGCGCGGTGGCTCACGCTTGTAATCCCAGCACTTTGGGAGGCCGAGGCGGGCGGATCATGAGGTCAGGAAATCGAGACCACGGTGAAACCCCGTCTCTACTAAAAATACAAAAAATTAGCCAGGCGCGGTGGCGGGCGCCTGTAGTCCCGCAGGAGAAAACCGGAGGCGGACTTGCATGACCGAGATTGCCCACTGCACTCACCTGGCGACAGACAGACCTCCAAAAACTTCTTTTTTATTTTCCTCCGAAGGGTTCTAGCTTTTGTTGCCTGGACAATGGCTGTGGTTCACTATTTCACTTTGGGTGGGCAGAACCCTGGGGTATTTGGGGACAGAAGCCAGACGTGTGATGTTTGGCTGCTCTTTCCCTAGGTGCCGGCTACTTCATGCAGTTCAGCAACAGCTCGGGGTCAGCGGAAGAGGCAGCCCTACTGGAGTCTCGGATTCTTTACCCAAAGAGGAAGCAGCAGTGCCTGCAATTTTTCTATAAAATGACAGGAAGTCCTTCAGACAGACTCGTTGTCTGGGTCAGGAGGGATGACAGCACAGACAATGTTCGCAAGCTGGTGAAGGTGCAGACTTTTCAAGGTACTTAGAGGCATTCACAGAAGGAATGGATTGGGTTAAAATCTGGGATCCTGCTTCTTCTCCTCCTTCCCTCTTTCCTCCTACTCCCTCCTTCTTCTCTCTCTCCTCCTCCTTTTCCTCCACCCACTTCCTCCTCTTCTCAGAGCCTAACATAATGTATGTCATGCTTTAATTACTCTATGAATGTTTTAACCACTGAGAAATTAGAAGCAGTATCTTGGGCTTAGGTAGGGATGAAATATACTTTTGTAAGAAGCCCATCAGAATACACAAATCCAGTTTTCACTAGAAATTTAGAGAAAGCAAAGGCCAGGACTGAGAAAATGGATGGTTCAGGAGTGGAGACAAGAAGGTGAAAGACCTGTGGGAATTCATGCTGCTGGAGAGAGAGTAGTTAAATAGTTGACCAGCCCATGCCTGGAATCCCAGCATTTTGGGAGGCCGAGGTGAGTGGATCACAAGATCAGGAGGTTGAGATCATCCTGGCCAACATGGTGAAACCCCATCTCTACTAAAAATGCAAAAATTAGCTGGGCATGGTGGCGCGTGTGCGTGTAGTCCCAGCTACTTGGGAGGCTGAGGCAGGAGAATTGCTGGAACCTGGGAGGCAGAGGTTATTGAGAGTTATTAATACTCACCCTACCCAGAGAAGTACAGGAAACATGGGTGAAGCACTTTAGGGTCTCCACATTGATAAAGTAAACTAAAGAGCAGGAGAGATGCTTCTAGAGTTCCTGAGGTTGGCAAGGGTGTGTAATGTAAATGAAGATGGGTGAGCCTCTCTCCCTCCCGCTGGAGACACTCCTAGGGTCTAAGGGGAGCTCTATCCCTTGTACACTGCTTGGGTGAGGCCAGGAGAGTCTCACTGCAGGGCTTCAGCCTCTGGGACCCTCACCTCTTTAAAGTGTGCCAAAGAGTGTGCTGGACTACGGGTCAGGGGCAGACATGATGAGATATCCACCATGCCCAGAGGAAGTCCTGAACTGCCAGCACACCCTGCTGCTCTCCAACAGCCTGACATCTATTCCCAGCCTTTAGAATCTCAGTGTTATGATGGTCCTAACAAACTGTTAATGACTTTGCCAGAAAAAAAAAGAAGAAGAAATTAAAAGCAATCACCAAACCAAAGCAACTAGAGGCCTTAACATTGGTTTTAAGTCCTTAAAGTTGGAAAACACAAATAGCTTCCTTAGGGGGAGCACCCTGTGGCCAGCATCACATTAAGAACTTGACCTGGCTAGGCACGGTGGCTCACGCCTATAATCCCAGCACTTTGGGAGGCTGAAGTCGGGGGATCACTTGAGCCCAGGAGTTCGAGACCAGTCTGGGCAACGTGGCAAGACCCTGTCTCTACTAAAAATACAAAAATTAGCCAGGCGTGGTAGTGGAAGCCTGTAGTCCCAGCTACAAGGGAGACTGAGTATGTGGTGAGCAGAGGTGATGCCACTGCACTCCATCCAGCCTGGGTGATAGAGTAAACCCTGCCTCAAAAAAATAAAATAAAATAAAGAATAAAAAATAATATTTTTTATTTTTAAAAAATTTAAAAAAATTTAATAAAAAATATTTTAATTTTTAAAAAATAAAAATAAAAAATTTGATTCCTGCTAAAAGAAAAAAAAAGGGAACTGGACACTGGACACTGGACCCTGCTCCTTCCAGCAGCCCACCAGGTCAGGCATAGTTCTTATTCCCATTTTACAGATGCAGCTGCTGAGCCTCTGAGAATCCATGGGCTGGGCGGTGGCATTCAATTTTCCCTCCTCAGATTCCATCCTCCTGAGTCACACAGATCCTGTGACATCTGACAATCCAAGGCCGCTGCTGATTTCTACACCAATAAAATGTGACTGCTGTGTGGCTTAGGCTGTGGGGAGGGAGAGCTGTATCTGACTCAGGAGAGGTGAAGCTCTGCTCCTACCCTGCCCCCCGCCCCCTTCCCTAGGCAAGCAGCCCTGCACAGGTCAGCTCCAGGGGGCTGCCAGGCAGGAAGGGGCCACTCTGGCAGCTTAAAAGGAGCTAGCAGAAACACGAACTTTGGAGGATTTGAGGAAGGAACAAAACCAGAATATTGGAGCTGCAACTGCTGCGGGCTTGCTTCCTTTTAGGATTATGGGGCTAGCAGAAGACATGGACCTCCCTAAAATCTTTCAACACCACCGGTGTTCCAACCACCACAGACAAGAAAGCAGTGGCTTGGGCTTGCTGTAAATACAATTCTGGGATGGAGCAGAGGGCTGTGGTTCTGTGGGGCAGACGCCTCTTCCTACAAAAGGGAGCACGTGTGGGCAGGAATGGGGTGGCACTACTCCACCCTCAGGGGACCCAGAAACCAGTGCAGGGGGCCCAGAGGGTCCTGAACACCTGCATGCAACTGAGGGGGTGACCAGTGCAGCAGACTCCAGGCAGAACAGAAAAGAAGGGAAAGAACACCTGAGAACAAGCCCCTTGCCCTATTCAGATTTCCAGCTTCTTTAGTTAAGGGGCTAGAGAATTCCCAAGGCAGGTGGAACATCGCAAATGCTCTGCCATGGCTACTGTAGGAAACAGAGCCACGTGCAAACACTCAGAGGGCTGAGGGTAAGCAGCGAGATGGTTCCACAGCAGAACACCTGTCAGCAGCAACACCTGTTGCTTGGACACCCCTACCTGGGGGTGTGGAGCTGGCGACGAGGGGCGACGACTTTGTTGTGACAATAAGAGGTACGTGAGGGCACCTGAAATGCTTTCTTCCAATGGCTTCTAAACTGCCCTTTGTGGCAGCAGAGCCCTCTGGTCAGAAAGAATCCCAGCTGAAGTCGGTGCTGGGGTCCTGCCAGTGTGGCCCCCTCTCGCCAGAGAATCATGGACACAGTCCTCATTTAACAGGCGGGGAAACTAAGGCCTGCTGGGGCCCACAGAGGTCAAAGTGATTCATCCAAGGACAGGCACATGCTGAGTCACAGGCAGAGCTAGGAAGGCCACTCATCTGCCCCAACTCTGGGACACAACCGATGGTGGCGCTAAGCCATCTCAAGTCTACCTCACCCAGGGGAGGCAGCTCTGGGGTTCAGGAGCTCCCTGCCCTTCTTCAGACCCCATGATAGGATACCACACCACAAAAGGGTCTGCTAACTAGAAGGCCTCAGCTGTCCCCTTTTTCCTAGCTCCCGGGATGGGGGGGGGGGCCTCAATGCTGCCTGCCATCTGCAAGGGGCTACCCTGGGCAGTGCATGAGGCCAGCCTGCCACAGAAGGGGACAGGAGCAGGGGATGCAGCCATGCCCTTCCTCTCACCCCTGTGAACTGAGAGATGTGGGAGTCTGACAGAGCATGGAAAGAGGAGAGAAGGCGGGTGCACACAGATGGCCAGGGAGACAGACGGACAGATAGGCGGTGGTTACCTGTGGGCCGGGACCCATGGGCCCCATGCCTGGGGGAGAGTTCATTCTCTGCATTGATCCTCCCATGTTGGGGTGGCCTGCGTGAGAGAGGAAGCGCATCATGGGATGGCAGGAGTAGAGGGAGGAGGAGCCACTCCTGGCATCCCCAGCCACCCTAGGCCCACCCTGCCCTCTCTACCTTCTTGTCGTGTGGAATCCATAGAATTGGGCAGCAATGGCTGTGTCCCAGGAACTCCTCGGAGGCTGAAAGAGATGCAAGACACAAGCTGAGGAGCTGCTCCGGAGCTGCTGGACATGGGGAGAGGCATCTACCTGACCCACCCAGTTCCCCACGTGATCACATGGAGCCACTCGTGGCCTCCCTGAGACCACTTCTGCTGCCTGCCAGTGGGAGAAGGTCACTCCGGGCCTACCAGCCAGCTGGAACTGGTGTTAGCTAAAACTGTGGCGTTGTTTGGGGGGCTCTGTGGGAGGGAAATCATTGCCTCATCCTGCTGTCTTGGGGTAGGCGGTCTGTGTACCTATCAGAGCTCTGAAATGAGGCAGGAGACCAAATTCTCTAGGTCTTGCTCTGGCTGCAGCACTGACCACCTTCCTCTCAGAGGCAGCAGTGCCTACTCCCTCCTTCTGCCCAAACCCCAGCCATGCAGCTGAAGCCAAACCCCATCTTGCCTTTGTCTCACAGAGACATACCTCATTTTAGCTCTACTGCCGAATTACGAGGACTGAGACACCCACTACCTAAAATCGTATCACTGTGGGAAGCCCTGTTTAAAGGGGAAAAGAAGATGAGGAGGCCTTTAGGATTGAGATGGGGAAACTGAGGTCACAGGCCTGAGGGCTCCCAGTCACAGGATACAGAGCCAAGTGAGCACCCAGGTCACATCCCATCAGCTTCTACAATAGGGAATGCCACCCAGCCCCGAGGCAGGAGAGGTGGCCACTAGGAGAGGGAGAGGGGCAGGGGTACCGGATGAGAACCCGTCTCCAGAGGTGGGGCCATCGGCGGTGCTGGTGTGGTTACTAATGAGAAGGTAAACACGGGGGCCACGGGTTTCCTGGGTGAACACTCGGCCCACCAGCTGTGAAAACCTATTCAAAACAATTTCCTTGAGACTGAAGTTATTTCAGCTGCAACTGGAAAAAGAGAGTAGGAATTGCTGGGGGAAAGTTTGCTTCTAGGACCCCATCCCTTAGGGCTAAATAGGAGCCTTTGCCTTCGAGAGGAAAGGCCTTTGGTGATGGCTGGTCATCTTTCCTCATCTGCAGGTGCCAGTGCTGCTCAAAGGCTGGGCATCTGTGACAGGGGTCTGTCCTCAAGGGCCCCCAGCCCAGGCTGTGCTGCTGTGGGGGAAGCTGAGTGGGGCGCTCTCCCGCCTTGAGCTCAATTGTGAACTTCAAATCGGTTTTGGAATGAAGTGGTGGAAAGCGAAGGGACAGATTGTCACTGATTTCCCTAGCTTCAGAATGGAACAGGGGAGCGGGTATGTATGGTTAAGGTATGAGAGGACTGTGTGAGGGCCTAGGGAGTGTCTGATGGTCACGAAGTAGAATCGTTTTTTTTTTTTTTTTTTCTTTAAAGACAGGGTCTCTTGCTCTGTTGCCCAGGTTGGAGTGCAGTAGTGTGATCATAGCTCACTGCAGCCTCGAACTCCTAGGCTCAAGCAATCCTCCTGCCTCAGCCATCCCAAGATCTGGGACTACAGGCATGCACTGTCACACCTGGCTAATTTTTAAATTTTCTGTATTGATGGGGTCTCACTATGTTGCCTAGGCTCGTATCAAACTCCTAGGCTCAAGTGATTCTCCTGCCTCAGCCTCCCAAAATGCTGGGATTACAGGTGTGAGCCTCCACACCTGGCCCACAAAGTGGCATTTAGCACCTGCTGTTTCTGTCTGCCTGGGGATGCTCAGCGTCTGTCTTTCCAATCCCTGGATTTTTAGTTGTTCCGGCCTCTCACTTTCTCCCAGCCCTGCTTCCTGGCCCCAGGTTTCCCAGCTCTGAATCACTTGGCTGCTGTGTGTCTGCCCACTGGGGGTTTGTGGTTTTTATAGAGTCCTGGTGACTCAGGAAGGCCTGCCTCTAAGGCTGTCTGGACTGGGGGATCCCAGGACATGGAGGTGGATGGGGGACCTTCAGGGTCATGAGTTATCCAGTGCAGGACCACCCCATCCAACCCTGACAGCACAGCCATGGGGCTTGGAAGTCACTCTCTCCAGATAGCCTAATGCTGACCACCAATTCTTGGAGAAAGCTCCTCCTTGGATTCCTCTAACCCTCCTATGTGTCGGAACTCCAGGAGCAAAGCTGGGCTGTCCAGAGGCTCAAAGGGGACCTGGCGGTCGCGTCCCTCACTGAGGTGACCCTGAGACAGGGACAGACAGTCTGGGCCTCTTCAGTCAGGGAAAGAAGGTGTGCAATGACCAAGGAAAGGGGTCTCAAACTTAAGGAGGAAAAACAATGGCTCGTATATGGGACCATAATTACATGCTGTGCACACACCCTTGGGGCCTACAGGGGAGCGAGTTGCTCTGGGGCTCCTGGACAGAGGCCAGCTCTTCTCCTACAGCACTGTGTGTGGGGCAAGGCACAGGAAGCATCTGGCCAGGAAACGGACAAATCCCTGCTACATCCACGTGCTCTCTCACCTGCCCCGACAGCACAGCCAGCCTGCCAGGTGGGAGCTCTGCCGAGATGTGTGTGGGAGGGCTCTCTGACAACCCTGGATTCCAGCTACTCTCTCCTAAACCCGGCTGAACTCCACTGTCACCACCCACCTAACCACCCGCACTTGAAAAAACAGCAACTCTCTATGCACAGCCTCTAGCCAGGGAAGCAGATGGAAGGTAGGCCCCATAAGACCCTGAGGCCACGTCACTGACCCTTTGCTTCTTGTTTCCCTAAGGGCCCTTCTCACTCCCCTCACCCAGAAGGCACATTCATAATGACCTGTGAGCCCCAGCAAGTCCTCTAGTCTCTGCTGCCTTTACCCATCACAGGAGAGAGCTGAGCTAACTCGGGTGGCACAGGGCTTCTGTTAACTGGCAGCGCCAACATGGGCACTCTTCAAGAAACCCCCAGGGACAATACCTGTGGAAGGCACATATCCCTCTTTGGAGGATAAAAATTTCTTGAGGTCACAGGAAACTGGAAAACCAGTGTAGATTTCTTTTTTTAACTTTTTTCTTTTCCTTTCTTTTTTTTTTTTTGAGATGGAGTCTCACTCTGTCACCCAAGCTGGAGTGCAATGGCGCAATCTCAGCTCACTGCAGCCTCTAACTCCTAGGTCCCACCGATTCTCCTGCCTCAGCCTCCTGGGTAGCTGGGATTACAGGCACATGCCATCATGCCTGGCTAATTTTTGGATTTTTAGTAGAGACAGGGTTTCACCATGTTGGCCAGGCCAGTCTTGAACTCCTGATCAAGTGATCCACCCACCTGAGCCTCCCAAAGTGCTAGGATTATAGACGTGAGTAACCACGCCCAGCCCCAGTGTAGATTTCTAATGGGGGGGGGGGGGCTCCTTGGCAGGGAGGTTGGGAAAACTGGTATATAATGCAAAGTACAGATGATGGATTTATCCCCCATTTGCTCTCAAGTGGTTGCTCATGCTTAGTTGCTGAGTAGAAATATACACACCCCCTCTCCACATCGTTTAATTGCCAGAAGGGCCACCACAATTATAATAAGGAAGTAGCTCCTCTCTCCCTGGCAGAGGCCAGTTTGGACGAAGAAGAGCTCCTGGGTGGGCAGGTGGGAAGGCTGCTGCTGGGGCCTGTATATGCCACGGCAAAGCAGGCCCAGTGGTGATGGGTTACAAACACAGATGGGGGCAGCAATCTTACATCTGTGAAAGCTGAGGAATGGAGGGTGAGGGGTGGAGTACAATTAGCATTGGGCTGGAACCAAGATCAACTCCAGTCCCACTCACTTTGGGAAGTCACTCCTCCACTCTGACCTTTTGTTTTCTCATCTGTGATGCTCAGAAAGCTGGGTCTCTAATTCCTCTTGTCCAAATTTGTCCCCTTCATATCAGAAAATAGAAAATGAAGGACTTTTGGAGAGAGAGAAAAAAAAAGGATGGGAACCCGATAGGCAATTTAACATTAAAATTGGAGAGCTGCCCAGGCACGGTGGCTCACACCAACACCGTGGGAGGCCAAGGCAGGCAGATCGCATGAAGTCAGCAGTTTGAGACCAGCTGGCCAACATGGTGAAAGCCTGTCTCTGTTATAAATACAAAAATTAGCCAGGCATGGTGGCACACACCTATAATCCCAGTTACTTGGGTGGCTGAGGCAGGAGAACTGCTTGAACCCCGGAGATGGAGGTTGCAGTGAGCAGAGATCGTACCACCGCACTCCAGACTGAGAGACAGTGAGACTCCCGTAAAAACAAAACAAAACAAAACAAAAGACAATTGGATACCCCTGGTTATGATCATCTCTCTGTAGTGCCTGCATCACCTCACTCAGGAGCTTTCTTGTAGAGCCCTGAGAAGGAAAAGCATCACACTCAGACAATGCCAATTTAGCTGGTGACTAAACTCCCAGTTCCAAAGGCAACAAGGGCTGGATGCACTGGCACCGTCAGATTTTTTTGAAGGGTTTTTGCAAAGTCACTGAAATAATTCTGTTTTTAAAAATTGGGGCATAAAATTTCCCTGATGTTTCTTGAAAGTTTCTTTTAAGTCTGTCTATCCTCAAAAGAGGCATCTATTCATATTTAACTCTGCAAATCCTCTCCTGCCCTGAACCAGGGAGGGTGGCATGGGGGCTGATTCCTCCAGACCACCTAGAATTGCCAACCCTAATGGTCCAGCGTAAGGCATATGTCCCCAGGCAAAAATCCCTCCCCGCAATCAGACCCCTTTTCTAATTACATGAACAAATCCTTTCTTGTTTTTGGTTGGGTCTGGGAAGCAGGCAGACATTGCTGAAAAACTCACAAATCTCCTGCTCCACTGCATCCAGGCTCCTGATCTAAGCATTCCTATGGGCCATTTCCCCCCCAATAGCAGGATTTTATTTACCAGCCTTGGCAATTCTCAAAAGCTTCCAGGAAAAAATGCACATTGTCAATTAACTTCATTGAGGAGGAAGACCCTCTTCCAAGGAGGGGGTGGAAGGGAGGGCAGGGCATTACCATCTTCTCTAGAATAGCCGAAACCCTGCAATCCCAGATTCGCCTTGGCTCCATCTGCTGCCACCTTCTGAACTCTGGAATGGGCTGTCCAAAGGCCATCTGGAGAGGCAGGTGAACTGCCGCACCATGGGCATGCGGCCCTCTCTGGGGAACAGCTAGTAAGCTATCAGCCAGGTTAAACCTGCCCCTCCACCCCTCAATCCTTTCCCTCAACTTTCATTTTGTGTCAATGTCCACCTAGGGCCAAGGATGGCTGAGGGAGGGGAGAGAGAACATGAAAAGGCACAGTACCTGGATTCCCATTCTGATCAGGGGCCCGAGGCTGCCTGCGTATCGCGGTGACATAAAAGGCTGCAATTATGGGAATTAGTTCAATGACAGCCTGCCCTACTGCACAGTGACCAACACAAATGCTCTCCACTCCACAAAGTCCAGTCTCGTTATAACTAGTGATCTTTTAAGTTCTTTCTCCTGGTAGCTTCTTCCCTTTGAGCAAAACTTCCTTTGGGCAGAGGGAATGATAGATCCGCACAACAAATGTGTCTCCTGACTCCACATTTGTTCGTGGAGATCTACTCTGGGTGGAAGGGCAGCGGCTGGGACTTTGCATAACACACGAAAAACAGTTAAATCAACGCAGGGCAGAGGAGGAAACCTCTGCTCTCGGTAAGGGCAAATAAAGGGGTAAGAAGGACTTACACTAACATTTTAAGGGTCTGCAGACAAAGCTGGACACACGAGTACGCACACAGTCACACACACACAGAAACCACCAGCGGGGATGGAGAGGGGAGCGAGGACTGGAGAGAAAACGCCATGGAAACGGGAAGGAGACAGCGGGCTCCCTAACGTAATGCAGGGAAATGGCAGGAAAGCTTTCTCAGCAGCACGAGTACACAAAGAAAAGGCTCGGGATGCAGCTTCGGTTACAAACAAATGGTGAACCAAACTCAAAACCAAACCAAAAGCGAGAGAGGAAAAAACAGAAACGCAAAGGCCGTTGTCAAGGTCACAGAAATATATATTTTTTCCTTTTGGTTTCGTATCCAAGCTGGGTGTGATGTCCGAGGACTGAAGACTATCTTTAGAAAAAAGAAATTTCTTAAAAACTTTCATTTGTCAATAAAGACTCGCAGGCAGTGGCTAGAGCACATTTTGATTTTTGTTTTTCCTCTGCGGGCTCTCTGCTTCCTCCGCGCCCCGCATCCCCGGCGGGCGGGAGCGCCACGGTGCGTTTACCTGACTGTGGGGTCCCATCATGCTGCTAGCATTGTGAGGTGGAGGCTGTGCGTGTGGCGAGGGCTGTGACCCCGGAGGACTCTGTGAGGCCAGAGAGTAGAGGCAGGTTGTGGATCACAGCACGTGGAGAAGCGCAGGTTGTGGATCACAGCACATGGAGAAGCGCAGGTTGTGGATCACAGCACATGGAGAAGCGCAGGTTATGGATCACAGCACATGGAGAAGCGCAGAAGCAGCTTAAAAGAACAAAAATTAAACCAAAACGAAGGGTGGGCGGCGGGCGTGCGCGGGGGTGGGCTCTGGTTGGTGGGAGGTGGTGGAGCTGCTGCTTTGGTCGCCCGCTCAACGGTGTAAAACGGCGAGCAGGAGCGAGAGAAGCTGATGAATACATTCACAGGGAGTTGAAAGAACAAAAAATGAAGCACCTCTGTCAAAGCACACGGGAGTACAGTCCTGGACACAGCCTACCCTTGGAGCGGAATTTGCCATGTTAAATACGTTGGTTAAGACGGGCTCAGAGGGAGTACAGTGATGCACAGACACAGGGACCCAGGTGCAAAGCACGTAGGTGCCGCTTGCATGGGAGGTGGGGAAGGATCGGGAAAGGCTCTGCCCTCAAGGAGCTCACAGTCTGGGGAGTAGTGACACGGCTATGGGCGACTCGAGGCAGGACTGATCAAGTGTCAGGGAGAGGCCTAGGCGATGGGTTTCCTGGGGACAGGAGGGCCAGGGGCACCGATGGGATAAGCAACAGAGGCAAGAGGAGCAAGGAGCACCACAGATGTAACACACAGGGAGTTGGGGGACAGTGAGTGAGGGCCACATGGTGTGAGCAGTGCGGACTTGCACACGGTGAATTCACCTGCACTTCAAAGCAGCCCTGTGAGGTGGGGTTTCTCATTCCTATTTTTACTGATGAGGAATCTGAGTCTCTAGGGATGAAGGAACTTGGCCATGGCCACAAAACTGGTCAGTGGCAGAGCTGGGATGAGAAGCCCCATGGGTCCAAGGCCCATCTCCAGCCCTGAAACCAAAGAGTTCCGGTGCGGAGGTGGGGAAAGGGGGAAGTGCATGAAAGATAGGGACCCCTGACTGCTGGGTAAGTGGGTGGGCTGTCTTTTCCAGACCTCAGTTCCAAGCTGACCTCCACCCCCCACCACCTCAACCCTGGGCTATGCTGACCTCGGCCCCCCCACCCCACCCTAGAAGACATGGGCAGATTAATTCACTTCAACCTTGGGGTTACAAACTATGGGTAGAAACTCACTCAGCAATTCAGCAAACCGCAATAAGTATTTCTTAAAAATCCGACGTAATAAAAAAAAAAGTCAGAGAGCTTTGTGTATTTTAAGGCAGGTGTCTTTCATGAACTCCAGTTTTTTTGTGTGTAAATATTCATGTGTGTGAAGACTGGGTCACACCACCAAAGGACTCTCCTACCATGGGTCACAGTCAGTAAGCGTGAGCCTCGGAAGCACATTCCAGCCCACCCAGCGTGGGATGCTGATGCCAGGGATGAGGAGACAGGCCTCCATTCTCTCTTCCCCACCCAGGACTGTGCTGTTTTTTAGAAGTTGGTTTTTAGAAAAATTCAAAATGTGCACGGGGGTGAGTGTGGCTAAATTAAAAAGAGAGAGAGGCTGCCTGGGTAGGGTTTCCCCCTCGGCCTTCTCCTGCAGAGCCAGGCTGCCAGCCGCCTGCCTACTGGCGATGGGCCCACAGAGAAGAGGTGTGCAGAGAACATCTCAGGAGGCTGTACAGGAAACTGAGGGCACTGCTGCTGACAGGCCTGGGAGTTCCTTGGCCAAGCGAGGAGCTGCTCACTTCCGGAAAGCTCCAAGGAGCAGACGTTCCCCTACCTGCCACGCTGCTAATTTCAACAAGTATGTGTCTTTCTAGCGGCGGCCAGCAATGGCGTGGTTTGTTACCATGAGCAATTTTCTTAATTAACAGACATTAATTAGCCATTTAGCAATGTTGCAAGCATTTGTTTAGCGGCTTTCCTAAACATGAATACCACTGTGATAATGGCACTGATTAGAGCGTCCCCTAATTAGCAGTACAGGGAAGGAAAATTGAAATCACATAAATTAAAAAGGTAGGGGAGTTAATGAAGGCGGGACATATTTGCACCTGCAAGTGTTTTGCACCACGAAACTTGGGTGTAATGTAAACAAAACAAGATAATTTGAAGCCAACCCCCAAAAAAAGAAACATGAAAAGAACAGAGGAGGAAGGTTCAAGGGTGAGGTCCAGTTGCCAAGACCGGGTGAAAGGCCTCCTGTCGGTTCCTCGGCTCTTGGCAAGAAGGGAGTGCCTCCTCCCTCGTGTCCTTCCCTTCCTGGTAACTGAGTGCTTCCTCAGGGCGATCAGTGGGGCTCTGGGCAAGCCCCTCACACCTGTGTGCCCAGTGGTCGGGGGCAGGCGGCTGGCTCACTGACAGATTAGAGAAAACAGATGTGAATCACCCAAGAGCGTGTGGCGCACATGGTGGGGACTCAATCTACGGCAGCCTTTACAAAGCACCAGTGCTCCAACTGGGATCTGCTGAGATCCAGAGAGCAAGGCTGGCATGTGTGCCTCCCCTGCGCCTCCCTCAGAAGCACCCCTGGGGGACTCTGGTGACCAGTCCCTTGGTAAGCAGAGGTGGCACAAGCTTGTTCTTGGAACAGCTGCCTCAAGAAAAAAAGCTGACAAGCGGTAAGGATGGAGCCAGGCTGGTCAGGGAGGCCCCAGCCCAGCCCCAGAACCTCTCTGGCTCGTGGGGAGCAGTGGGGAATGAGCTATTAAATCTGGGGTGGGAAGAATAGCTAGAAGTCTTCCCTCTGACTTGGATCTAGGGGTTGGAATGATGAGGACCAGGAATCTTGGCCCAGGCCAGCCAGTCACTCAGGGAGAAAAATGATACCACATTCTTGACAGAGGCCAAGCTGAAGCTCAGTGCCCACCTCCTCAGGGCACAGAGCTCCTCTCCCACCTGCAGTGAGGCGCTGACAGGCTCTGCCTGCCCACCTCTCGGCACAGAGCCAAACGCCTGCCATTTCCCAATGGGCCACCCACGTCCACATCCACAGAGAGCTCCTCTGCATCTCTGCTATCTCCACTCGGCCTGGAGCTCCGTCACTACGTTCCCTGTGTCTGGGCTGTGTCCCTAAGACCCTGTGACATCACAGGAGGAACTCCGCATAGCCTAGCAGTCTCATGGGCAGAGATCCGTGTTTGTGGAAGCATTTGCTTCTGCAAAGAACATGACAGATGAGCTGCCCTTCTCTATGAGGAGTCAGGGGCTCTGCTGCCCTGTGTTTTATTAGGCCACAAAAAGTGGTCTCCTCTTCCTTCCCAGCCTGCATTCTCAACAAGAGATCCACAGGTAAGTTTGGAGAAGACGGACTTTGTGCTCTTTTGGATTTGTTACTCACTCGGGCAAAAGGCTACACAGGAGACAGACAACAACGAAAAAGGATCTAGGTTGAGGGCTCTGACCTTTGGTGAGATGGGGGCTGCTCTCTTCCCCAAACTCTGAACAGACCTAGCAGGCAGGCAGAGTGGACTGTGGTGGAAGGTGAGAGGAGGAGGGAGTTTCAAAGCTGATGATACTGATGTGCTTTTCCATGTGGGACAACTCTGGTGAGGCTTCCACTTGCTGGAAGCTTTTGAGGAACCCAAAATGGGTACATCTGGAACGTTGCTTGGCCAGCAGGCCCAGCTCCATTTACACCATCTCCCCCCATGGGCGCTGGATGCCTTCGGTTGCAGAGGCTGCCTAATTAACCTTCCAGGGGTGCGGTGGATCAGGGCAGATGGCACCCCGGAGGTGTGCAAAATATCAGGCTAGACTAGGGTGGCTGGGGGTCCTTACTAGACGCTTAGGGAGAACGGCACCTGCCCAGGGGTCACCTGTTAGGTGGTTTTGACAGATTCTATCATCGCTTTCTCCAACATTTGCAGGGGAGGAGAAAAGAGAGGCCCAAGACAGAGGTGTGACCGCTCCAAAACCACAGAAAACTAGTTGGCATCTGAGCCACATCTCCTAACTCTAGCCCAGGGCTCTCCTTGCAACATCACATTCCCATTCGGATCTCTTTTAGATGAAGAAATAGGGTTTGGAAAGAACTGGGTTCGAATCCTGGCTCTGCCCAACTGCATTTCCATTTTCTCATCAGTGGAATGAAGCCGTGAGAGTAACAATAACAGGGAGTGTGGCCTCTACCTACATAAGTTCATCTAATCCTGGACTCCTCGCAGTAAGGATCAATCAGCCCATTTTATTGCCAAGGAACTGAGGCTTGGAAAGATAAAGGCATTCCAGGATTGCATAGCTATTACGTGGTAGAGCCTCGGCCTCAATGTCTAATTCTAGAGTCTAAGGGGGTCCTGGGTAGCCCATCATTCTACAAGACTGCGAGCAGCACCTCCATGTCATCAGTCATGGCAGAAAGCAAAGAGCAAAGTGGAATGAACCCAACACTGAAGGACTTGGGAGAGCACTGAGACAGCTGAGTGCTGACCTCCTATGTGCCCAGCCAGCCCCATGCTGGGGTCTGGAGGCACATCAGGCTCTTCCTGGCCCTGAAGAACTGCCAGGCTAAGGAGAAAAACGAGGATACAGCGGTGTTGGCTTAACCTGCCAGGGGCTCTAAGAGAGGGCGATGCCTACCTTCCTCTCACTCCCAGACAGGTAAACTGAGGCCCAGAGTGGCCACAGCATGTAGGCCTGGTATCCCCATGAGCCAACCGGAACTGGGATGAGAACTGGGGTCCACTGATGGGTCAGAGCTCTTTCCACGGCACTGCACTGCCTCTGCAGGGTGATGGCAGCAGGACCAAGCCCTGGAGTAGACCCCAACATGGGGGAAAATCCCCGCTCCTGAATCTGGGGAAAGGAGGCAGGAAACACGCCCACTTCCTGTCCAGCCTTCCAGCTGCCCTGGACCCTGTTAATGGACTCGCTATTCCATCTCAGCTGGCCCCAAGATCTCTGAGCAGAGACAACTAACTCCCGCAGTTCCTTGTTATTCTTTCTACTGTAATTTCAGCACTGGGTAGTGTTCCATCCAGCTGCTCCTGAGAGCCACTTAGGCAGGGCCCAGGGGGCTCTGTTATGGGTGTGATAGAGGCAAACACTGGGCCACTTCACAAAAACTCCGAAGGGTGGACACTGATGGTTAGTGAAAAAGCCTTTACCCACATTGACACCGTGGGGAGCAGAGCACTCCCACTGCAAAACAGATTCAAGGACTCCACAGAAAAGCATTTCAGAACCATCAGCAGGGCCCCCAGCCCTCCCGCACACTCCGGCTAAGTCCCTGCACTTCATCTGAAGCCGTCCTGGAGAGGCAGGTTGTGGTGTGACAGGAAGCACCCACCATTATGCAGGCCTGGGATCCAATCCCAGCGCCTCCGGTCCATTCCGCGAGTCCAGTTTCCCAACGGCTCTGAGCCTCACTGCCCTCATAAAGGAAATGAGGACTATTCCACAAACACTGCAGGGCTGTGGCACAGCTGGCAGTGCGAGGCACACAGGGTTCCCAGTCCTGGTCCCCATCCTCCTGCTCCTGTGGCCACTCGCCTGCCCTTTATAAGGAAAGCAGGAGCTTGATGTCTGGCCTCACCTCGCCAGGTGTGCTGAAGGCCACATATCCTTTTTCGTGAAGCCTTTCCTGCCCCAGCCCTTCAAGTGCTCTCTAAACACGGAGCCTTTCCTTACTCCATATCTGGGGGTGCCATGTGGACCCCTCCAGGCCAGGCCACTCGCCCCTACGGGTACTCGGGGCAGGGCCCAAACAAAGCAGCAGGGCTGAAGCAGCAGACGAGACCCAAGAAGCCCCTGGGCAGGCACATCTAACACCTTGGGGCTCATAGGAACCAGGAAGAAATGTTAGTACCAAAAGGGTGACCAAGTTGGTCTTCTGAGCTAAAGATTCTTGAAGCTGGATGGAGGATAGCTCCTTAAAAATAAAACCAAAAAACAAAAACAAAAACAAAAACAAAACAAAACAAAACAAACAGGCTGGACAAAGTGGCTTACACCTGTAATCCAGGATTTTGGGAGGCCGAGGCAGGAGGATTGCTTGAGCCCAGGAGTTTGAGACCAGCCTGGCAGTATGGCAAAACTCCGTCTCTACAAAAAAATACAAAAGCTAGCCAGGTGTGGTGGTGTGCGTCTGTGGTCCCAGTTGCTCAGCAGACAGAGGTGGGAGGATCCCTTGAGCCAGGGAGGTGGAGGCTGCAGTGAACTGTAATCATGCCACTGCACTCTAGCCTGGGTAACAGTGAGAACTGTCTCAAAAAAAAAAAAAAAAAAAAAAAAGAACAAAATAAACCACCGATTTTTTAAAGGAGAAAATAAGCTATGTGTTAAGTTAAATATTCCCCAAACTCACTGCTTCTTCCCCAAATGCCACCCACATTTTTCAAATCTGCCTACACCTGTCTAGAAATCATGGGCTTGCCGAGAAACAAAGCTGAGACTCAAGTCCTGTCTCTCTGGGTTCAGAGGCACGCCTAGGAGGGGAAGTGTGAGGACAGGCTGTGACCTGTGCTGAGGGCACTGGTCCCAATAGCCCAGAAAGCACTGGGGCTGGAGTCCTGGCCTTGTCGCCCTGGGTCTTGGGCAGCGCATCCCTCAAGTGAGGTGGAGAGTATAGGCTATGATTCTCTCATGGGTCACGAAAGCTGTGAGAGTTCTCTGTAAACTGCTGACAGCTACCCAGACGGACCCCATTACCACCCAGCCAAATCTGCCTTTTGTCTTCACAGAAGGCTGCGGAGGAAAGGGGACTTGAGGTTTTAGATTGTTAAGAGATAAAACACCACACATTCTCATCTCTCCTGACTCCTAGGACACTGGCCACTGCTCTGGAGAGGCTGAAAGAGTGGGTTTTCTTGACCAGCAGCGGGACGCAGAGGACCTGCGGTACTGGTGGCCTGTGTAATCTGCCTGTTAGGTGTGTCACTTTGAGTGAATATAAAATTACAATAATTATACACAGCAAAAGGCACTTGACAGACAATCCAATTTGCTCCTTGGTCCCAAATACTGACAGAAAATGCCGTAAGCTCAGTCTGGGGAGAAGGCCAAGGTGTGCTCAAGTGCCATGGACATCCGATCTGTCACCATGGTCTGCCTCACCCACAGTCCCCGAGGAGAGGGAAGCTGACCATACCGGGGGAGGAGGGAAAGCAAGTCAATTTTATATGCAGCTCTTCGGAGGAAAAGTTATTTCCTCGTTTCAACCCATGGGAATGAACTTGGCATGGCTTGGAGAGGGGTGTGTGTGAAGGGTGTGTGTGTGTGTAGGGTGTGTATGAGTGTGTGTGTGTACAGGCCAGAGCTGGAGTTGAGACACCAACTTGAGGGCAGAAGTCTACTAAGTTGCTCGCGTGCACACCCAGGGTGGGCCTGGCACATGCACGGTAAGTTGCTCCTCAGGGGGCTGAGCTGGGCCACACAGCAGTGGAACAACTGCCCGGGCTTCTGCGTGGTCTCCGAGAGCTCACAGTCAGGTGGGGCTCCTGGCTACCCAGCAGAAGAGCCCATGACAATCAATGGCTCTCTGTGGGGAGATGGCAAGGAGGGGGTTGGGTTTAGAGGTCTAGTAATGGTGTGGACCATCTTCCTGGGGCAGTGGGGAAGTTACCAGTTAGAGAAAGCAGAAATGTACCGCATCTCCTCTTTATAGTCACCTCTGCATAAATACCAGGGATCCTTACAACCACCAAGGTCCACTCCTTCCAAAGGTGAGCAAATGGTTCATTGATTTCTGTGTGAGCAAAGGCCCCAGCTGACCTCCATTCCTCCCAGCAGTCTCTCCAAGGAGCCAGGGCAGCACTGGGCAGACAGCGAGGGTGCAGGGTTTGCACCATTAGGAATCTGGCTGCCCTGGACAGCCCTGCTGAGGCATGAACAGGGGGAGCTCAATGAAGGCTCTGCTCACCAGGCATGAAACTCACTTGCCTCCTGGAGGACCAGAATCAGCAAGTGATGGTTTCCCAAACAAAGGGAGGAAACATGGCAAATGAAAAGTATAGGCGGCGTCCAAAACCTAACACGTAGCTCCTCCACACACTGCTTGCCAGCGCCTCTTTCTCCAGCGCCTGTACTGTGACTGCCATGATACAGATGGGAAGACTGAGCCTCAGAGATGGGAGCTCATTGGTTCCAGGTCCAACCTGCTTCCAAAGTCTAGGCTGGGTCCCTCTCACCAAGCTGCATACCAGGGCAAAGGCTGGTCTTGGCTGCAGCACAAGGACCCCAAGAGCACAGCCACCAGGCTGAGCTACAGTCAACTCAGGGCCAAACTAGCCTGCCACCTGTTTTTATAAATTAAGTTTAATTAGAATACAATGTAAATAAAATTTTATTGGAACATGGTGCAAATACAGTTTTGTTGGAACACAGCCACACTCACTCATGTTCTGTCCACGGCTGCTTACAAAGACCTGATGGCCCACAAAGTCTAAAATATTTCCTAGCTGTCCCTTCACAGAAAAAGTCTGCACACCCCTGAGTTAGATGATGGTCCTCAAGACTGAAGAGGGAAAAAACTGGAGTCTTCTTTAATTCTCAAGGAAAAACAAAACAGTGCTATGCTTTCTGATTTTAACCTCACATTTCTCTTGTAAGGCAAATGAAGCAAATCTTAACCCCATTTTACAAAGGGAGAAAACTGAAGTATAAAGACATTAAGGCATTAATTATTAGAGCCAAGACGTATGCCGCTGAGGACAAACAGAATGAGCACTGGCCAGGCATCAGCACACCTGAATTTGGCTGTCACGCCAACACCCTCCATGCTCACTCATCAATGAGCCCTGGGTCTCTTGGCCACTGCTCCTGAACACAGTGATAGTGCATCATCGGAACACAAAACCCAGCGCTAATGCCCAGCTGGCTAGTCACAACCCTCCTTGCTGATGGTCTCCCCAGTTTCATTCTTGCCACAATGCTGGGGAAGAAGCCCTTCCCTTGTTTGCCAGCACAAATATTCTGGGAGCTTGAATCCTAGCCTTGAGTTCTTTTGGCAGGTTCAAACTGTTTGGACCCTTTCCTGTGGTGTGAATTCACAAAGAATTGAATTATCTGGGTTCATCTCAGCCAGGAAAAGACTCCACCTCGAATGGCTGTGGTTGGGAAGGGGCAGGGTATAAGAGACGTGACTTTGCCTCCAGCCACTAAATGCTTAAGGAGGGCTTTCCTGCTGGAGATTCTCCGTGTATTCCACATGTATCCATACAACAGGGCACTCTTTTCAAGAACACAGCCCAATATCCAGAACATATGGGCAGAGCCCACCTCTACCTGGCAGTCACCCTAACCAGGCACTAGGTCTCAGTACCCTGAGCTAAGTGCTGGAGACACGTGAACAAGCAGTATTCTGCCCTTCCCTAAAGAGCTCCAGGATGGCCAGTGAGACCAGGGTGCAACACTTTAATAGAGGCAGAGGTACCAGTGCACTGGGGAGTGAGGGAGCTGTGACCACAGAACAGTCACATTTAGGCAGGATTTGCAGAATGAACAGGTGTCTCCTGGCAGAGAAGAAAAGGAAGGGGATTCTGGACCATGAGGATGGCATTTATGCAGCCCAAAGGCAGGCTTGGGTGTGGTTCTAGAGGACTTTATGCACAAGATGGTGGGGATGGGACCACCAGGCCAAGGGGAAGGATGCTAACATTTGGGGGCTTGACCAAGGAAATGGCAATATGATCTGTATCTTGGGAATCACATATCTATTCTGTTCCTTTCCAAAGATGTTTCTATGCCCTCTCTCAACTTGGAAACCTATTAGATTCCCGTCTGTGAGTGGCTCCTTCCATCCTACCTGCTGCCCCACTAAGTCACATCCCAGCCCTGCACAGCCAGCTCTCTTTATTAAAAAAAAAATTAGAGACAGAGTCTTGCTATGTTGTCCAGGCTGGCCTTAAACTCCTGAGCTCAAGCAATCCTCCCATCTCAGCCTACCAAGTGGGTGGGACTATAGGCATGGGCCACTATGCCCATCTCCTAGCCTTCTTTAATGCTGGCACAGAAGCCGGGAATCCTGTGCCCCAGGGGGAGAGTCCAGAGAGCACCCCTCTCTCTCCCTGACCTCTACTGGTGCAGTAGAGACAAGCCTGGGGAGGAAGAGACAGGCCCGGGATCCAGACCCACTCCAGTCCTCCGGAACATGGGGTGAATGTGGCCTTGCCAAACTGATCCTCTCCCCCCAGAAAAGATTTCCTTCTGCTCTGAAAATGGATAGTGCTGCAAAGACACATCCCACTCCTGCCCACCAGCCTCCGCCACCACTCGCCAGTGCTCAGGCTCCACTGTTAATCACGACAACACAGCGAAGGTGAGGTGCATATTAAAAAGGCACTGCCTCATCCACCCAGAGAATCCCTGCTCTACTTTAAGCTCTCCAGACACACGGGTGCACACAGCCTTCCTGCCCTGCCCCTTCACCCTAGACAGTTACAAAAAGTAATGATTCATCATATCCAACTAGGAAGGAGAGCTGCAAGGCCTTGGAAACCACAAATCCAGAATGCCTCTAATTCAATCCCAATTGCCCACTGAGCAGAAGAAGGCTAAGAACGGAACAGCAAAGTCTGCCAAGTTTTTCCCTTTTAGTCTTGCAGCCCCCTGGATGACTGGGTGGTTTTTCATGCCTCTTCCTCCCTGAGAAGCTTGGGGAATGGCCCAAGACCTCTTCCTCCTTCCTCTGTTAAGATGAAGCAACAGGAAACAGGATGGAGCAGGGAAAGAACCAGGACTCTCGGAGACACAGATTTGGGAGGTCGGGCCCACGGTCACACGGGCAGGTGCAACAATATCTGGCAAACTTGGCAGAAAATGAGAAGCAGCTCTGTGGTGCTGCTGGAAAAGCCCCAGATTCATGGGGCTTGAAGCCCGGCCTATAGTTCCCTCTGAAACTGACTTATCTCCCTTGTAAAATGTGGCCACCCTACCTGCCTCACAGAGAACTGTCTAACTGAGATATCAGGAGTCAAGTACTTAGTTCAGCCCTTACCAAGGGTAGCTGTTAATACACCAAGCTGTGGCTCAGAATCTGCCCCACCTCGTGGAATCCTTCAGGAACCTCCTTTCTTTGGCTCAGCCCTCCTTATTACCCCACACAGCCTTCCTTATTAGCCCAGGGAGCTACCCCTCTTGCCTACTAATCTGAGCTGCTCTTGGGGTTGGAAGCATGCCCCTCAACAAGAGAAACCCCACCTGATGCTGGGTGCTCTTCAGCAAACTTCACCAGAGTCATCTGGCCCTAGAAGTAGTCCCCCATTTCTTTTGCCCCCAACGCCCTTGAGGGCCCAGAAGACAGGGGCCAGGTCTCTTCTGCTCACCACTGGACTCTCACAACCACACTAACACTGTTGCATTTATAGGTGGGCACGCTGTAGTCCAGGAAGGTAAAGCTACTTCCCAAAACAGACTGAAGTTTCTAAGCTCTTGGACCCCTTCAACTCCAGAGTAAGTTCCTCGGGGTTGACTACTACAATTAATCTAGTGAAGAGGAACTTAACTAGGTATGCATGTTGGGCATAACTTTTTTGACCTTGAGCCAAGGAAAGGGCAAGACTTTGTCAAAGTCTTCTTGAATAAAAGTGACCTGAGAGGGAAGAAGCTTCAAGAAGGGGAGAGGAGAAGGCTGCAGCCTGTAGAACAATCCCCAGCAGACTGATGGAGGGGCAAAGGCCAGGTCTGAGAGCCAGCAGCTCTAGTGCTTGCCATGTGGAACAATAGCTTGTCCATCAGTGGGGTGAGGATAGCAGGGCTAGACCACGAAGAGCTCTGACTTCATTCTTCTAATGAAGGGGCACCACTGATAGGAAGAGCACCTCACAGAGGAGAACGAGCCACATGCTCACCTTTGGTCAGCCTAGCCTAGGTCTGCCCTGTGGACTATGATCACAGGGGCCAGAGGCTGCCCTACGTCCCAACCCTGGGAGCCCAGCGGGGCTGGACAGAAAGCCAAGGCTTATAAATGTGTGCTGAAGGAAGGAATGACCAGATGCCAGCCTCTGGGAAGGGGCACTTGTTGGATTTCCCATCTGCCATTCATTCTGACCACACACCTTGCACTGGTACAAGGCATAGCTGATGAACCAGGGAGAGTTGCTTCTGTTTTACAGGTGGGGAACACAAACTCAAATGATACTCAGGTGAAATTCACCAGTGACAGAACACAGGCACACAGGTGAAGACCCAGCTCCCCAGGTCAGAATTGGTCTCCATCAAATTCATGGTAGCAAGTCTGGGGGGAAAAGAATCAGAGGCTCCCAGCCACACAACACCTGCCTCCCAGCCTCGACCTCCCCTGGCAGCTCCTGTGCGGTGGAGCAGGGCATTAGGAGTCAAGGTGGCCAGGGCTAAGAGAGGTAAATCAGGTGGACAAGATGAAGAGAGGTAACATGTTAAACGGCCAAATAGGGCCTGGTGCTTGGGCATGCCGAATATGTTGGTCAAATTGAAGGGTTAAACACTAAAAAGCTAACGGATCTCAAAAATACCCAGAATCTCTTCCACACATCAATGTCACTAAGGCTGTGCCATGCCCCTAAGACTCCCTCCTGGAAAGAGGAGAAACCCTGAGGCAGCTGTTGCTCTTGGGTAAACTGAAAGACCTGGCCTCTAGAAAAGAACAGTCCCAGACATGCCTACAACAACTCTAAGGTCTCAAGAGCCAACCCAACACAGACACCAGGTGGGGCTTCATACACATCATCTCATGGCATTCTCGCAGCCGACCTAAGAGGTCAGGGCTATCATCGCCCCCAATTACCAGATGAAACAACTGAGGTTCAGAGAGGTAAACTGACTTTCTCGAGGGAACCCATGTGCCCACCCAGGCTGCGTGACACTAGAGGCCGCCAGGAAGCACGGACCACCTTCACAGAAGGTGAAGGAGGGATGGGACCCAGCATCTCCCCGTCCAAGACAGAAGGGACGGATGAGCTGACTGGCACACTGGGAGCTCCAGGCTCTGCTGCTGGTCAACACGGATCCTAAAGCCCAGTCATCTTTCCATAGCAGTAATAAACCATTACTGACGTAAATATAGATTTTTGAGTTTATTTTGAGACAGGGTCTTGCTGTGTTACCCAGGCTGGAGTGCAGTGGTGTGATCGAGGCTCACTGCAGTATCAATCTCCAGGGCTCAAGCCATCCTCCCACCTCAGCCTCCAGAGTAGCTGGGACTACAAGCCTATGCAACCAAGCCTCACTAATTTTTTAATTTTTCTTTTGTAGAGACAGGGTCTATGTTGCCCAGGCTGATTTCAAACTGGCCGCAAGCGATCCTCCTGCCTCGTCCTCTCAAAGTGCTGGGATTTGCAAGTGTAAGCCACCACGTGTGGCCTGAATATAGGTTTACATGTATAGTCAATCCTCACCAGAGCTCCAAAAAGGACACGGTATGATTTGCTGCGCGATTGTTCCTACAGCACAGCTGAGGAAACAGTGCCTGAAGAGGCTGGGTCACTGCCAGGATCTCACTGCCAGCCAAGTGCAGGGCCATCGTGCTCCAAAGACCCTACTCACAGCCACTCTGTGTCCTCCCCGACACCGAGCTGGGTGCCCTCCCATCCCCATGCCTGTGCTGCATACAGACCTGGCACTTCATGAAGCGTGTGCGCCTGTACCCCACCATGTCCCAGTCTCTTTCCCACCATTTGGTCTTGAGCAAGAAACAGGAGACGGGGCTTTTCTTTCTCTTTTTTTTTTTTTTTGAGACAGAATCTTGCTCTGTCGTCTCGGCTGGCGTGCAATGGTGTGATTTTAGCTCACTGCAACCTCTGCCTCCCGGGTTCAAGCGATTCTCCTACCTCAGCCTCCCAAGTAGATGGGATTACAGTCGCCTGCCACCATGCCTGGCTAATTCTTCAATTTTCAATACAGATGAGGTTTCACCATGTTGGTCAGGCTGATCTTGAACTCCCAACCTCAGGTGATCCACCCACCTCGACCTCCAAAGTGCTGGGATTACAGGTGTGAGCCACCATGCCTGGCCTGAGATGGGGCTTTTCTGAGAGAAAAGTTTGCAGGATCACAGGTGGGCCTGGCCCAGGAGCTTCATGGATTCTAAGGCCCTCTTTCGGAGAGGGAGTGTTTCAGGGAGAGGTTGCCTGGGAGTTAACTTAGGCAGAAACAGGACAGGAACCTGACCCCATACTGTGGGTCCCTGCACTTAGAACAGTGCCTTACACTGAGCTAGATGCTGGAATGGCCTCTGACCCCCAGGGCAGTGCCTGGACCCAGAGCCCAGCCCAGACTCCCGTGAAGGGCAGGTTCCTCCCACTGTGGCGTGAGCTTACTCAGGGGGTCTATCCTGATCCATGTCATGCCGAGGCGTGTTATTACAGGATTCTGCTGGAATTCTCTTCCTCAAACCTCTTCTGCTACAAGAGCTAAGGAATTTGACCTTTTTTTTAAAAAAAAAAAAAAAGGAGAAAAACCTCAGTGCAATTTCCTGAGAAGGTAGGTAGGGACAGGAGCAAAAGAGAGTCCACCCCTCAGTCAGCTATGAAGAGACAAAACAAAAATACTCTCCAGCCCCGCAGGGATCTCTACTCCTGTCCTCCTATGAGGGGCAGAAGGACCTCGTGCGGGCAGGGCGAGCAGCCACAGCACCGTGCTGGGAGAGCTGCAGACCTGTGGCAGAGCAGCTTCCAGGCACAGGGAAAAATCACTCCATTCTAAGAAAACGCAAAGTAAAAACTCAGGTCCAAAGGAGAAACGATAAACCAGCCCAAGCTCTTAATAAGCATGAAGTATCAGATCCACAGAAGCCAGAGATTCGGGAGTCAGTTTACAGCTCCAGTGAGGGCTTCACCAGGAGTAGCAGCAAGAACAGAGCCCAGGCCTCTCAAGTCCAAGACGCCAGAGACTCCTTCCCCATTCCCTCCCTCAAAAGGTTGAAGAGAGGAATGAGAGTACCATCCCGGGCTTGGGAGGCCAGGAGGAGGTGGTGTGTAGCCCAGCTGGGCTCCGTGGCATGGGGCTGGCTCTGCATTAGGGGGCAGTCGAGGCCCAGGCAGCCACTGGGTGCTTTGTTACCGAGCAAATCTCCCAGGCGCTGCCCGCTGATTCATAGCTAACTGGGCGGCAGACATTGGTTTATGTTCAACTTTCCATCTCATCAGTGAGAGTTACGGCGCTACATGTGGAGTTCACGTTTTTCAGAGGGGGAGGGAGAGGTGGCTCAAGTGTGAAGACACAAACATGTCCACATGCGTGCACACAGGCATGCACACAAGTCAGGGCCACAACTTTTTTCCTATTTAAGAGGGAGGGCGACTGGGCTGAGTCAGCCGCCGCCGAGGCAGCCTGGAACATCAGGAGTAACCTTTTGTCCACTGTTGCTAGGAGCCCCAGTGCAGGTCATCTGCCGCTGGGCAGACGTTAGGCACCAGGCTGGCTGCCGGGCAGGGAGGGGAGCACAGCCTGACCTTTGCAGGGGAGGTGTTGGCAAGCAAAAAAAGGCTTTCTTCCCTCTCCTGTGCCCCAGGCCTCTTTTCACTGGCCAGGAGATTGTGGAAGGCAGGACCAGCCCAGACCCATGTGCTTCCGAGTGGCCAGCACCCCCCCACTGGACAGAGGAGCAAGCTAAGGCCAAGAGAGGGAAGGCTGGCTCCCCGAGGACACACAGGGATTTGGCAGCAGGGCTGGACTCCAACCAGAGTGTCCCACTCCCAGGACAGGGGACTTCATCACAGTAACCAGAGGAGGGGCTGCCGCCCTCAGAGCCAAGCCAGTTTGGAATAGTTGGGGTCTGGGCGTGGGGAAGACCAGTGGTTCCCTACCTCCAACTGTGGCATGGAGTCCAGCAGTTGGGGCGCCCCGCCTCCTCTCTAATCCTTCTCAGCAGAGGTGACCCTGCCTTCTGTCAGTCTGGAGGCGGACAGTAGGGCGGAGGAGCTGGAGGGGGTGGTGCTTCTGTCCCCTGGAGGAGCGAACACAACCACCCCTGACACAGCACCTCTGTCCTCCTCCCCAATAGGAGGCCACATCTATCAGACATACTCCCCACCTGCAGGGAAGCAGACAGGGCCAGGTGAGGCTCAGAATGGGGAGGGGGTTTTATTCCCCAACAGACAGGCAGTTATCAAGAAGCTGCGGATCCCACCGCCCCACCCAGGCCTGTCTTCCTGAGCAACTGGCCAATATGAGCCTCAGTTTCTCATCTATACAGTGGGAATGCTATCGGTTCTTAGGACTATCTCATAGAGTCAAATGAAATCACAGCAGGGAACAGCTTTTCTAACTTGGAGAGTGCTTGCACCAGCAACTATTAACATAAGAGGGCGTCAGACAGTTCTACTCTCAGGCCTGAGACCACTGGCTGGGGTGCGTGGGGAGGGCTAGGCTGGGCAGCCCCAGGTAAGGAGTCTGCTGAGATAGCAGGCACCAACCTCGGCTTCTCACTGCCACACCTGCCTTCTGCCCCCAACCTATGTGGGCAGTAAGCTGGGCCTCCTTTAGGCTCCAACATCCACTAGAGGCCACAAGTCACAGGCAGGAAAGCTGCCCTCAGTCTCACCCAGCCGCCACTCCTGCTCAGGCCACAGCCACCTCCAGAGGGGACCGCAGCTGGACTCCACACTGGCCAGCTGGCCAAGGGTCCAGCCCCTCCAGGCCATGGAACCTCTTCCTGGGATCACATTGCTCCCCTTATCAGGAACCTTCCATGGCTCTCCTCGACTTTAAGTCCTTCTTGTGTCTATTCCTGGCTCCATCCCCACACCCCAGCCTGCAGTCCAGGCCCCTGCCACCCCAAACTCGCCCCATCACATCACATCCTGGCATAGGCTCCCTCTCGCCTGGCACACTCCCCCACCTCTATTCACTGCCAACTGCCTCCTCCTCCTCAGCCCAAATGTCAGCCCCTCGGAGAGGCTTCCCCAGGCAAGCCATGCTGGCTGCGCCCTGCACCTGGCCCCAACGGCATTCTTCCTGTCAACCTCTCCAGCCTGGCACTCAGTCACTGCCTACTCCCTCCACCAGACTACGAGCCCCTTGAGGGCAGGGCAGGGTCCGTGGCTGCCTCTTGGGTAGCTGACAGGTCCCTGCCCTTACACACCACGTCTGACCGAGGGGCTAAGGGAAGATCAAGCAAGTCCGTCCGGGTCTCACATCATGGGGGCTCAGCTCCTTCCCTTGCCCTGCCTTCACTTCACCATCTGTCAGATGGGTGGGGACCCCGGCGCCCCGCCACCAAGCTTCCACTAGTAACAGGCTTTGGAAACCAAAAGCAAACAAGGTGGTTTAATTCTTCCCAAGTCTCCCCTTGTCACAAACTTCTCCTCTTCAGCACAGAGAGGCCTTTCCTGCCGCAGCAGCTTTCTGGCAGGAGGAATGTCCTCTCCCTCTGCTGGCTCCTGCTTCCCCCTGGAGACCAGGGCAGGAAATGGACAGCATTTGGCTCAGCTTTTGAGAACTGCTGCAGTTGCTGCCAGGGGTATGTTCTCATTCACTGGGCTTTGACTCTTCCTGTGAACATGTCACCCACCCCACAGCTCACAGTGCCCAAAAATCTCCACTGGGCATCCTGCCACTGCTTAGTTACCACCACTGTCAAACAGCTCACCACTTCATCATTAATTTGGCAGATGACAGAAATGTATTCTATACAATGATTCAAATTGGCTTCCCTTTTCTCTTCTCTCAAGGACTTGGAATCTGGGGCTGAGGGCTCAGAGGGGCATGTCTGAGTACATGGCAGGTTCTCCATAGCAGAACTTCAGATAATTCAAGACAGTCATTAGAGACCTCAGGAGGCTACCCTTCTCCCAGAGAAGTCCCAGCTACTTCTGCAGGAGATGAAGAAAGATTTTGGGTCATGCATGTTTCTCTCCCCTCTTATTGTCTGGGTCGTATCTCTGGCTCTTGGGCTCCACGCATTGTTTGCTCTTTCTCATCCTCTCCCCATAACCAATGGGAAGAGTTCTCTAGGAACCTCAACATCTTTCTAAGGCTGGTGGGCCTGGCTGGCAGGAATGAGGACTCAGTGGAAAGGGGATGTGTCAAATACTCCCTACTATCCTTCACCAAGGTGGCAAGTCCCTACTATCCTTCACCAAGGTGGCAACCATCTAGATGTTCAAAGCAGGATGAGCTAAGCTTTTGGCAACAGGAGCTGGGACCCCTCCTCCAGGACTTTTCCAGAGAAGGCAGTCTTTAACCCTGTGACCTCTGCTGGGTCTCTGTCACACAGCATCCATCATCAAGATGGTCAGCTACTTCCCGGCCAGGTGTGGTGGCTCAGGCCTGTAATCCCAGCCTGAGGAGGCTGAGGTGGGTGGATCACTGGATGTCAGGAGTTTGAGACCGGCCTGGCCAACATGGTGAAACCCCATCTCTACTAAAAATACAAAAATTAGCTGGGCGTGGTGGCGAGTGCCTGTAATCCCAGCTACTCAGGAGGCTAAGGCAGGAGAATCACCTGAACCCAGGAGGCGGAGGTTGCAGTGAGGTGAGATCACCACTGCCCTCCAGCCTGGGTGACAGAGTGAGACTGTGTCTCAAAAAAAAAAAAAAAAGTGGTCAGCTACTTCCTGAGCATTGGCCACAGTGCCCAAGTCCCCATCTCCATAAAGCCACTTGAAAAATTGCAGAGTAGCTGTTATGGAACACAGATCTGGCCAAGACATTATCCAGCCCAGAGTGCTGCCCTGGCTTCCCACTGCCCACCGGATCAAGCCCACACTCAACAAGGACCTTCAACAATTGCTGGGCAACCTCTCCAGCCTCATCCCCCGCTGAGCACCTGTCAACCACCTCATTCTAGACACCATCTTGGCCAGGGCTGCACTGCCTCCAGGAATGCCCTCCTGATTTCTCACCTTGGCAGGCAGGCCTCTCCTCTATCCTGCCACAGGGGATGGGTTGCCTGTCAGTCTCTCTGCTAGGCTGGCTGCTCCTGTGGGCAGACTGTGGTTGATTCAGTTCGAGCCTGGAACCAAACCCCATGCCTTGCATATCAAAGATGGCCAATGACAGTCATAACCACAGTCCTTTCTCCTTCTGTGACTTCATTTCCCCATCTATAAATGAGAGGATTGGACTACATCAGGGATGGCAAATAGGATGCGTAACACCACTGACAAATTCACGTTCATGGTAGACATTGCCAGTCACTATCTGTTGAACCTGGACACACAGCTTCAGAATCATTCTCATGGTGTTCTCGGCAGGCACCACACATCAAGCAGAGCTGGCATTTGAATGGAAACTTATTTGCTACTTCTTTAGATAAGAGTTATGGTTTCTCTATCTCTTTTCGGTCTCTCCCTCCTTTTATCTAATTCTCTACTCTCCCTGCTTCCGCCATCCAATCAAATGTGTATCTACATTTGGACTTTGGAGTGTTTGTGGAAGAGCACCCCATGAGGAACTGGGAAAGCTGGGTTTAGACTCTGATTACAGCCCCTGGTTAACTTTGGGCAAGTCATTTACCTTTCTGAGTCTCACTTTCCCAATCTGCATGCCTTCTCTGCAGAAACACTGTGATGAAAATGAAATTAAGTTGCATGTTTAAAAACACTGTGTAACTGAAAACAACTAGTGGAATTTAAAAACAAAACAAGAAGAAAAACAGCCTGTACCCAATGCTCAGTTCTCCATGACCCCTGACCTCCTGTGAGTCCCGTTTTGGACTTAGAAATCCTTACTGGACAGTGCCCTCCTTAGGACCACCACCTTAGGGCCAAGGAACTTAGAAATTCTTACTGGACAGCGCCCCCCTTAAGGACCAAGGAACTAGGGAACCCACCCAGATCAGTGAGGCTGGCCAAAGCCAAGCTGGTTTTGCCACATGTGCAGCCCAACCGAGCTAAGCTGCATGAAAAAAAAAAAATGCCACTGCTTGATTATGTAAAATCCATCTGGATCCAAAGCAGAAAATCAAAGTTGGAAAGGCCCTCAGAGACCACCTCGTCCAGCCTGCTCTATCTACTGGTGAGAAAACTAGGGTCCAGAGATGGGGAGCAACTTGCCCAAGGTCAGGCAGCAAGTACGCGGCCAAGTCCTCTTTGTCCTTCCCTGCTGCAAAACACCAGAATACCACTCCTGAACTTCCAAGCCAGCTTCCTGTTAGGCCCTCCCTGATTAGAATGTTGGATCTAGGGCTTTGGGGCTGCCTGGGCTCCTGTCCTGTAATGTGAGCAATACAAATAAACTCAGTTCAAACATTTACTGGGTCCTTAGTATATGCCAGGTGCTGGGGATGCCAATATTAGGGCTTTTTTTTTTCTTTTAAGGTGAGGTGTGGTCAGGTCAGTTTGCAAGCCACCTCCCTGCCAGCCCTTAACTTGCTACCAGAGACATCTCATGCCACGGGACCAGACAGGTACTGCCTGCCTTGGAAACCTGGACGTGGAAGAAGAAAAAGCTGATGGCAGACCCTCATGTGTGGATGGCCAAAACTTCTAACCCCAGAAGCGGAAGCCTGGCAGTCAGAGGCCTGCAGAAGCAAGGCCCCATGTTGCTTACCGACACCGACGGGCTGGGATGGAGGTGGGCAGCTGCTCTCTCCCACCCAACCCTGGAGGCCTGGGACTTCTACATTTGGGACCAGCTAGAGGTGAAGTCCTGACCTGAAAACTGGGCTGGCCACCCTAGGCCAGGGTCTGGCCATCGCTGGCTCAGCCATCCCAAGCCGACTCCCTGGTGTGAAGCCTTCCTGCAGCAGAGCTTCCTACGCAGGCCTTGGCCAAGCAGGGAAAAGAGTGCAATTGTTGGTAGCAGATAAAATCCTCGATACCATCTCTATTTCCCTTCTAATATCAGACTGGCTGGCTGCAATACTAGTGAGGGGCAGGGCCAGCAATCAATAGCTAATATTCCTGTTGTAAGCAGGCCTACTCCTGAAATGGGCAGTCAGAGAGATACCCTTTCCACTTGGCAGTGTCCGAGCCTGAGCGGTTCAGCATCATGGCCGGGAAGGACCAGGCCAGGTACCTGGCCTAGCCCATCCTCCTGCATCTGACTGATGGGGAAATGATGCCGGGAAGTGAAAGAAAGGAATCACCCAATGTCACCCAGGAAGCAGAGAGGCCAAGAAATTGCTCTCTGCTGTCTGCTGGATGACCCCGTCAGCTCTTGATGGCTCACCATGCCTGGGAAACAGAGGTGACCTCAAGTCAAGAAGGTCCAAAAGTTACCTCTGTTTGATGGTGGCTAGTAATGGCTAAATAAGGACAGGAATCAGTCTTGGCTTTCTGACCACACACCCCAAACATCACAGGGGAGGGCCCAAGAAGTATGTCTGAAATTAGGCCTTAGCCATGGACGATTATACCAAAGCAGGAAGTTGGGAGCTGCCCACGTATCAGGCAGACCTGAGCCTTGTCCTAGACTCAGGACAAAATAGAAGTCAACGGCCTATTTTTAAAACATTCAACTGGGTGTTGTCTACTTCTTTCTACCACAGTGGTCTAATCTGCACCGGACACCCAGATGCCAGCAAGCAGCCTCAATCAGGATGCACACAGATGAAGCATGGTACCTGGGTGGGTCCACCAGACAGGGAAGCCACACCTGCACTGTATCAAGAGCATCCATGGCATGTGAGCCTAGAAAGAATTCCCAACTGGACAGAACGCCAGTGGGAAAGGCCCACGGATGGGTGTGGGGCGCCATCTGCAGCAGCCAGGAAGGTGCCTGCCTTGGTGAGGATGAGCCTGTCGCTGGCCCCTTGGATTTCCTCCCTGGGAGAAGGACAGCAGCCCCTCTGGCTCCTGCCTTTCTTGGGTCCATGGCTTTCCAGTATTTTAAGGTCTAACTCTCAACCCATCTTCAACATGTCTGCAGCCTTGCCCCAAGCTGAGACCCTGGCAATGCCTGGTCCAGTTCAACCTGAAGCTCACACACCTATTTCTGGGGCTACACTCATCTCCGCCCCTTGTACAAGGCTCCAGTTTTGGCAGTGTTCTGGGAATGCATGCAGATCCACATGTGGCCATCCAATGCCCCAGATGGCCATCCTGCATCCCTCTCTCTCCTCCCACCACCATCACGTGACCTACCACTTCTGTTTTGGGGGAACACCTGAATTTCACTGCCATCCTTCTAAGCTGGTGAGCAGCATGTCCCAGCCCTCTTCTCTCAGGAGTTAACACCAACCGAAACACAAAATCTTGTCAAGTAGAATCATCTTCCAGGTCATCTCTCACCTAGAGGGAAACCGCTTTAAAACCTAGATGTTTGTCAGGTCTTTGCTCAGATGCCTCTAGGGCCAGAGACCCCCTGCCTTGATGTGGGGTGAGCACAGGTGCTAAATTCTGACCTATACCAAGCAAAAGTGTCCTTGGACTTTGCCTCACTGGTCCTAGTTCTGAATTCTAGGGTTGCACAGAGGAAATTTCTGCCTCCTTTTCCACACAACAGCTCTTTCCATGTTCTTATCTGGGAGTGCCAATCTTTCAAAGGATGTGGGGAACTCGGGCAGATTCTCAAACTCAGCTGCTGACAGGCTTGAAAGAACGAGAGATGTTATGATCGAGAGTGTCATCATAAAAGTTCCTTACAGCCCTGCACGCTGTACCTCTCTAAGATGGCATTCCCTAGACTCAAGTTGGCTTAAATCACACGAACCGCCAGGGAGAAGGTAGAGACAGAGGAGGCGGCGCAGAAAGGGTGGCAGCCGCGCCCAACCTGGCCAAACAGAAAGCCCATATTCACACACCCCAGAAAAAGCCGAACAAGGTGTCTCTTGGAGAAGGCCAGACTCTCGACCCACGTGGGATCTGTTCCTGCCTGTGGTGGGCAGAGCACTGGCACAGATGCTTGTGGGATGCTGTCTGTGATCACACTCAGAAAAAATCAAGTGGTTAACCAGAGGGAAAGGATTCTGAGACCTGCCAGGATGGTGGGTTTTTGTGTTTTTTTAAGATTACGCCTAAGGTTTGTAGTTTGGACAGGCAAAGTAAACAATGACAACAGCAGCAGCAACAAAACAGAAACAAAGAACAATTTACTGATTTTTTTAAAAGACTTTTGTTAAAAGAAAGCTCCACAGTGGCCTGGAAGTAGCCCCCACTGCCTCCCCGGCCAGGGGCAGACTGTGTCGCGCCTACGAAGCTGGCATAAAGAAAGCAAACTCTAGCAGAAGTGCAGGCAATACAGGAGGTTTCTGCTTTCCCATCTTTGTCTCCCTCTCAGCTTTTAGAAGGACTGTGAAAGGGATGGCAAGGGAAGGATTTGAACCAGCAGAAAGCAACTGTATTTAGATCATGGCAAACTGAGCTACTTACTTCTCTCCTGCCCTCCCACCTGCCCAGGGCCTCGGCCTGGAATACAAGGTGGAGCACAAGACCCATGGGCCCCGCACGTACCTGAAAGAAACCCGGCGGGATGGGGCCTCCCGGCATCCCATCGTTGGGGGGAATGTTGCCAAGCACGGGGCTCCGGGCAGCTGCTGCACTCTGTGGAGACAACAAGGCAGAGTGTTAGTGGCCAAACCCACAACCAGAGACATAGAGTTCTGACTGCTGGCCTTGGCTCTCCCTGTCTGTCCACGTTCCCCGTGGACCTTCCTCACAGGCCACTTTCTGCTTAAAGCCCTCCAAGCATCCCAGGGAAGTGTCATGTTCCTACCGACTGGACACAAGTAGGGCTTATACACTCAGACCTGGACTCAATTCCCAGGTGTGGCCCCCACTGAGCAAGCAACGAATTCTGAGGCTCTTTTTCCTCATCTCTAAAATGGGAGGGCCGGGCTTGGTGGCTCACATCTAAAATCTCAGGACTTTGGGAGGTTGAGACTGGAGAATCGCTTGAGCCCAGGGGTTTGAGACCATCCCGGGCAACATCGGGAGACCCCGTCTCTACAAAAAATAAAAAATTAGCTGGGTGCGGTGGCATACACCTGTAGTTCCACTTACTCGGGAGGTTGAGGTCGGAGGATTGCTTGAGCCCAAAAGGTTCAGCCCTATCTCAAGTAATAATAATAATAATAATATTAATAATAATAATAAAATGGAGGAGCAATGTCCACCATTCAGGGAGGCTGCAAGGGCAGCCTGAGACAAAGTACCAAAGGTACCTCCTGCGGTGCACAGCAGGGGTGCATGGCCAATGTGCAGTGGCTGCTCCTGGTATTATATGGCCCCGGGCCGTGTCTGCCCAGCTACTCTGAGAAGCTCTTGGCAGGCGAGTGATTTATAAATTTCTGTGCCCTCTGCAAGTGGCTGGCATGTCATATAGAGCAAAAGATCAATAAATATCCATGACTCAATGAATAAAGGGACAGACCAACTGAGAAACACTGCTGGAGAGGGTGACGGAGGGCAGAGCGTGTTCTTGGCCCTGCAGGGTCCTAGGTGTCTCATGAGAGAGGGGGGCCTCACGAAGTGGGGGGACCATCATTCCTTTTCTCTTTAAACGCAGCTGTTCTGGCATTTGCCTGGTATATCTGCCTCAACAAATGCCTTCCAAGGGTGAGTAGACATTGCTCTCCCCAGCCTGGCCTCCTTCCAAAGGATCTGTGTGCAACCTATTCAGGTGGTCGGCGTGTCTGTGCCTGGCCCCGTGCTCACACAGGCAGGGATGAGGCTGAGACATCTGGGCCCAAGCCCTGAGGAAGCCACAGGTCTGACAGTCCTACCTGGAACTGGGCCCAGCTCCTTCCCACTGATTCTAGGCCTCCAGGGGCTCCTCCTACAGGAAGGCCACCTCTAACCTTGGTGGTCCCCAAAGCCCACCATGACTGAGAAAGTGAAATTTGGTCATCAATCATCTCCCAGGGTTCTGACTGATTCTCTGGAAGAGGAGTGAGCCCCTTGGGGTCAGGAAACAAAACACCTCTTTTCCTCTTAGAAGCACAGCCTCCCATCACCACCTTCAAGAAGCCACTCTCTTTCCTTTCATTGGCGGTAAAGTAGGAACCAGAGGCCGGGCGTGGTGGCTCATGCCTGTAATCCCAACACTCTGGGAGGCCAAGGTGGGTGGATCACCTGAGGTCAGGAGTTTGAGACCAGCCTGGTCAAAATGGCGAAACCCCGTCTCTACTAAAAATACAAAAATTAGCTGGACGTGGTGGTGGGCACCTGCAATCCCAGCTACTTGGGAGACTGAGGCAGGAGAATTCACTTGAACTCAGGAGGCAGAGGTTGCAGTGAGCCAAGATTGCGTCATTGCACTCCAACCTGGATGACAAAAGCAAAACTCCCCATCTCAAAAAAAAAGGAACTAGAACCTCTAACTTCCAACTTTGATGAAAGGAAATGAGGTAATGTGCAAATCCCACTAATATACTGCATGCAACAAAATGAACAAACAGACCTGGAATCAAATGCACCTGGTTTTCAGCACTGTCACCTCTACTAGTAAGTGGGATGACTGCAGGCAAGCCACTCAGACTTTTTGAATTTGCTTCATTTAAAAAACGAGATAGATGTTGTCCCACCTCCTCACCAGGGTTGTGGGGAATAAAGTGACAGAATGGGCTGTTTTGTAAGCTGGAACAGCTCTGTGAATCTAGAAACAAAGAAGTACAGGGCATACAGTGGGTGTTGAGCAGACCCCAGGTGAAGAGAATGGGCAAGCCACATGTTACTTTTCAAAATGATTCTGCCTACAGAAAATATAGCCCTCTCTGTAAGAGCTATCCTGCCAACCATCCTATAATGTGTACAAGTTTCAAGCATCTCCAAAAATTAGGATTGTATATCTCCCCATCCCCCAGGTCTGAGGTCACAGGCCCCTGCCTTGCCCCTGCCTCACCCCTGCCCGGCACTATCTGAGATGGGGCCTCGTGAGGGAATCACCAGCTTATCCATTAGCTGTATTACTGTTGGCTGCATTACTGTTTCTCTGTGGTCAGTGGTTCTGTGAAAATGGCAACTTTTTATGATTAACAGCCAACAATTACTCCTCAGCAACAAGAGCAAAAAACATTTTTTTTAAATGGGGTAAGGTAAACATCCATCTACATTTTCTTCAGGTTCTTTCAGAGACTGGTGTTACATTTAACAGTTTCATTCTTCTTATGTACCATTATTTAACCAGTTTTTTTTTTTTTTTTTAGGGGCGAGTTCTCACTATGTTGCCCAGGCAGGCTGGTTTCATGTAATCCTCCCACCTCAGTTTCCCAAAGTGTTGGAATTACAGGCATGAGCCACCACACCCAGCCTACTGACCAATGAAATAACAGGCATTAAATCTCAGTGTCTGCTAATCTGGCAGTTAGTATCCCTTTGGTATTTGGTATTCTGAGTTACCTCTTAGGTCATTTCCTTTAGAAATGGTTTGCATTGGCCACTTGTAGATCTAATTTTATGGCAAATCATTCATGTCCTTTGCTATTTGGGTATTCGACTTATTAATATATTGAGGATCTAGAATAAGGGTGTTATAATTTTTTTAAAAAAGTTAAAAATTATTATTATTATAATTAGAGACCTGGTCCCCAGGCTGGAATGCAGTGGCCTAATCATGGCTTACTATGGCCCCAAACTCCTGGGCTCAAGGGATCCTCCTGCCTCAGCCTCTCAGGTAGCTGGGAATACATGTGCACACCACCATACCCAGCTAATTTTTAAAATTTTTTGTAGAGATGAGGTCTCACTATGTTGCCCAGGCTGGTCTTGAACTCCTGCCCTCAAGCAATCCTGCCACCTCAGCCCCCAAAAGTGCTGTCATTACAAGTGTGAACCATCGTGTCTGGCCTAAAAAAAAAAATTAAATGAAAACTTGAACCTATGAGTACTTTGTTGCCTTATTTATGAGGCACCTTCACTCTAAGATGTTGTTTTCCTATGAGATCAGGAGTGAGTCAGTGGTTCTAGGAACTGGAGGTAGTGGATGGTCCACAGTTCTTTGAATGCAATGGCCGGGGTCACCATGGTTCTAGTAAAGGCATGGTGTAATTCTCTGAAATGTGGGGTGGAAGATGGAGTTTTGCTGTTCTCCAATGAAGGAGGACAAAAAACCAAGACTATGTTAGCAGTGACTAAGGGGCAGGAAGCTGAGGAGACGCCTTTATCATTTAAAGCTTCTCAAGCAGCAAAACTAAGTCGTCCTGCAGTGCTTAAATTTGTGCCTTGAATTTTGATAGTTATTGCTGTTCCCCTTTGATTATGAAGCAAACATGTGCTCATAACAAAAAACTTTAAAAAGGGCAGAAAAGTGTGAAGAAGAAAACGAAAAGCAGCAACTAGTGGTATAGGGCAACAAAAGAGTTAAGAGGTTGGGAAAGGCTCAGAAATAACTTGCTCACAAAATCTAAACCAAGGTACCCTCCCCCCAACCACATCTATGAACATTACACTGAATCCCTGCACCAACCCTCCTGCAGCTCAAGGCAGCAGGGGCTGTTTCTCCTGTCTCTGAGACCCAGCAAAATGCGAGGCATATAGCAGGTGTATTAGCAGGATCTAGAATAAGGGTAATTCATACTTAAAAAAAAAAACTTAAAAATTATTATTATTATAATTAAAGACCTGGTCCCCAGGCTGGAGTGCAGTGGCCCAATCATGATTACTACGTGTATTATTTAGAGACCTGCTCAAAGCTGACCGTCCAGAGCCAGGCCTTTCCAGACTGCTAGGAATCGGCCTCCCTCTATGGTTTCCAACTTTGAGCTGGAGCTCCATTAAGGAACTCAGCAAAGCGTCTCATGAGTTTTCTCTAACAACACAAAACCAAAACCCCTGAAAACCCCCGTTATTCACTGAGGCCTACAGCATGCCAGGGCTGCGGTGGGTGCACGGGCTAGAAGTCCCCCGTGGAAGAAGAAAGAAAAGAACATTGGATTGAGAAGCTATAGATCTCCTAGCTGGGAGCCCAAGGACAGGCCTCTTTCTTGTTCTGGGACTCAGTTTCCCCATGTATCCAATGACAGGGTTAGAGGAGATGACCACTAAGGCTCTTCTTCCAAGCTGCTCTCCCCAGCTAAGTCTACACACCAAGGGGAGCTAGGACTGGAAACAGCAGCTCTTACATGAACAGGACAGCAACCCTCTTTCCAGAGCACCTGGGTTTTAACTCTTCTCTATTCATTATAGGCCATTTTGTGATCAAAGATTAAACACTACCCAGAGACCTGTTATCTGAGCCCACAGATAACAGTGGCTGACTTTTGGGTTCTAACCGCCCAGGCCTTCATCACCAATGCTTATCCACTTTTTGGACTCAGGAAAGCCGACTCATACCACCCACGCAGTTTGGTAACTTGCACTTTAAAAAACAACAACAAAAACAACAAATAAAGCTAATTTAAAATTCTTTTCTAAACAGCAAACAGGCCTTAAACAAGGTGATATAGCCCATTCCAGCCAGCTGCCTCCTCTAAACCTACAGTCAACTTGAAAAGCCCGAGGTGCTTTCCCAGAGCACTGCCTGAAATTTGCCGTTCACAGCCAGGGAGACTTGTGAGAAGGACGGATCCCACAGCCCCCTCTCTAAAGAGTAGGGTTTCTTGATGATCCCAGGATGGGTACACAGCCATGGGGCTCAGGGACTGCCCCTGCCTCCGCCCCATCCATGCTCCAATGGGACAGACACATGCCACTGCAGCCAGAGATCCCCCGCAATCCCACTCCGTAAGGACACCTGAAAACCTCAGCACCAGCCCGCAATCCCACTCCGTAAGGACACCTGAAAACCTCAGCACCAGCCCTGCAATCCCACTCCGTAAGGACACCTGAAAACCTCAGCACCAGCCTCGCAATCCCACTCCGTAAGGACACCTGAAAACCTCAGCACCAGTCCCACTATAGGAGATGGATATTCCCCCTCTAACCTCCAGGGTGGAGAAGCAGGGTTCAAACCTGGGGCCTCAGAGAGGTGCTTCCAAGAGAAAGCACCTTGGAAGCCAGGCTGAGGAATGGAACTTTCTGCTCTGGGCAATGGCCAGGGGAGGGGAGGACATCTACTGCCCCACCTCGCCCTGTGCCAGGCATACTCATGCTTGCTCAACAAATCCCAATACCACCAGAGTACCCCAAACTCCAGGAGCAAGTGGATTTGACAAGTCCCCACACTCCCAGAGGCCTCTCATCCCACCCTGAGAGAGAAGTATCTCAGAGTAGGCAACAGTGTTCATGCTTTTCCTTTAAGAAGCAATGGTCCAGGGGCATTCCCTGCAAGATACTATCTTCTGGCCTCATTTCAAGAACCCGAGCTATCCTGGCTCACAAACTAGCCTGAGACCCCGGCTCCAACCCTCTCGTTAAAATTAGTTCTAGGCACATGAAGCTTCTGGAAAACTGAATAAAAACAAATGCCCAGAAGGAAATGTGGGACTCCTGCCAGGTCGGCCAACCCCTCCTGACTGCTTTAAAGGCTGCAAAATGGTACTTTGTTCTGCAAATCCCCTCCCCTCCTTGCCCTGCCCTAATACTCAGACCTTGGCGTGTAGCAGCTTGGGGCCATATGCAGAACCGCATGTGCAGATGACTTCCTTGACTGAAACTCAACACAGGCTGCATGGCCCAGGGCCCAAAACACCAGGGGGTGGGAGGTGTGTACTGAGGGTGGAACCATGTGCTCAAAGCTGGGAAATGGAGATCACTTAGGGGAGCTTGGAGCACTCCTGTGATGACTACATTCAGAGGGCAAGTGAGACAGGAAGCCTCCAAGTGACACCTGTCTGGTGGCCTGGGGAAGGACGGAGGGAGGGATGCTGGCACTGGTTTCAGCAAGACAGGGGCTTCTGTGCTAACTATAGAGTAACCCGGGTCCCTCTGGGGCCAGGTTTCCCAGAGGGAATTTCAGCAGCATCAACAAACTAAAGATACAAATCAGGAATGGAAGCAACCGGGGGAATGTCATCACCCAGATGGAAAGGCCAAGACAGACAGAACTGGGGTTCAAAGAAGGGAAGGGGACAGGAAGAGGATTCCTGGTTTCATATGCAGACCACAGAACAGAATCAGTTTTGGAGAACAGGGGCTCTAATTGTGCAGATTGGAGAAAACAGAGCTGTTGCTACATGAAGAGGCAGAACCAGCTGACGTTAAAAACAGGTTTGGATGACACACAGGAGTGACACGAGATCCCTGCCTTCAAATAGTCAGGAGGCCATCGTGTGGGAGGAGGGAAGGACGTGCCTCCCTGCACCAATGGATGGCCCTGGGTCCAACAGTAGATGCCCCGAGCTACAAAAAGCTTCTTTGCTGCCTCAGGAGGGGGCAGGCTGTGATAATTTGGGGTCGCTCCCAGTGGAGACATGGCACAAACCATATTAAAAAAGGATTGCCATAGGACCCACCACCGCCTGGGCCTGGGGATTATTAAGACAGAAGAGTCCTGCACTGAGGGTCCCAGGATCAGGATTCCAGCTCTGGCTGCAAACCACCTACTGTGTGATCTGATCATGCCTTCCTGTCCTGGGCCCTGGGCTCCACACAAGGCAGCTGAGCTCCTGCTGCTCCAGTGACACTGTGGATGTCAAAGGAGCTCTTCAGCAAGCGACCTGAAAAGGGCCACGTACAGACAACAAAAGCCTCAACCTGTCACGGCCAGGCCATCAGACCCAGATGAGGGTGGTGCTGATACCTGAGCTTATTTTACTAAGTCCCAGCTCATGTCTGCCACCTGGGTATGACCCTGGAATGCAAGAAGGGCTGGAGAAGAGACGGCTTTTTCATTTTGATCCCGTACACCAGTGGGGGTGTGGAGGGGTAGTATTTATTCCCCAACATTGCTGGGAAGGTGTCATTTCTGTTTTCCTTGTAAGGAAATTGAGGCACAGAGAGTTGTACTATCTCAAGGTCAGGCAGCTAAGTGGCTCTAATGTTAGTCCCTCTGTGCCTCCACCTTTTATCTTGGGTTCAAAAAACAAAACCACAGTCCACTCTGGGAGGCCGAGGTGGGCGGATCACGAGGTCAGGAGATCGCGACCATCCTGGCTAACACGTGAAACCACGTCTCTACTAAAAATACCAAAAAAAATTAGCTGGGTGTGGTGGCGGGTGCCTGTAGTCCCAGCTACTCAGGAGGCTGAGGCAGGAGGCTGGCGTGAACCCAGGAGGCGGAGCTTGCAGTGAGCCAAGATCAGTGGCACTGCACTCCAGCCTGGGCGACAGAGCTAGAGACTCTGTCTCAAAAAAAAAAAAAAAAAAGTACACACACACACAGTCATGTCCCACCCACCCCTGTAGTTCCCAGGAAAAGTTCTGTGTGCTTTGACTCTTATGAAAGAAAATAGCCGGCACTTCATTAAACACACGAGAAAGGCACAATCCATTCCCGTGTTTGAGACTGTCTATATGTTTTGTGCTTCCCCAAGTAGGCTGACCTTCTAGCTCTGCTCTTTCTGACAAATACTTCAGTGTGTTGGCATTCACCAAGGGGTGCGTGTGTGTATGTGTGTGCACGCACATGTGTGTCAAGGAATGCAAGATCCCACCAAAGAGTCTGTTGGATCTAACTGGCAAATTATCCTGGGAGAAGAAGGAGAAACAAGTTTGGGGGTGGCGGGGGGCAGTAAAAAGGTTACAAGTGCTTTTTACACATGGGATGCATCAGCAAACACTCACTTCTGGGGCCATCCCGACTGCGCTGTGCTCACCAGAGCAGATGACAGGTTGCGGGTCTGCCCCGCAGGTCAGGAGGATGCAAGGAGTTGTGGTGACAGAGAACTGAGGGACAGGGAAGTGCTCTGGGCAGGCTCTGTAAGCGGGGATTACGGGGATCAGGGAGGCTTTGTGGAAGAGATGGTACTTGAGCCGGGGCCTTAAAGGATGGCAGGACTCGAGGATGCGGGAGGTGATACAGGGGTGAGAAATTATGCTGTCATTTTAACCCTCCCTGGGCACAGGGCCTCCTGACAGCCTCTCATTCGAGAGCAAATCCCTCTAGGACACCATCCCCCCTCACCATCTCCAGGGTAGGGGGTGAGTATGGGGCTTGTTCACTTTCCCTTCCCCAGAATGGGGGAGTCCCCCTCAGGAGAGGAGCCAGCCACCTAGTCAGAGAAGGCTCACTGTCCCCAGGCGGTCCCTTGTGACCCAGCTCATGGTGTGGCTCATCCTGTCTCTTTCCCTCCATTCTCCCAACAATCCACAGTCACTATCAGAATACAGAGGCTCTGAGGAGTAAAGGGACTTGTCCAAGGTCACATGGCTGGAAATGGGCAGAACCAGAAGTCAAGCCCAGATCTGCTAAAACCACAGCCCCAGCTCTTGGCCATACCTCAGCTTCTCTGATCCAAGTTTCAGAATCGACACTTAAAAGTGGTCACCTGGAAACAGGTCAGGGCCCAGTCCTTGCATTCACCAGGGGCCAAGTCCTCGGGCACCTCACTTTACCTTCGGCACCCCTCATCATTTGCTAAGGAAGGGAGTCCCCTACCCTCTGTGGGGGGCATAGGGAACTTAAACATGACGCTTAGGTAAGGTGCCCAGCCAGACTCAGCCAAAGTAAGGGTTCAGCAACCGGCAGCCCAGAGCCAGAGACACAGCTCCAGGCAAAGGACCATGTGCTGATGTCCTAAGATTCCCTGACCACAGCAGACTGGGGATGGGGAGACAAAAAGGGGCTGAAAGCTGTGGAAAGACTAGGTCTTCCGATGGACAGGAAAGCCGATCTTCTGAGAAGGGGCCTCTCTCTTCTTAGTGGCCACCTTAGAAAAATACTATTTCTTTTTTTAAAAATGAAAGAAAGGTACTTCAGTCAGAACATTTCCCAAAAAAAGGAGGAAGTGAATTCCCTGGGCTGAGAAGTCTGAGGCCACCATACTGCCGGGCCCTGCCCATTCATCCCAGGAAGCACCCAACTTCTTCTGGGGACTGGATCAAAGGTCACTGTTTGGTAAGAGTTGGAGCCCCATGTATTTAATACTTAGTACCTGGTGAGAGAGTGGATCCCACACCCTCCTCCACGGGCAGATACCTCCCAGCTGGGCCACATGGCACAGGGCGCAGGTCCCAGGCATGTGCATGCAAGACAAGGAGGGTTAAGGGCTAGAGGTCCCCCCAGATGAACACTGCCGAGTAGATCAACAGCTCAGTATTTGTACAACGTTGATTTTCTTCTTAAAGAGAAATGAGCTTCAGGCCCTAGTTTACACCATTAGCAAAACACACACACACATTTCCCACTGTCTTAAAGGAGCCACTTACAACCGCAAACATGTCATAGTAGGCCAGTGACAGCTCCTTAACAATAACACTGGCAGTTGCTTCTGCAAAGTGGAAAATTCCCTGGTGTGGACCCGCGCACACGCTCAGTTCCAGTGACAACTTAATCCTGCCGGGACCGAGGTGTGCAGAGAACAGAAAACCACCTGCTTCTAGAAACTTTTTTTTTTAAGTTTAAAATAAATCATTAAAGGCAGGGCCCTCAGAACATCTTTCAAGGATGGGAGCCCACGCTCTCCTCAGTGAGCATCAAATTTAGTAGGGACCAAGTCACTTTCCCTCACAACCTCCTCTGTGACAAGACAAAATGTACAGTCTGACAAGTTCACCCAGGTCCCCCAATGCCAGGGAAGGGGCGCATAATTCAAACCCAACACCATCTCTTCTGTGTAAATGAACAGCCGGGAGTTCTTGAGCTCCTTGGGCCAGGACGGAAGGCAGTGAGCAGCGGGCCACCGTGGTCTGCACAGACGTCCCAGCGCACAGTTGCCACGCGGGCTCGGTGCTGAGCAGATGCTGTCTAAGCCTTTACAGCATGCACTAATTGCACTAATTTAGCTAACAGTCTCTGTTTCATCCCCCACCCTGAGTCAACCAGCGTCCTTTCCCGAGGCCACCCATAGCCTGTCTCGCAGGAGCACCTGATTTCATTTCCAGTAGGTCTGCATACTATCATTAACCAGAACAGCAAGGAGAAAGAAGGTGGAGAAGGTGGTCACCACATTTGTATTTATAGCCTGCAAGTATTCATTCTTGAAGAAAATCCTAATCTGACTTTATATTACCTTTCTGAGAAGTTCAATAGCACTGCATAAAATTGATGTTTGCATGTATGCATCACCGTGCTATTAGCCATGACAATCTGAAAGATGACTGCTGTGATGGTTGAG
>NW_026652280.1:73278117-73315586 GCF_009828535.3 Hylobates moloch | reverse complement strand
GCATTGTTTGTCTGGATTTTTCTGGCTCGCTGATGCCCTGTGTGGAAGGTAGCCAATTCCAGGTGTTATCAGTGTCACAGACAGAGGCCTATCAGCAGGCCCAGGAGGCACAAGACAACCAGGATTTCCCCTCTCCTTTCCCATAAATCACTGCCAGCCACACAGCACTTATCTTACAGGGACATTTCTGGAAAGTTGGCCACAAACTGCAACCAAGATATTTGGGTCTTAATCACAGCTGTTTAAGCAACAATGCTACTTTTGCCTGGAAACACTAATGGGAACTATGGTTTGTCAGAGCCAGAGCTTAAGTAGATGCATAAATTAACTTCTTGCCTGCTAACTTCACCCAGGAGAAAAGAAATTGGTTGGTGTGGCTTCCTCTTAACTAAAGGAGCCAATGCAATTTTACCATTGATGATTTGGCTCTCCTGTTTCTCCCTGTTGGTCTTAGCTGTAAATATCAAAAGATACCTACTATTTTGCTTGTTTCTTGACATATTCTAGAAGGTGGCAATTTGGCAGCATTGTCTGTCTACTACTGTGTGATTGCTCTGCAGATGCAGTGAAGGGATCTTATTCTCTCTTCAGGTTTCAGAAAGAGTTGTTCACAAAGAAGAAAATCACCAGAACCCAAGGTTAAGGGCTACCTGGCAGGTGTAGATGGAGGAGAAAGTGGGCAGCACTGCATCATCAAACACCAGACTGTGAAGTCCAGGGAAGAGACTTCATTCCACTAGCTATCCATATACTCAAATCATCAAAGTTAGCCCCATCTTACCTAGTAAGATGAAGGTAGATATACCAGTCTTCCTTACTCTACAAAGCTGCTCCAAGAACCACGAAATGAGACTTCATGAGCCAACCAGGAACACATGTTGAAAACTATAACTCATAGCTATAAGCATGGACTTTGGCACCAGAGAGAACGGGGGAGGAATGCCTTCTGACCTGGGCAAGTCATTTAACTCTGTGAGCCACTTATCTATAAATGAAAGGTAGTATTTTCTCTGCAGGACTATTGTTAAAGAGCTGGAATCATACATGAAAACTGCTAACAAAGTGTCTGGCATATAGTTGCCAGTAAAATAGTAATTCTGATTATCATAAACATAATGATTGTATTCTATGCAGATGTGTGCTGACAGGTCAAGAAACGCTAACATTAAGGGCCCAGCACCGTGGCTCACGCCTGTAATCCCAGCACTTTAGGAGGCCAAGGTGGGCAGATCACAAGGTCAGGAGATCAAGACCATCCTTGCTAACACAGTGAAACCCTGTCTCTGTCTCTACAAAAATACAAAAAATTAGCTGGGATTACGCACCTGTAATCCCAGCTACTTGGGAGGCTGAGGCAGAAGAATCGCTTGAACCTGGGAGGCAGAGGTTTCAGTGAGCTGAGATCATACCACTGCACTCCAGCCTGAGTGACAGAGTGAGACTCTGTCTCAAAAAAAAAAAAAAAGAAATGCTAACATTATTCCTATCAGGCTTCACCTTTGTGATAGTTAAACAAACAAACAAAAAAGAAAAAAATTAATCAGAAAAATTTTTAAAAAGCAAAACACTCCCAATATTCAATGTCAAGCTTAAAACCAACTCCGCACACCAGCCGGAGAGCACCAGGTCTTTTATCTCACTCCACCACCACCACCACTGCCGGCTCAGAGCACTCAGGGCCACATGTCATCACCAGAAAGCCTGCAACCATGAAAACCCAAAAGTCTGTTCCTCAACCGGGGAAGTGCATGAAGTTCATGGCATTTCCTGTATCCAGATCTAAAAGGGTCAACACACCCAGGTTGCTAGGCCTGCAGAAAGGGCAGGATTTCCGTGCTAGCAGCCAGAGATCCAATCTAGGAGGAACCTTACTCTGACTAGATAGACCTGAAAATCTGAGCACATCCAGTGCAGGGTTTGGACATCCTGAATCCCCCTCTCTTGCTGTTTTGCCTCTCATCAGTTATTCCTTTAAAGCTAAAGAATAATCAATTGCAGCTCTTCAGCACCAGGCTCCAAGACACGTCCCCTTCCCAATTACTGTCAGAAACCTGGAGTGGAGAACTTGGCCAGTTGCTATTTGTGTTACTTCTACCCAGTAAGAAACATCCACTTTCATCCTCCCATGAAGCGTCCCTATAAGACTAAATTTGGAACTTATCTGCAAACCACCAGAACAAGCTTTTCCTTCCAACTCTGGTCTCTACCTGTGACCTCCCCAAAGCACCGTCTCCCAGGTTTGTGCACTCCCGAAGAGTCACAGGGATTATTGCTGTCCTTCCTCCCCAAATCACATCTGTCCAAGACCTTTTGCTGTGTTTTTCAAAATGTCTTTGGCGAGCATTTCCTCTGCTTCTTTCCTATCTTACTCCATGGCAGGGTCGCATGTCTAGGCTGCCAAGCCTCCTGGCTGGTCTCCCAGGCACTAATTTCTTCGTGTAATTTATTTAGCCATAATCATCAGGATACTTTTCACTTAAGTGAGTTCATCAGTCACCTCTCTGTGCCAGCCACTCAGCTGATCCAGAATCCACTTCCTGATGGAATTGTGACATGACTTGGGATCTTTCCCCCATTCTTTTTCTCTCTGCTCCCTTACAGCCACTCATTGTCCTAACAGGCAGCTCCACACTTTTTCTCACCTCTAGGTTTCATGCAGGCTTCTTTTTCCTGAGAGAATTTTGAAAGTTTTCCTAAAATGCTAACTCCTATATCACAGCATCTCTGCCCCTGCCTTCAAGTGGTACAGAATACCTTCTCTGGACTGGAGGTAGATCAGGCCCTTTCAAATGCAACACTATTTTATAAATAAATCAACTTTCTTTGTTTTAAATTTCTTAAAAAAACTACTAAAAGAAAAAATAAACACCAGATAGTCCAATTAACATTTTTAAAGTAATATTAACATAACCTTATTTAATCTTCCTAACAACCCTATAAGGTAATAACTCTGAGATATATGTGTGTGTGTTTGTGTAAATGTGACATACATGTGTGATACATTACATATATATGTAATATATATATATGTAGTATAATACAGTCAGGCCTTTTTATCTGTGGGTTCTGCATCCATGGATTCAACCAATCTCAGATAGAAAATATTTTTAAAAATTGTGTCTATACCGAACATGTACAGCCTTTTTTCTTGTCACTATGACTTAAAAAGTATAGTACAACTATTTACATAGCTTTTACATTGTACTAGGTATTATAAATAATCTAGAGATAATTTAAAACATATGCAAGGATGTACATAGGTTATATGCAAATTTACACAATTTAATATCAGGGACTTCAGCATATGCACATTTTGGTATCTGAGGGGTTCCTGGAACCAATCCCCCATGGATACCAAGGGAAGGACAACAGTATACACACACACACACACATACATGTATACACATATACGCACACATATGCATGCATATATACATATATATATATACACACACACATATAAATTCAAGGGGCCAGTTAGGTTATGTAACTGATCAGTCACTTGGGTAGAAATTCATGGTGTGCTGAGAATAAATATAAGTACTGATCCTATCTTTAAAGATGATTCTATTCCAAATGCTAAAGATTTTGTCCAGTGACTCAAAAAAAAAAATTCCTGACCTCATTGTCTTTCTCTTAGAATCTTTGTCTTCTTCTGGCATCCAGGCTTCAGAGAGGGAAAGGTATGTGTATGTGAAAGGGAATAGCACTCTGAAAATCAGAGCCCAGTTCTAACACCTCACTTGGCTAAGACACCCACAAAGCAGAACACAGACACCTCCATGTGGCATCTCGCTGAAGGTAACATTTTCTGTTGTTTCCTCTCATCATTTTCCGGGAGAGTCGTGTTCTTTTTTTTTTTGAGACAGAGTCTCGCTCTGTCGCCCAGGCTGGAGTGCAGTGGTGTGATCTCAGCTCACTGCAACCTCCACCTCCCGGGTTCAAGCAATTCTCCTGCCTCAGCCTCCTGAGTATCTGGGACAACTACTATTTTAGTAGAGACGGGGTTTCACCATGTTGGTCAGACTGGTCTCGATCTCCTGTCCTCATGATCTGCTCACCTCAGCCTCCCCAAGTGCTGGGATTACAGGCGTGAGCCACCATGCCGAGTCATGTTCTTTTTTTTTTTTTTTTTTTTTTTTTTTTTTTTTTTTGAGACGGAGTCTCTCTCTGTCGCCCAGGCTGGAGTGCAGTGGCGCCATCTTGGCTCACTGCAGGCTCTGCACCCCGCCCCCCGGGTTCACGCCATTCTCCTGCCTCAGCCTCCCCCATAGCTGGGACTACAGGCGCCCGCCACCATGCCCGGCTAATTTTTTGTATTTTTAGTAGGGATGGGGTTTCACCGTGTTAGCCAGGATGGTCTTGATCTCCTGACCTCGTGATCCGTCCGCCTTGGCCTCCCAAAGTGCTGGGATTACAGGCCTGAGCCACCGCGCCCTGCCCCAGTTGTGTTCTTAATTGCAACTTACATTCTGGATATCTGGGGCCTAGTGCCTAGGTTTCTCTATGATCATTTCTTACTTCAGCGATTTTGTAAAAGTACCAAGGCCAATCCATCTTCTGCAGATGACAGGTTGATTCATTAACACTTCCCAAATGACTCTAGAGGCCCAAGAACACAGAGGACCATGTATAATGAATGGAAAACATCTTTTCATGTTGATTTAACATCGTCATGATTGTTTTCAAAGAAAGCACACCTGGAAAAATTTTGGAATGTCAAATCCTTAGATGTAGAAATGGTTTCCTCCCCAAGGGCTACCCCCTCACACTGTCATCAAGGGTCATAGACAGCCTGGCTCAGAAGTGCAGGAAGACATTCCTTTTACAGTTGTAGTCACCCACTGCTCCTGAGGAAGCCAGCAGCCTGAGCCCTAGAAGAATTTGGCAGAAGCCTGGAGCTGGAACTCACTGGCCAGTAGTTTTATTTTAAAAAGCCAGAGTCTTTCAAAATACCAAATGAGCACATCTCTGGCTTTGTTCCTGTCATAGGGTGCAGAAAAGTTTAAAGGGTTGTTGGGATGGGGTAGAGGTAATGATACCTGTTTTAGAGCACAAAACATACAGACTATGCCATAGGCCACTTCAGGGAAGGAGGGAGAAAGGGAGTGTGGGATCCCACAGGGCTAAGATAACAAAGGCTGAAATGGAAAAGAAAAGAAAGGGAAGAGAGAGAGAGGGAAAACCAACAGTGGTATGATCTTCCAATTAGTATTTTAAGAGCTTAATAAAATGTGGTCAAATTCTCATTTCAAGCGCTGGACAACAGTTGAGTCTGGCCACAGCACCGTGAAAGGCTCGAATAGATGCCTCCAGTCTGATCTTAGGGTAAGCCTGCCCTCTTTGGCAGCCTACTGTCTCTTTTAGACTCACTAGATCAAGTCACACATGCCTGAAAAAATGATTCTATCCTAATGTGATAGAGTAAAAAAATTTATCCTTCTAGATAGTTGGTACGGCCACTCAGCCAGCAGACCCTTTCCAACAGGAATTGAGAAAGGTGCTATAATGTGAACGTGCAAGTGCTTCATCTGTTTGCTCACTGGTTGAGAAAGAAACTGGGCTTGATGCCAGGCTACAGAGATGAGGAGAACTCAAGTGAGCTCTCCTCTACTGGGGGTGGCAAACAGGAGGTAAAATAATTACAGTGCTTTGGGACAAATGTTGTGAATGGAAATGTATCAAGGGGAACAGGAACCCAGGAAAAGCAGTCCCTGATGATCTGGGGAATGGATGGAAGGCCTAACAGGGCAGGAGTTCATAGGACTTGAGACTTCACTGGGAGTCTCCCAGATAAACAAAGGGGGATGACGGGCAGGGCATTGATGACGTGAAAGGGAACAGAAGGAGATCAGGCGAGGAAGGCACGGAAGGCCTGGTGAGTCACGAGCAAAGGATTGGCTTTTAGTTCCAAGGCCAAAGGAGCCCATGAAGAGTTCTATGGAGGGAAATGACAGGATCCAATTTGTGCTTTTGAAGGGCTGCTATGCTGGGAGTGGGAGCACCAGGTCCTGGGAACATCCAACCTGCGGTCCTGCCCTGACACCTGCACAGGGTCCACTCAGGATGGGATTTGAGGGTCGGTGCTTCAGAATTTGCAGCTCTTCACCTACCCCAACCCTCCAAAGGGCTGAGTCTTGTATTTTCCAGATCATTGCTTTAGAGGTGAGTGGGAAAATTGGAGTGGGAACCAGAAGAGGAGGATATCAGCCTCGTGGTTAGATTGCTTCACAAGATAAAGTCCTGAGTGAAAGAAGATTTTTTTTCTTTTTTTTTTTTTTTTGTTTAAAGGCAAAAAGGAAGGTTTCTGGGTGGTGGGCAGAGAAGTAGGCCGTTTGGTGGTGTGGGAGGGCAGCTGAGGAGAGAGCCTCAGAAAAAATCCTAGGAATGTGAGGAGCAGTGATGGCAATGGGGAAGGAAGGGGGGTTCTTACGTGTGGTTATGATCCAGTTACTGTCATTTGGTAGAGAATGGAGTTTCCTAGTAATTACTTTCAGAAATCACACTGCACTGTATGACCCTGATGTGATTGGAGACCGAATTATGTGGACTGCAATGTTTTAAAAAATTGCAACACATATCATTTGAGTAGACTTACAAAAAAGATTGCCGACCAAGAGTTTACATACCGGCTTGTTTTTGCCTCAGTGCCTCTTCACCAGCTGGTTCATGTGCATGAAGACTCTGAAAAGAACATTTGAGAAAGTTGTCAATTAATGTTAGAGAAGTCTTTTCACTGTGGCTCCCCACTTACATACACCTAAATGTTGGAGCTGAGCTTAAGGCCACAGACTTTGGGTTAGCATCATGTGTCCCGTGGATGCTGGCACACATCCACGAAGTGGAGTTGTTACTGTAGTATGACCTAGGAATTCATTTTTTTTAGACTAGTCTCTAGACCAGGAACAGAAGAAATCATCATATCTGACTTTTTCAGAGTTCCTGCAGTTTGAATCCTATTGAGAAATATAAATTATTATAATGTTCTAAAATTGTACTCTCTGCCTGACTTGAATTGACTCATCCCAGTGACCTTTGTGACAAGTCTCACGACCTCCTTCTCAACACTCAGCCTGTCCCAACCCCAATCTTCCTGCTGTATACGGGCTCTTTAACCACTGTGCATGCTTAGAAATTATTTTTTCTGCGTCTGATCATTTTTCTCCTGGATGGTTCTATTGCTGGTTTCTGTAGTAGGAACCAACAGAGCCTGCTCTAGAGTCAGACGGCCTGGGTACAAGACTGTGCCACTTACTCTGTGGCTTTGTGACCTTGGGGAAGTTACTTATCCTTGCTGAGCTTTAGGGTTTTTTTCCTGTACAATGGGAATAATAACAGTATCAACTTCATAGGTTTGTTATGAGAACTAAGCAAACTACAGTATGGCATATAGTAAGTTCTTAATACATTTTAGCTATTATTATACAGTGTGGTGACTAAAAGTAAGGACTGTGCAGACATTGAGTTCAAATCCTAGCTCCATCATAAAATGTCTGTACGACCTTGGGCAAATCACTTAACCTTTCTGTGTCTCAGTTCTTACCTATAGAATGGGGATGAATATAGCTTATCTCAGAACATTGTTGTGAGGACCAAATGATTAATAAATGTAAGGCACTGAAAGTAATTTTGGCTACATGGTAAATGCTATTCAGGGAGGTGGCATCAAGATGTTCTGGGGGCACCATGCTGCACCTGCCACCTGGTGCATTTCTGTGAAGTTTATCTCCTTCATCCTGTAGCTTTTTTGTTAAAGAACAGGCATTGATCAATTTCACTCATGGGATCACCACCAGCTCCGCAGCTGGTAACAGAGCCTACTCCATACCTTGACCCGACTCGGATTTCCTAGCTGGTCCCTGCCTGCCTACAGGTTTTCCTGTGATGTGTTACAATTTTAGGAAAAGATCAGATGTCAGCAATTTACCACTCCATGTCAGGTTTACCTGTTCGCCTTGCTGATACCCTTAGGAGGTACTGGTTGAGGAATGTATTAAAGTCAGTAGGAAATGCGGAGGGACTGTGTACTAGATTGTTAATAAATGTTCTTGAAGAAATAAGAGGAATGATGGATGATGATTGGAATTTCAAAAGCCCAGTTGCTGCTTTATTTGCAGTGAAGTTATTTTAGATGTACTTGAATATGCAGGAACTGAAGGTGCAAAGTAAATGTATAGGACTGGTTCTGGCCCAGCTTCCCCTGGAGAATGCTTTGGCTTTCTGCCCAGGCAAAAGGAAGGTTCTTCGTGCTTTCCTGCCTCCATCCTCTCTGGGGCCTGGTGGGGAGGAGGGAGTGGCGCCTGGGAGCTTTCTCTGTCCACGCTTCAAGACAGCAGTTAGGGGACTCAGACAACACAGGAGAACTTGACCGCCCGTGGTCATCTTTGGGCAGTTCTCCCAGGTCGAGTTTTCATTCTCTCTGCTTTCCAGTAGGACTAAAGCATGGAGGTCTTGCCTCTTGTCTTGTCAGTTACGTGTTAAAATCAAGGTGTATTTCAATTATATAATTCAGCATATTTCAACTCTTTGTGAAAATAAGCATCAGTGGTCTCCCCTGCCCCCAGTGTGATTCAGTAGGTCTGGGGTCAGGCGCAGAAAACTGCCATTTCAATCAGCACATCTGTTGACATGAGGCCATCTTTTGGAAACGCTACTTGCTGAAGATTTCCTGAATCTTTATGGTGATCATCTGGAACTTTCAGGGCACATCTTTGCAGGTGCCACTTCCACAGCTCTGTCACCTACAGCCTCTTTATTGTCCAGTGGGAACAGCCTACTTCCTATTTTAACCTCTGCAATCATTGGAGATAATGGAGGAAAAAGCACACTGATGGTAGTGAAGCCTCTGAGGAGTTGGGGTGGAGATGGGTAAATGCCCTTGACCATCCCCAGATTCAAAGAGGTACAAAGATCTGGCTGCCAAGTCATGGGACCTGGATTTGAATAGAGCAAATGGTCACACCAAGAAGTGAATCCCACAGTTTCAGATTTTTAGGAGATGTCATTCACTCCCTCGAATCATCTGTTTCTTACATTATGAAAAATAATAAGGGCTGAGGTATGTCAGGTGCTCGGTGCAGTCTCTGGTAGTGGTGTGTGCCATGTATCCTGCTGGCCTGGGGCTCACTGGGGACCAGCCTTACCGTCGTGAGTCCTCATGTCATCCCAGTTTGAGGAACTGTGGGACTCCAGCACTTGCCTTTCCTCTTACACTTTGGGTGCTGGGTAGAACTCACAAGGGAGCATAGGGTTCCCAGTGCTTGTCAGTGCATTTACTTCAAACAAGAAAACAGAGCTTCCAGTTGGACCTCCCCCTGCCTGCTCCGTCTGTGTAGAGGTCCCCAGGGGACTGTCTGAGCCTCAGTGGTCAGCGCTGTCCAGAGGGAATTTCCTGAAGGCCAAGCTTCAGCCGGAAAAGACAAGGTCGCCAATTCCAGGAAGTGCCCCACCTGTCAGACATGATGACTTCGCAAATAATTATAGTGGTGGTGGGGCAGGGTGGCCTGGAGTGGAGGTGGGTAGTCAGTCAGGAATAAGAGGTGGCTTTTTATTCATGAAGAAGAAAATTCCCAGGGAACAGGATGGCAAACAAAGAGGTAAGCAAAGGCTCCTGCTTTCCCAAATCTTACCCCTACTCACCTGAGCCCTGCCAAACACGCCTCATTTTCTTGACCTGAAACCTCCGATTTAACATCTCTGCTTCTGTGTTCGAAAACTCTCTGAGCAAGAATCCTCCAGCAATGTCTCCTCACATAAGCATATTCAGAGGGGTTTATTTGTATCAACTAGTAATTGCAAAAGCTGCAATTACTTTTGCTTCTGCAATTACTTTTGCACCAACCTAATACTAGACTATTAAAAATAACTACAAATTCATAAGCACTTGGGCTCTGTGCTAGTCACTGTGCTGTGGGTTGCATGTAGAACATTGAAGCCTCACAAGAAACAGATGAAGAGACATGATTTATTCTCATGTAGAGGAAACAGACTCAGGGAAACGAAGAAAGTTGACAAAGTTTCTAAAGCTAATGAGAGTCAGAGCTGGGCTTCCACTCAGACCTGATATCAAAGTTGAGCATGTACAGCCTGTAACTCTAAGATGGTCGTTGGAGCAGGATCCAGGACAGCATGTCTGAAAGCCAACATCCTGGGCCCCACCCAGGCATCCTGAGCTAAAATCTGCATTTGAAGAAGGTCTCTAGGCAGATCCATGCTCACATGAAAGCTTGAGAAGCACTGGGCTACATCATCACCCTTTAAAAGTCCTTCACCCCACAGGTGTATATTCATATTCATAGGTACATTATTCACAATAGCTAAGAGGTGGAAGCAACTCATGTCAATGGATGGATGAACGAACAAACAAAATATAGTACATATGTACAATAGGACATTATTCAGCCTTAAAAAGGGGGAAGGGCTGACACAGGCTACAACACAGATAAACCTTGACGACAATATGCTAACTGAAATAAGCCAGCCACAAAAAGACAAATACTATATGATTCTACCTACATGAGGTATCTAGAATCACCAAATTAATACACAGAAATTAGAATAGTAGTAACCAGCAGCTGTCGGTAGAGAAGGAAATGAGGAGTTATTGTCAAACGGGTATAGAGTTTGAGTTTTGCAAAAAGCAAAAATTATGAAAATTAGTTGTACAATAATGTGAATATACTTAACACTACTGAACTGTATGCCTAAAAATGGTTTCAAGATGTTAAATTTTATGTTAGGTGTATTTTACCACAATTTCAAAAACCAAGCCCATCACCAGATGTTGCATACATGTGACATTTAAGATGGTAGAAGGTCAGTCATGGGGACTGGGTGGCAGCTTAGGGCAGTATAAACTGATCAGGCAGGCTCAAGTGCATTTTTCCAATGGGAGTCCTCAGCCTTTGGGTTGCATGAAGACATTATACCTTGAAAGGTAGATCTACCAAGGAAAAGTGGGGTCCTTTGAGGTGAGTGGTAGGAGCTTCCTAGGAGATGGAGTTCACATTCCACCAAGAGCCCTGGGAGGTCAGCTTATCCCCTGACCAGCCTTCACCACCAGGCAGATGAAGGGGCTTTGCCAGGGCCATCACTAGGAGGGTAGATGTGGCATAGAGAGAAGGCACTGCTGCAGCCAGGAGCACTAAGAAATGCTGGAACAGAGGCAAATCTAACCCCATTGCTGAGATCACCTCAGGCCCTGGCTTTTACCCCACCTGCCTTGGATAGCCAGGGCTCTGCACTGACTATGTGAATTCACAAGAAGCTTAAATGTTTCCCTCCTCTATTTAAATGGGCAGGCTATTGTGTATGAGTGTACAGGTTGTACCCTGCACACTGGGGTTTGGAAAAGGAGACACACCATATATATCCCCCAAGTCATGAGAGAAATAAAGAAAAGATAAAGATAACCTATGTCAAACAATGAAAGAACCAAAAATGGAAAGAGGAAGAAAGTACATGAAGTCATGAAATAAAATCCTGAAGGTAAGATCAAGTATTTTGAAAATGATATCAAATGGGAATAAATTATACAAATTTACTTGCTCAAGTTTTGTTTAAAAGAAAAAAATTCAAACACACATTGTTTACAAGAGAATCATAAAACAAAGTGGTATATAAAGCTTAAAAAATAAAGGACAAAAATCAGGCAAACACACAAACAAAAGCAGACATGGCAATTGGAATAGTAGACAAATAATTAAATTAAAACATATGAAGTAGGACAAAGAGGGACATTTTATAATGCTAAAAGCATACCATTGAATCTCTAACAACAGTGACTGACAAAAAAATAGAACTGAAATATGTAAAACAAAAAAGTGGAAAATACTACTACAGTAAGACAAACAGTAACAGCAAACAGTTACATAACATTTTTTATGTGCCAGACACTGTTCTAGGGCATCTTATAGATATGAACTAATTTGATTTTCATAAAAATAAAAGGAAATCAGTACTACTATTAGCATCATTGTACAGATGAAGCAATTGAGACAGAGAGAATTACGTCAGTCTCCAGAGATTCTCAACCAGTGACATGCCCTGTCTCTGGTGCAGGGAGAAGCCTAAGTAAGAAATAACCTGAAAAGTCCCATAAAGAATTCCCTTTACTTAAGCTAAACTCTCATTGACTTTCCAAAGACAAAACCACCTGAATAATTTCTCAGCAAAGGTCTTACATGTTGTCTACGGTCATCATATAAGCTTCAGCTATATCAGTCTGTGATTGTCACACACACACACACACACACACACACACAGGTTAAATAGTCTTTTGGAATGTGTTCTAGCCTGATGTCCCAGTTAAAATGAATCCTTTAAGAACATACATTCTGCTCAATCCTTCAAATCTGCTTTGTTGTTACTGTTGTCCGTTTAACAGAGTGGAAGCCTTAGGCCTAGTGGTTGCAATTTGGTGAAGGAAGGAACCCTGGGAGGTCTCTCTTCAAGCTACATTGATGTTCTCTTGACACCACCACTTATTTCAGAATATAGCAAGTGGTAGCCCAGCAAATACACTGACCTAGGTTTATATTCACCCCTTCTCCTCATTTGCAACATTTTTTCTTATGTTGCAATTCTGGGAAGAATGTTTTTTCTCCCCCTGAAGTTTTTTCTCCCTAAACTTTTTGAAGAACCATTGTCAGTCAGGAAATCAGAAAAATGTGACAAGAAAAATTATAGCAGATATGGATACACTCAAAGGATGAATAGTAGACTCAAAATTCCAGTTCAGTTTAGCTTTGGAAGAATAAATCACAATCAACATGAGGCATAAGGTGGTTCTCCTTGGGGATTTCATGTCTTCAAGTTTGAGTTGGTTGAGTTGGTTGGCCTGAAATGGAAATATGATGGTTTAGATACACAGCAATTTATTTCTTAAACAAGGAAAGAACTCGCAAGTCCTGTCTTGAAGGTGATCCTACACAAGACCCTTTTCAATAGAGGCAGAAAAGGAAGGAGGAGCATGAAGGAATCAACTTCGCATTCTCTGCCCAGACCTTTGGGTGAAGAAATGGTCACAGCAGGGGAATGGGGATTGAGAGGCTGAGAATGGTGCCTGTAAATAGGACAAAGGTAGCAGATGTTTGAGTAAGAAATACTTATACATCATTTATGAACAAAAAGACTCAGAGAACACTATTCAGTTTTGCTACATGCAATATACTTTGGTATTTTCAATTCTATCATAGAGTATCTTACCCCATTTTTAACTTAATTCTGGTAGCATCCCATTAAATTGACATCATGACCCATATTAATGGACTATGACCCATTAATATGAAAACTGCTGGACTTGGTTATGAAAATATAAGTTGTGTCTTACAGTATTATTTCATATTATAGTGCATAATATAGAATATTAGTATCATTATATATCCCATCTTATTCTTTGAGTTCTTTTTTTTTATTTTATTTATTTTTTGAGACAGGGTTTCACTCTATTGCCCAGGCTGGTCTTGAATTCCTGGCCTCATGCAATCCTCCTGCCTTGGCCTCCCAAAGTGCCAGGATTACAGACATAAGTCATCATGCCTGGCCTTATGTGTCGATTTTTTTTAATTCCTTTTATAATGCTGATGACGAAAATAGCTTTTTGGTGATGAGATGAATCATTTTTGCCATTTCTGCATTTAAAAAGTAGGGTGTCACATGGAATAATCTCCACCCTAGAAGGTCTGGGGACCAAGACAATCTATTTTGGGCACACTTCTTATAGCTTTTCTATGCCCATGTGCTGTTGTGAAAAGAATGCTAGACTAAGCGACACAAAATAAGAGTTAGGATCCAGGATTACTAGAAACTAACTGTGTCCTGTGTAAGTAATTTGTCTTCTCTGAGTCCAAGTTTTCCCAACCGTAAAATGGGGATAATTGTACCTCCCCTAATTCTCTCACAGAGTTTTCTGACACTCAAATGAGATTAAAAGGCATGAAGAACTCCAGAAATGCAGGATGCAATAATATTACTCTGATTGTCAATAGAATCCAGAATGCAACCATCCAGAAGGGCAGGCTTTGGCTGCAGTGTTGCAGGGAGCACCAGGGAAGCATGGCCAGGATAACACACTGATGATAGGCAAGATTTACATGCCAGGGAAAATTGTATTTCAATCACCAACTGACAACTGCCACCTTTTCCTCTTCCTCAGTGGAAAACTGGAAAACTGATCCAATTTGCAAATTTGGCAATCAAACACATTTTTTAAATTCTGCAACTCAACGGTTTGGGGAAAATGCTTTGCAATTTAGGTTATAGTAGTTGTTTAAGACCAGATGCATCTGCTGTGGGGAAATCATAGCAATGTACTGCTTAATTTTCTATTGGAAGTTTTATCTTCCTTTCTGAAAGACAATGTGCCTCTGTGGGTATTGAACAGGCTAATATAGAATGAGTCAGGTATTTAGCAGGCAAAGCAGTCTTTTCAGGCCCCAACTTCAGTTGGTTCCCTACTGAGGCAGTTAATCAAGGAGATGAGACTTAGTAACTGAGTAGTTAATGAGCCTCCCTTCGAATCTGATAATCAAGGAAGGACTCACATACTAGAAGGACTAGAGCTGGGTTCCCTGAAGCCACCATTAATGGTGTTCTCTTGCAGAGTCATTATGCACCAGGAACCTTCACTGTGGAACTGGCCTGTTCTTACAACTGTTAGAAACAACCAGTGCTGGCTGGATTTGGTAATGCATGCCTGCAATCCCAGCATTTTCAGAGGGCAAGGAGAAAGGATCACTGGAAGCCAGGAGCTCAAGACCAGCCTGAGCAACAAAGTGAGACTCCGTATTGTACCAAAAAAAAAAAAAAAATGTTTTTTGTAATTAGCCAGGTGCAGTGGCATGCACCCCTAGTCCTAGCTACTCAAGGGGCTGAGATGGGGAGGTGGCTTGAGTCCATGAGCCCTGGAGTTCAAGGCTGCAGTGAGCTGTGATTTCATCATTCTGGTCCAACCTCTAACAGAGCAAGACCCTATCTCTCTAAATAAATAAATAAGAAACAATCAGTGCTTAAGATCAACTCTTCTCTTAGAAATCCTTCATCAGCCCTGAGATCAGAAAACTAGGCCTAGAAAGAGCTCAGTGTCTCAGAGCTCAGAGGTGGCTAGGAGCTGAGTCAGTCAGAACTCCAAGAGATCTACTAAAGATTCTCAAAATTTTAGCCAATGATATCCTCTGACAGTTGGAGCAACCATGTATGATAGGATCATGGGGTAATAATTGCTGGTGGTTATTAATTATAATTGGTGGGTAATAATTGCTGGTGACAATGACTGTAGGAGTCCTGTCTTACTGGGTGCTCACTACGCTCTAGGCCTGCTGCTGAGCTCTCTGCAAGGGTTATGCCCTCTAACCCTCTCAAGGAGCCTCTGATACTCCTAAATTATGCCTACTTTTCAGATATGGAAACGGAAGCTTAGAAGGGTGATTAATCCTTCAATGCCCAGGCAAAGGGCTCCCTCGCAGATGAAGGTTTCCTGATCTGTCCAGTTATAAATAGTCTCTACTTACCCTGAACACCTACACACACTTAGTCTAGGCCCTTAGCCTTCCTGCTTGTATTATACTTATTGTTATAACTATTGCATGAAGTAAACATATTTATTCCTTTATCTATTCATTTGTGTATTCCTTTACTGGAAAAACATTTATTAAGTCCTGTTACGTGTTAAGAGTTCTACTGAGTGAAGGGGAAGTAGCAGTAAACAAGACAACGGTCCCTGTCTCCATGAAGCTTAAAGTCTAATGGAGTAGATGAACATTATTAAAGAATAAATTACTCAATTCATTGTTTAACTATGACTGTGAAAGTGCTACCAAGAAGAATAATCATAATATTAATATTTGTTGAGGACTTACTATGTGCCAGGCACTAAACCCAGCACTGACAATATTAAATCACTTAATCTTTACAATCCTTTTTTGCCATGGGTTTGGGCCGCAGACCCTGGTCTGGAGCAAAAGGAACACATGTGCAGATGGCTCGGGCAGAGGACATAGGCAACATTTGCCCATGGGTTCCTGGGCCCTAGGTCCTGTCCAACCCTTGTTATATGTGGATATGAGTGAAGCCCCAAACTATAGGGATGGGATGTAACTGTCAACAAGGGTAATCAGGTCCTGGGCATGGGCAGTGACAGAGGCTCCTGTGTGAGATGTTTAACACCTGAGGGACAGGAGGTGATAGTAGGAGCTTTGCTCGGGCCACCTGCAAAAGGAGAAAGAGAGGCAGCTAGAGGTGGATGTTCAGTACGGGTGGCCACGGAGAGGCCTAGAAGCCCCCTATTCCCAGACAGTCTCCCATCCAAGTCCTTTGAGGACCCCATTAGTACAGCCAGGAGGGAAAACAGTAATGGAGGTTCTTCAAAAAATTTAAAATAGAACTGTGATATGATCCAGGTATGCCACTAAGTATGTATCCAAAAATATGGAATTAGCATTTTGAAGAGCTATCTGCACTCCCATGTTCATTGCAGCATTAGTCATAATAGCCAAATTATGGACTCAACCTAAGTATTCATGAGTGAATGAATGAATGAAGAAAATGTGGTATATTCACAATGGAACACTATTCAGCCTTAGAAAAAAAAAAGGCAATCCGTCATTTGTGACAACATGAATAAACCTGGAGGGTGTTAACTGAAATAAACCAGGTACGAGAAGACAAATACCACATGATCTCACTTATATGTAGAATCCAAAAAAGGAATTCACCAAAATAGAGAGTAGAAAGGTGATCGTCAGGGGCAGAGGGGTTGATTGGGGAGATGTTGGCCAAAGGATACAAAATTCTAGTTGGATAGGAGGTATAAACTGAGGAGAGGCATTGTTCAACATGATGACTAGAGTTAACAACATTGTGTTATGGGCGTCTGTGAACCTACAGAGAGAAGTCACTTGAAAATTGCTAAGAGGGTAGATTGTAAGTGTTCTCCCCACAACAATAAAAGTTTGTCAGGTGATGAGAATGTTAATTAGCTGGATTTAGCTGTACTACAATGTATACATATATCAAAACATCATGACGTGCACATAAATATATACAATTTTTATTTGTCAGTAAAACATTGATAACAAAACACCATGATGATATTGAGTATTGAAGGTTATACTTAGAAAATTTTTTAATATCAACAATGTGTCTTTACATTTATACTTGATATTGCTTCATTCACTTTACTGGGTTCTTACAAAATAATGCAACAAAAACAAAACCCACCAACATTTTTGTACATCAAAACACATCAACACAACAGAAAACAACAACAGAAAACAAAAAAATGTACAAAGAGGTTGCTCTTTGTACATTTCTGGTAATGTGAGTACCAGGATTGCTTGGATCCAGCCTGGGTGCCAGAGCGAGTCTCTGGAAAAAAAAGAAAAAAAGAAAAGGAAAGAAAAAAGGAATGAAATAATCAAATTCCTAGAAAGACATTAAGTAGCACAATTGACTAAAGAACAAATAGAATATCTTAATAAACCTATATAAAGTTAAAAAAATTGAATTAGTAATTAAATATATTCGCTCTGAAGAAGAGTGTAGTGCTAGATGCCTTAACCTATGAATTATATCTAACATTTAGGGAAGAAAGTATACCAGTCATACACAAACATTTTCAGCAAATAGAGAAGAGAACATATGCCAAAACATTTTAGAAAGCTAGTATTAGCTTGATACCAAAGAAGGATGGAGATATCAGAAGAAAAGGAAAGTGCCAAACAATATCTCTCATAAGTTTACATCCAAACGTATTTAGCAACATGGAAGCAAATTACATCCAACAATATGTAAAACGATCATACACTACACGTCTCTGGAATTAATCCTAGTAACGCAAACTTGGTTTACTATCTAAAACACAATGAACATAGTACATCATATAAATAAAGTAGAAAATCAATAGAATCATGCAAAAAGACATAAAAGAATTTTGACAAAATCTAACACTAATTCCTGATAACTCACAACAAGCATGCAGAAAAAAAAAATAAGTGACAAAACTAACATAAAGGACAGAGGAGAGTAATTGGAATTGTACCATTTAAAGGCTCTTACTTAAACAAAAGTGTTAAAATATTAATTCAAAGTAGACTGTGATCAAGATATAGTAATCTTTTTATTTTTATTTTTTTTGAGATGGAGTCTCGCTCTGTCACCCAGGCTGGATGATGTGATCTCAGCTCACTGCAACCTCTGCCCCCTGGGTTCAAGCAATTCTTATGCCTCAGCCTCCCAAGTAGCTGGGATTACGGGAACATTCCGCCATACCTGGATAGTTTTGTATTTTTGGTAGAGACAGGGTTTCACCATTTTGGCCAGGCTGGTCTCAAAATCCTGGCCTCATGTGATATGCCTGCCTCGGCCTCCCAAAGTGCTGGGATCACAGATGTGAGCCACCATACCCAGCCTACATACTGTAATCTTTCAACTAACAATTGAAACAAACACATATAGCTAAAATGCCAGCAGAAGAGAGAAAACAGAAGACTAAAAAATAATCACACTAAAGAAAGAATCAAGAAAAAAAGAAACAGAAACAGACAGAAAACAAATAGCAACAGAGTACACTTAAACCTAGTCGTTTCAATAATTACATTAAATATAAAAGGGCCCAGCCTTCATGGCTCACACCTGTAATCCCAGCACCCTGGGAGCTGAGGGTAGGAAGATGACTTGAGACCAGGAGTTTGAGACCAGTCCTGGCAATGTAGTGAGATCTTGTTTCTGCAAAAATAATAATAATAATCATAATCATAATCATAAATTAGCCAGGCACAGTGCCATACGCCTGCAGTCCTAGCTACTCAGGAGGCTGAGGTGAGAGTATCCTTTGAGCCTAGGAGTTCAAGGTTACAATGAGCTATGATCATGCCACTGCAGCCCAGCCTGTGTGACAGAGCCAGACCCTGTTTCTAATACATAAATAAATATAGAAGGACTGGATATCCCAATTTCAAAGTTCAGATTTTCAGATGAGATTAAACAATAAATAAATAAACAAGACCCAGTACTACGCTGTTCACAAGAACCACAACTTATTTAGATACAGACACAACATTTAGGCAAAAGTATGGATGTAAATGTGCCATGCAAATACTAGTCCTAAAAGAGTTGGTGTGCCTATATTAATATTAGATAAAGTGCTCTTCAAAACAGGAGTACTGCCAAAGATAAAGGTGTCAAATCATAATCAAAATAGACCAGTTCATAAAATTAACAATCTTAAATGGGTGAACCTAATGAAACTTCAAAATGTGTGAAACAGACATCAACAGAGTAAAGGTGACAATACTCAAATTATTTTTCAAGTGTATGTGGAACATTAATCAAGATAGATTAAAACTGGACCATAAAATGATTCTCAATAAATATAAAAGGATTTAAGTTGTAGTTTGTACTCTAAGCAAAACAGGAGTAAATTAAAAATCAATAACAAAAATATATTCAGAAAAACGTTAATATTTGGCATTTGAGCAAATATCTTTTAAATAACAATGGATACAGAAACAATTCTCAGATCCATATTTAAATTTTTTAATTGTGTTAAAATTTTAACAATTTAAAGTATATAATTCAGTAGCACTAAGTACATTCCCAGTGTTGTACAACCAGCATCTTCATTTCTATCACAAACAGAAATAAAGTGCCCATTAAACAGTAACTCACCATTGCTTCCTCTCCCCAGTCTCTGGTAAACACTAATCTTCATTCTGTTTTCACAGATTTGCCTATTCTGGATATTTCATATCAGTGGAATTATACATCTGTCCTTTCATATCTGGCTTACTTCACTCAGCATCATGTTTCCAAGTTTCACCCATGTCGCATGTATCAGAACTTCATTCCCTTTAATGGCTAAATAATATTCTATAATTTATGTATCATATTTTGTGTATCCATCCATTTGTTGATGGACATGGGTTGTCTCTGCCTTTTGGCTATAACGAATAATGCTGCAATTAACTTGAGTGTAAAAATATCTGTTCCAGACCCTGCTGTCAATTTTTTTGTGTGTGGATAATATCTAGGAGTGCAATTTCTGGTTCTCTGTGTGATTCTGTGAGGAACCATCAAATTGTTTTCCACAGCAAATGCATCGTTTTCTATTCCTAGCAGCCAGTTCATGAGGGCTCCAATTTCTCCACCTCCTTAGCAACACTAATTTTCTGGGTCGTTGTTATGAAAGCCACACTAGTGGATGCAAAGTGGCATCTCATTTTGGTTTGGTCTTGCATTTTATTAATGAATAATGGTGTTTAGCATCTTTTCTTGTCCTTACTAGGTATTTGTATATCTTCTTTGGAGAAATGTCTATTCAAGTCCTTTGCCTATTTTTTAATTGGGATGTTAGAAATTCAGTCAGTCTGCCCGGTGGCTGCACGAGGGCGAGAACTGAGAACTCGCCGCTCAACCCCATCCCAGGTGACTGCCGAGTGCCCATGTCAGCGGCCCCGATCTCCCTGCGGTGGAGGAGTGGGTCGGAAAGCATGGCCAGAGGGCCCTCAGGCTGGGCGCGCTGGAGATCCCGAGGCTTCCCAGGCCATGCACCTCCAGCACGCCTGGGCGCCCAAGCTGCAGCCGCCTTCTGTGTGCAGGCAGCAGCCTCCAGGCAACCCCCGAGCCCGCCTGCACTCCCCACATCTCAGAACCGGGACCAGACGTTCCTGTGGCTGCGGCCAAGCCAGGCGGTCTGCCCTGCCGCGGCTGCACAGAGACGGGAACCGGCCGTCAGCCCCAACTACGGTGGCTGCAGAGGGCCACTGGCTAGAGGTCCCGAGCTCCGGCAGAGGAGGAGCCGGCGCGGGCAGGGCCTGGCGGGCTCTCTGGCCTCGTGCACTCGCGATCCAGAGGCCGCCCAGGCCATGCTCCGCCGCCTGGGAGCCCAAGCGGCAGGCGCCCTCTGTCTGCTCACAGCAGCTGCCTGGCAACTCCCAAGCTCGCTGGCTCTCCCAGTCTCGCAGAACCGGGGCTAGATGTAGCCCTGGCTGTGGCCAAGCCCGGTGGTCTGCCCGGCGGCGGCTGCAACGGGGCGGGAACCGGCCCTCAATCCCATCCCCGGTTGCTGCGGAAGGCCCCTGACAGCGGCCGGATCTCTCTTCCGAGAGGGAGCGGGGCGGGAGTCACGGCCAGGCGGGCTCTCAGGCCGGGCGATCTGCGCACCTGCGATTCCGGGACTTCCCGGGCGAGCCCAGGAGAACCCGCAAGCCATCGGCGCCTGCGCCCAAGCTGCAGCCGGCCCCTGCAGGCCTCGCGGACTTGAGAGCGGCTTCCGGAGTCCCGGCTGGCGCGGAGCCGCAGGCGCGCGCTTAACCGTTTCGCGGAGCTCACTCGGTCTGAGAGGTCGGAGGCTGCGAGTGTCGCTGCTGAAGGCTGTGGTGGACAGGGCTGGATCGCGGATTTCGGAGTAGATCATAGATCTGGAATCGCGGATTGGGGATTGGATCGCGGATTTGGGGTGAGATAGGGGCTTTGGGGTTGGATAGGGAATTTGGGGCTGGGTCGGCGGGGGCGGGGTGGGGGGGTGGTGAAAAGGTGACAGGGAGCTGCCCCCGCTCAAGATCTGGCAGTTGGGGGTGTGAGAATAAGTCACCACCATGAAGTTGTTCGGCTTCGAGAGCCGCAGGGGCCAGACGGTCTTGGGCTCCACAGACCACTTCTACACGGGTTCTGGGTACCGAATCCGGGAGGCTAAACTGCAGAACATCCACAGGGCAGCTGTAAAGGGGGTCGCCGCGGAGGTGGAGCGCTGCCTGGCGGGCAGGAGCGGAGACCTGGATGCCCTGGACAAGCAGCACAGGTAGCGGGGCTCAGCCCGGGGTGGGAGGGGGTCCCGAGGCCCAGCTTTCCCGCAGCCCCTGGGCCTTGGAGGGCGCCGAGCACCCTCCGAGTGGCGGAGCCAACTGGACCCTCAGCTGTTTTCCATCCCTCCATAATTCATTATATTCTTTTTTTTTTTTTTTTTTTTTTTCAGTAGGAGTCTTGCTTCTTTGCCCAGGCTGGTGTCCAATGACACAATCTTGGCTCACTGCGACCTCTGCCTCCCGGGTTCAAGCATTTCTCCTACCTCAGCCTCCCAAGTAGCTGGGATTACAGGCAGGTGGCAGCACGCCTGGCTAATTTTTGTATTTTTAATAGAGAGGGGGTTTCACCATGTTGGCCAGGCTGGTCTCGAATTCCTGACCTCAAGTAATCTGCCCGCCTCGGCCTCCCAAAGTGCTGGGATTACCGGTGTGACCACTGCGCCCGGCCTATATTGTTTGTTACATATCATAAGATATATATTTTATATATATATAAAACTGATATGTATACCATATATATTACAGATATATGTTATATATATATCAGTTATGTATACACATTAGATAAAAAGTTATATGTATATATACATATTAGATGAAAAGTACATCTTCATTTTACAGGGAATTCTTTCAAATCAAATCATCAAATGCTTTAAAAGTGGGCAAAGTACCTTTTTCCAGATCTACAATTTACTTATGTACATAGGAAAAAATCCTTCACATTTCTGGTATAAGAATTTAAATTAAAATAGGAATGAAACAGTTTTCTATCCACAATATTTGTGAGGATGTTTTATACTGCTGTTTAAAAGTTTAAGTTGCTAATTACTTTTCAAATAGATAATTTGGTGGTAAGTACTACATTTAAAAAATGTATATGCCCTTTACCCATCAATTCCATTATACTAAAATACCCTTAGCAAATAAAGATACATGCACTTTATTTTTCACAGCACTTATTTTAAAAAGAACCCATAGAATGGATCCTATAAATAAATTTCAGTTGCATCGATAGGATGGAATAATATGTGACCATTGAAGGTGGCAATATGTATAGAAGTACGTTGATATGTGAAGAAGTATTTTATTATAGCCAGCAAGGAAAAAAATTTAGTTAAATTATACATACACAAACATACTCGGGTCTTGTTTTAGCAAAAAATATGTAGAAAGTATGATAAAATTTGTAATTACTGAGCATTTGTATTGTAAGTAAAGTTTTTTTCCTTTGTCTTATCTGTGATTGCTGCAGTGAGCATGTACAAAACTTCTAGTAAAAGTTTACTATTAATGGAATAATCCTTGGGAAGAGAGGAATATGAATCTTGCACTGATAAAAATGATTTCTTGCTTTCTATTTTTTATCATTATTGTGTGTATTGTTATCTTCTTTGAACTTTTAGTCTCTTCAGAAGTAAAAAGGGAATGTTTTTATCTGTTTCCAGATTTTATTATCTATATATTTTATTATGTACATGTTTTTCTTATATACTCATTCCATTTATGCAAACAATGATAATCATTTCATTTTAATTGTATTCTTTAAAAAAAACACATATAAATAATTACTATTGCAAAAATATTGCTTTATAGGAGTTTATTTAAAAATATTGATCTCCCCAAGTGTATTTATACATTCTTTCATTCCATTTATGCATCAAAAATAACTTGAGTACCTGCTATGTAGCAGACATTTTCTACTATCTCTCACAACCCTTCCATTCTTAAAAACTTCATGTTTACCTGCCCTGCCTGCACAAGCTGAGAGATTTAAAATAGGAATATTGGGACTTAATCTCTTTGAAACTATATCTCCCACCTTTCAAACAAAAGCATTTCTGAAGTTAGAAAACAGTAGAAGATAACCTTTAACTGCCCTTTCAAAAGTTTATCAGTCTTAAATACTAATATTAATCATTGGAAAGGCTGATTTGCATATATTCTGCAATATTTTTAAATAAACTCCTATAAAGCAATATTTTTGCAATAGTAATTATTTATATGTGTTTTTTAAGGAATACAATTAAAATGAAATGATTATCATTGTTTGCATAAACGGAATGAGTATATAAGAAAAACATATGTACATAACAAAATATATAGATAATAAAATCTGGAAACAGATAAAAACATTCCCTTTTTACTTCTGAAGAGACTAAAAGTTCAAAGAAGATAACAATACACACAATAATGATAAAAAATAGATATAAGTATTGAATAAAATGAGCCATACATATTCATTTGAATCATGAGTTTCCTTTGGCTTCAAGTTATTTGAAAATCAAAGAATTAATTTATTTAAAAAATGCATTATTGTATTTCAGTGCTCTTTCCCCGCAGCACCTTTAAGAACTAAAATGTATTTAAGTTTCAGTTATATGCCTAGAACTGCCCTAGACCTGCTGAGTATACCATATTCTACTTACTGTAATGTCTCATGGATTGTGTGATGCCCTGCTATTTCATATATCAATAAGATAATTTTTAAAATGCTACCAATTATAGTTATAATAAATCATGAATTATAAGTGGCATTACAATGTCAGAGGTGTTAAAATGTGACCTACTCTTTAAGCAGTCCTCCAAAGCAGGTATAATTGTATCATTCTACCCAATCAAAATGTTTTTGTTAAGTAGTAGTAACAATCATAATGTCTGGCTGGGTGCAGTGGCTCACACCTGTAATCCCAGAACTTTGGGAGGCTGAGGTGAGAGGATTGCTTGATGCCAGGAGTTTGAGACCAGCCTGGGCAACAAAGTGAGATTCTAACACTACACAAATTGTTAAATAAATAGCTGGGCATGCTGGTGCACATCTGTAGTCCCAGCTACTCAAGAGGCTGGAGATGGAGGATCGCTTGAGCTCAGGAGTTCCAGGCTGCAGTGAGCTATAGTTACATCATTGCACTCCAGCCTGGGCAAAAGAGTGAGACTTTGTCTCAAAAAACAAAAATCTTACAATTATTGAGTTGTTGTAGGAAGTATTCTAAATACTTTACATAGCTTCTCATTTAAGAATCACGATGGTGTCCTATGAGATAGCTACTATTGTCATCTTTATTAATGAGGAAGTTGAGGCACAGAAAGGCTAAGCAATAGTTGGTAAGTGACAAGGTTTAAAGTAGGACTCAAGCCCTAGTTGAACTGAATCCAAAGACTGAGCTCTTTCTATTCAAATAGGCTGCTGTTTTCATTAAGGCAGTGAGCAATAAGAGCTAGTAAGTATTGTACTTTCTTCAAAAAAATTATTTGTTTTGAAGGCAGAGGAAAGACATGCTATTGAATTTTTACAGTTACATGAATGATTGTATGTTTTGAGATGTTGCACTACAGTTTCCTAAAAAGTCCTCTTACTCTCGTAGTACTGCTCTGCATTTGGCCTCTGCCAGTGGCCATGTGAAAGTGGTCACTCTCCTGGTTAACAGAAAATGCCAGATTGATATCTGTGACAAAGAAAACAGAACGCCTTTGATACAGGTACATTAGAGCCAACTCTTTCAGCATGGCATGGATTTGATTTACATATATAGAATTAAAATAAATTGATCTCATTTAAATATAACTAGTTGGTGAAACCTGTGGAATGTGTATTTTGAATTCTTGGAATTTACAATCTATTTCTTGGTCTAATACGGACAGGCTGTCCATTGCCAGGAAGAGGCTTGTGCCGTTATTCTGCTGGAACATGGCGCCAATCCAAACCTTAAGGATATCTACGGCAACACTGCTCTCCATTATGCTGTGTATAGCGAGAGCACCTCGCTGGCAGAAAAACTGCTTTTCCATGGTGCAAATATGGAAGCACTGGACAAGGTATAGATCAATCAACTTTCTTTGCAAAATATTTGTTTTAACATTGACATAGGTAAGGGTCAATTTTTTATATTTGGAAGCTCAACCTTTCCCTGAGTGCAAATGCAAATTAAGTTATTTTGAAATAACTTAATTGTCTAAGATTTTATTTTAAATATTGATACTTTTAAAGAAGCATTAAAGGGCACAGCTTTATAAAATGCACTTTGGAAAATATTTGTGAATTTGTTAAAGGTAAAACCTTTTCAACTTTTATTCTACACACAGTTATTTTATTTTATTTTTTTCCTAATTAGTGTAAAACAACACAGGAAAGAAAATACGGCCTGGAAATAGGCTTTATCTTAAAACTCAAACAAAACTAAAGCAACTTACAATAAATGGACATGTTGCTGCTGCTGATAATTTTCTGAAAAACTGATGTATCATCTCTCGGTGGCACAAGGCTTAAGAGGGAAAAATGGGAAGGGAAACAGAGAGCAATCAGAAATATGCAGGTCACTTGGAAATTAGGTAATGAGGGAAAATGCCAAGAAGAGTTTTTTTTTTTTTTTTTAGTTTGTTGTTCTTCCAGTTTATGTGTTGAGACAAGGTGCTCTTTAGCTTTGGGTCTAATAATTTTTGGTTTGTAAAAGAGAGTGAGTTGAAACTTGCCTAGAGATTAATTTTAGGAGGACTCTGAGGAAACCAGATTGGCAGTGAATAGGTGGTGATGAAGTGAGAAACACTTCAGCAGAAGGTGGAACAAATTATTAACTGACTTATTGTCCAACCTGACAGAAACAGCCACTTAGATAAGAGTCTAAAGACTTCTCTCAAACCTACAATGTCTTGGTGGGAAGATGGGAGATAAGGAGCTTGTAAATAGCAAAATCAAGTGGGATTTTGAGTTTACTTATCCCTGTTGTACTCATAGCCAGGAAACTTAATTGGAGTTTTAATAAATGACTCTATCTCTTACTCTTTTCTCTTTTTGGCCACATGTCCAACTGATAAAGGGAATTAGCCATGTGGGTGAGAGATGAGACTGAAGTGATTGTCTGCACTAATTCTCAGAATTGTGCCTTACAGTGACCTGAGGACATTTTGTTAAAAATCTACAATTGTAGGCTTTCCCCTGAAGATTTTGATGGAATAGACCTAATAAGGCCTGAACGTGTTTAAAAATGTTTTCTTGAACCTGGGCACAGTGGCATGGTCCTGTAGGCCCAGCTTGGTCCTAAGAGTTTGAATCCAGCTCAAGCAACATAGTGAGACTCTTGTCTCTAACAACAATAATAGCCAAAAATAAATAAATAAATACATACATACATACATACATACATACAACCTTCAAGCTTCGGATACACTCCTGATTAAAAACCCCAGAATAGATAAGCACAACATATAAATTTCTGTATCTCAAAAACATAAGAAATCTCTAGAAGAATTGGCATTTGATAGGTGCCACTTCCTTCAAAGTTCTCCTTTTCAGTAATATTAGCCTGATTTATCTGTCTTTCTCTACGTCTGTGACTGGGAAGTGAAAGGAAATATTACAGGCAATATCTCTCAGCTTACAGAATAACCCCTTTTCCTTCCCACCATTAATCATTCACTAACATGCAGAGAGTCTTCAGAAACTTGCTTATGGGTAGTCTTTCAATAGGTGGAGGCTGACCCTTTCATGATTTGATGTCCCTTTGTCACCATGCACATGATTGATTATGTGTCAGCAAATGTTCATTACAAGTTGGGCTTTCTCAATTAGAATAGTAGCAAATCCTAAACTATTTTTTTTAGTTGAAGTTGTATTATGAACTATCTCAGTATGTTTGTTAAGTTTATAGAACTTTAGCATACCCAAAATGTCAGTTTTAAACACTGAAATCCATGAAGTTAATAAGAATACAGATAGGAATTCTTTTAATAATTTAGTTTTAGCAGTCCTATGAGCCAATTATCTATTTGGTTAACAATCTGGGAAAATTATATACAAATATATTTTAAATGAATAAATGTTGGAAAAATTCTTGAGGCAGGTATTATGAGTCTTTTTAGCAATTTTTATTATATATGAAAGCCTGATGTTTTGGTAAAACATATGATACTAGAGGAAGAAAATATTTTACACGCAAATACTTGGATTATACACAACCATTTAGTAACACATTAATACCGAATATAAAAACACAAGGGGGGCTATATTCTAATGTGGTACACAGATTTCTTTGTTTGCCTCTATAAGTTGAATCAACATGTAAAATTTAGAAGACTCGTGTAGAAATCTGGCCTTCAGGCTTATCCTAAAAAATCAAATCTGGTGTCCCCTGAGTTTCTATCACTGTTTGGTCTGCCGTGCAGAGGTTGCCCCTTTAGAGAAGGCATGTATTCTCCAGTTTGCTACTGTGCCCACCTTAGTACTTCCTTTACTCAGGCAACCTTCCTCTGTCCTTGTAAGTATTTGAGTTTACAACTCCTATGGTATAGTATGTTTTGATAAAGATTTCAAGGTTTTTAAGTCAGCGCATATTTGTCATAATATATAGTCTATAGAGTATATAAATCCCTCCGTTATGGAGATGAATTTTTGAATTTAGAAGTTTTTAACTCTTTTCTTTATATATACCACAAATAATTCTCTGCCCATAAGAGTGCCTAGAAGCCTTTTTAGGTTACTCCTGGTTATAGTTGGATAATTTATGAATATTGCAGACATTACATCTTTCTCCTCAGCACTCTTCCTTAGAAATGCAAGTGACTTATTGGCTTATATTATGCCAGGAATAATCCATATGGATCAGTATGAGAACTTTTATTGATAAGCCATTATGTTTTTATTTCTGATTTATATTTTGTCTAAAATAAAAAATAAAATAATTTTAAGTAGCCATTTAAGTGGAAGCCAGTAAGAAATGGATTTAAAAAGTAGAGCTGCACTAGGGTCCCAGGATTACCATTATAATTGAGAATAGTATTTCTTACTGAGCTTTGGTTTTTTAAATATTTGTTCTTAAGTTTTTTAAACCTATCTCTCTTACACAGAACATACTGAGCTTTCTAACAGTAAAGATAAAAATCTATTCTCTTGTATTAGGCAAAAAACCCATGGACTATTTAATAATAAGGAAAATAAGTGCATTTGAAGCCAATCTCTCTTAATTCAGAGCTCATTTCCATAGTGACCCATTTGGAGCAGGAGTGTGTGACATTGGCATCTGGGATCCTGACACCATTGATAGAAGTGAATCAAGCAAGTTTGTAACACCCAGAGGAAACCTCCACCTGTATTGGGAAGCTCTGGCAACTGTATCTCTGAAACTCTTAATTCCTCAAATGTTAATGTTTGCCGTAAATAGTATTGTCAAATGGGGATTAGGTAAAATTCAAGAGATTTCTTGATTATTAGACATAAAATACAGTTTTGTAATACTTCTCAAATACAGATGGTCATGGAGTCTTTCTCTTGCGGTATAATACTTCTGATAAAGTGAATATTCTTTGGAATATAGTTTAAGAAACACTGCTTTAGAGATAGTAATTTATATCATTAATTTATGTAAAAAACTTAAAATGTTTGCTACTATGTCTTAGGGTGTTGGGGCTATAGAGACAACAGATACAGCCCTTGCCCTCAAGAAGCTCTTGGTTTCAGTGGGAAACAGTGAAATGATTACAATGTACCATGCTAAGTGCTGTGATCAAAGCAAGGATTCTTGGGACTGGTAAATGTTTAAAGTGAGTTTTGGCGATGACCACAGTTAATCCGGGGAGACAGAGGAGGGTTGTTTGCAAGGCAAAGAGCAGCACATCAGAAAGCACAGAGGAGTGAGAAGGAAGGGACTGCTTTTCATTTACTTCCTTCTATATTGTATGTTGAAGTTCAAAGCATCTTAGAGAAGATTTTCAGTTCAGTTGAGAAATATGTAATTTTGTGAATTATTAAGTTTTTTCTGCTGTTTTATAGGACAATAATACCCCACTTTTATTCGCTATAATTTGCAAGAAAGAGAAAATGGTGGAATTTTTATTGAAAAAAGCAAGTACACATGCCTTTGATAGCCTGAGCCGGTACAGTAGTTCTTTTTTTTTTTTTTTTAATAAAAACCTGTGTATTCTAGAGTGGTAACAGTCACTGAAGTCAGAAATATTAATAAGAAGATTAACGTAATTATTGGCATATAGTGAAAAATATCGCCATGAATAATCAGGTCAGCAAATATTTGGACTGAGTAACATAAAGAACACTATATTGTAGGATTCATCTTCTCTTATAATATAGAGTGTTTGTTATTTATAATTGGATGTTTTTGGTACTGTAATCTTTTATTAGCCAAACCATTTTGTATTAGTTTTATTAATTTTTTTTTAGATGGAATCTAGCTCTGTTGCCAGGCTGGAGTACAGTGGTGTGATATTGGCTCACTGCAACCTCCACCTCCGAGGCTCAAGCGATTCTCCTGCCTCAGCCTTCCAAGTAGCTGGGACTACAGGTGCATGCCGCCATGCCCAGCTAATTTTTGTATTTTTAGTAGAGATGGGATTTCACCAAGTCAGCCAGGATGGTCTCGATCTCTTGACCTTGTGATCTGCTCTCCTTGGCTCCTCAAAGTGATGGGATTACAGGAATAAGCCACTGCACCTAGCCAGTTTTATTAATTTTTAAAGTGTGGACTTTTAGTTTGTGACTACTAGTATTGTCATCATCAGTATTATTGTTGTTGTTGTTGTTTTCAGCCTGCGGATAACTCTTATCTGACCCCTGGCTGATTTGAATTTTTTTTTTTTTTTTTTACCTATTGTTTTTTTGTTTTGTTTTGTTTTTTTGTTTTTTGTTTTTTTTTATTATTATACTTTAGGTTTTAGGGTACATGTGCACAATGTGCAGGTTTGTTACATATGTATCCATGTGCCATGTTGAATTGTAATATATCAGACTAGGAAAGCAATGGGGGAATCTTCATCTAAATATTTACCTACTTTAGATAAGTGACCTCAGCACAGTTTCTTGGCCATCAAAGGACTATAAGTTAGCAACTTGTATTATGTCACACCCCAGTGGGACAAGAGGCTTCCTTGTCGTCCTTTTCTTTTAGCCTTGGTGATAATTTACAAAGATGAACACTTGAGCACCCTAGATGCTTATAGACCCAAGCTAGTACATGCAAATGGTTATTACGTCTACACTGACAGGTGGATATTAAATTGGTAAAGTGTATCAAACTAGCTGTTTAAAAAAGTCTTTATTAAAGTTCTTGAGTGGAGTTATTTCTTTGTTATTTTAGAACAGCCCTCATGCTTGCCGTACATTATGACTCACCAGGTATTGTCAACATCCTTCTTAAGCAAAATATTAACGTCTTTACTCAAGACATGTGTGGACGAGATGCAGAAGATTACGCTATTTCTCGCCATTTGACAAAGTAAGTGTTTATGACAAAAGGCCAGTTAATACCGAATTAAGTTTAAAATAATTGCAACTATTCCATCTTATACATTAGGTGAGAGTTCCTAGTTTGGTTCAGATAGTTTGAAATAGCAGTGAGTTAGTCTACCTTTTAGCCAGAAATCAAGCAGAAGTCTAGATTAGTTAGAAGTAGAGTGCAAGATGTTTTCAGGATTTTTAAGACCTTTATCCCTAGGGATCTCAGTGTTGTTCATTTTATTCTAAGTATAATCCCCATGCATGGGATAAAAAGAGCCACATATTTGACTTATTTTCCCTTCCTTTCTTTTTTTTTCTTAAAACAAGGCCTCACTCTGTTGCCCTGGCTTGTCTTGAACTCCTGAGCTCAAGTAATCCTCCTGCCTCGGCCTCTCACAGTGCTAGCCACCATGCCTGGCCTGACTTTTCTAATTAGTTATTGGGTCTTGAAATGTCCAGTTTAGCAGAAAATCTTGTATTTTCCCCTGGGGCTATCTCCTGTGTCTTCCTTCTTTGAATTTTCCAAGAAGTTAAGGGGTTTCCTAAGTCCAAGGAAGGCAATCTTTCTTTACAAGTCAGAAGAAGGGGAAAAAGGCCATTCTGATATTCTGTTGTTTCCATGGACTCACTTGCTGTATTGTTGCCATTGTAACCAGTCCTGCAATCTGATAATGATCGACCTTTGCCACCAGGATGCCTTCACTCATCCTGTCAGTTTTCGTGGTGATTCATACATAGAGTTCAAAGCTACAGTGTTTATTAGTTTATGTACTTATGCTCAGTCACTGTTCCCAGCACCCTGATCTGGCAGCTAGGCCTCCTAGCTTTATCCACACAAATATTGAGCAAGTTGATCCTTACCCTACACTAAAAACCTTATTTGGAGCCCACATCTTAGCTAGACTTAGCCTAGGCATTCATGGTAAATTACTCTTTGAGACCCATGTTTGTCTGTTCTTTATCCAATACTAGTTGGGATTGTTCTCAACAGTCAGGGATGTTCAAATAATGTTGCAGGAAGAGATTAGGTTTCCCTTTCCCTTTTGCTATCAGATCTGTACCTTGAGGCTTTTTTACATCCTGTAGAGCAGCTTTGGTTAGGCAGCAGAAGGTTCCATGTTATCTTTCCACCGAGTAGTGGGAACAAATTTACAGTTGGCCTCTCAAGTAATGTGTCTCTATGATAATGAAAATCTGGGCTAATCACAACTCTTCCTCAAGTTTTAAATATATTTTAAAATTCTACCTCACAGGAAGCCATTCAATCAAATTCTCTGAATCTAAAGTAGGTGAGTTGGATTTAACAGAGCTAAGCCTCATCCAGGACTCATGAGTATCCATGTATCAAACAGGCTTTGTACTTGTTTCAGCAGCACATATTTTAAAATTGGATCAATACAGAGCAGATAAGCATGGCTGCTGCCTAGGGATGGCACACAAATTCAGAAAGCATTCCATATTTTGCATAGTCCAGGGAAGGTCATTTGAGTATTTGTTGAGTAGCTCCAAGGAAGCAGTGTGAGTGAAACCAAAACAGAAGACACCCAATATTGAAATTGTGATTATCACTATAAAACTATTGATGTAAGGTGATCTCTGAAATGAGAACAGAGCTGAGTAATAATGGGATGTTACTTGTTGCTAGTACATGTCTTGGAAATGACAAAATGTCAACTTGCATTTCCTTCATGGAACTGAAAAACAATCAAAGCAGGGTTTTGTCTTGTCTGTTAGTTGGAGAGGACCATGGAGATCCAGCATCCAAGCACAGATCTGCTGGCTCAGAGTTTGAGGGAGGTAGAGGAGGAGCGGGAGTTGTCCAAGCCCAGGTTTTGACACCTATTAGTTTTCTGCCTTTGGTGTGATTGATGAGCTCAATGATGGGAGACAATTAGGTAATCTATTTTAATGAGATTAGTTATGAATTAGGTAAAATGCCCTGAATTACAAGCCACAAAGAATACAACTAATAACCAAAATTAGCACTTACTAACATTTTCTGAAAACTGCAACAATTGAATATTAGAACTTATAGAAAAACACACAACAAGCAATAAAGTTCAAGAATAAATTATTCCATTGCTTTACTATTTCCCTGAACATTTAAGCATGTAATCTTATTACATCTTCCTAACAACCCACTGAAGTAAGGTAGCAAAATCCTTATTTTTTTTTTATGTGTTCAGCTATTTGTTTTTGTTTTTGTTTTTGTTTTCTTTTTTATTATTATACTTTAGGTTTTAGGGTACATGTGCACCATGTGCAGGTTTGTTACATACGTATCCATGTGCCATGTTGGTTTGCTGCACCCATTAACTCGTCATTTAGCATTAGGTATATCTCCTAATGCTGTCCCTCCCCCCTCCCCCCACCCCACAACAGTCCCCAGAGTGTGATGTTCCCCTTCCCGTGTCCATGAGTTCTCACTGTTCAATTCCCACCTATGAGTGAGAACATGCGGTGTTTGGTTTTTTGTCCTTGCGATAGTTTACTGAGAATGATGGTTTCCAGTTTCATCCATGTCCCTACAAAGGACATGAACTCATCATGTTTTATGGCTACATAGTATTCCACGGTGTATATGTGCCACATTTTCTTAATCCAGTCTATCGTTGTTGGACATTTGGGATGGGGTTGTTTGTTTTTTTCTTGTAAATTTGTTTGAGTTCATTGTAGATTCTGGATATTAGCCCTTTGTCAGATGAGTAGGTTGCAAAAATTTTCTCCCATTCTGTAGGTTGCCTGTTCACTCTGATGGTAGTTTCTTTTGCTGTGCAGAAGCTCTTTAGTTTAATTAGATCCCATTTGTCAATTTTGGCTTTTGTTGCCATTGCTTTTGGTGTTTTAGACATGAAGTCCTTGCCCATGCCTATGTCCTGAATGGTATTGCCTAGGTTTTCTTGTAGGATTTTAATGGTTTTAGGTCTAACATTTAAGTCTTTAATCCATCTTGAATTAATTTTTGTATAAGGTGTAAGGAAGGGATCCAGTTTCAGCTTTCTACATATGGCTAGCCAGTTTTCCCAGCACCATTTATTAAATAGGGAATCCTTTCCCCATTTCTTGTTTTTGTCAGGTTTGTCAAAGATCAGATAGTTGTAGATATGTAGCATCATTTCTGAGGGCTCTGTTCTGTTCCATTGATCTATGTCTCTGTTGTGGTACCAGTACCATGCTGTTTTGGTTACTGTAGCCTTGTAGTATAGTTTGAAGTCAGGTAGCGTGATCCCTCCAGCTTTGTTCTTTTGGCTTAGGATTGACTTGGCGATGTGGGCTCTTTTTTGGTTCCACAAGAACTTTAAAGTAGTTTTTTCCAATTCTGTGAAGAAAGTCATTGGTAGCTTGATGGGGATGGCATTGAATCTATAAATTACCTTGGACAGTATGGCCATTTTCACGATATTGATTCTTTCAACCCATGAGCATGGAATGCTCTTCCATTTGTTTGTATCCTCTTTTATTTCATTGAGCAGTGGTTTGTAGTTCTCCTTGAAGAGGTCCTTCACATCCCTTGTAAGTTGGATTCCTAGATATTTTATTCTCTTTGCAGCAATTGTGAATGGGAGTTCACTCATGATTTGGCTCTCTGTTTGTCTGTGATTGGTGTACAAGAATGCTTGTGATGCAAAATCCTTATCTTTTAGAAGAAACCATGGAGCCTAAGAGAAGCAACTTGTCTGAAAACAAAATACCTATTGGTTACAGAGCAAGGACTTACTCCGAGTGCAGGACACTTTGCATGATGTCCAGCTAACTAGAGTTCATTTACTGAGCTGTGCTTCCTCCATTTATGAGTACTTCACTTTTTTTCTTCTTTAATTATAAGCTTAATAAGTTTGTAAGGTTTAAAAATTTGAAGTGTATGGGACATTAAAATTCTAATATTAGCTCTGATATTGCCTGAAATGGTTTTAGAATTTAATATGTTTGGTAAGTATTTTTTATTTCAATATTAAAATAGCAATTTTATTTATTACTTTTGTATACATAGAATTCAACAACAAATTTTGGAACATGAAAAGAAGATACTTAAAAATGACAAACCAGGTAAGACTTCTGCTAGTGAATTTCTTATTTCCCTTGGTGGTCCTACTCTTGATAAGAAAGTAAAAAGCAAGATGTAAGATTAAGGTAGTGTTAATCAACAAAGACTAGTTTAAAAATGTGTAAATTAAATGTGCATATATGTATATACATATGTAAATTAATTTCTTAAATTTAACTTCTTTAGTTTGAAATTCAGATTTATTTAAGAAGATAATTGTAGCTAATTTATAATCTCAAACATTATTGTCTGAAAAAATTCACTTATTTAATTATGATCCATAAAATCCTATATAATATTTTTGCATAAATGAGAAAAAATATTTTTAAATTAGTATGTTGTATGTTTCCTCTATGGTCACATTAGAACTAATTGGACTTGTTATACAAATGGATCTTCTATTTCATTTTATAGTAAATTCTTTATATTTAGTAAACAAATAACTACAGTTGATCCATAAATAATGTGGGGGTGAGGGACTCTGATCCCTGTGCAGTTGAAAATCTGAGTATAACTTTTGATTCCTTCATCTTAGCTACTAATAGCCCACCATTGACTGGAAGCCTTCCTAATAACATAAACAGTTGATGGACACCTATTTTGTTTGTGCTGCATTATTATATACTGTGTTCTTACAATAAAGTAAGCTAGAGAAATGAAGCTGTTAGGAAGAAAATCATCAGGAAAAACATACTGACTTTTCACAAAGCATAAGTAGATCCTGACAAAGGTCTTCATGATCTTCAGGTTGATGAGGCCGAGGAGGAAGAGGAGAGGTGGATCTTGCTGTCTCTGGGTTGCAGAGGCAGAAGAGCATCTGCATATAAGTGAATCCCTGCAGTTGAAACACTTGCTGTTGAAGGGTGAACTGTATTGCATATTGATTTGTGTCACTAAGAAAGTAACTATCTTCAGGACCAGGAACTCAGCAATCACTTTCTGGTACCATAAATAAATGGCAATAAGAACTGTAAAACTGAACCAGTGTGCACCCATACAAATAGGAGATTATTTTTCAAAGATAGCTACTGAGCACAGAAGACAGAAAAGCAATTCCTTCATGAGAAGCACAAGTTATATTATACATTTGTACACAAGCAAAATGGTTTTATCTGTTATAGTTTACACACATACACACATGCACATATATGCATACATATGTGCGCATGCATGTGCACACAGACACCAAGTTAAAAGTCCTGCTGATTTTTTAAAAATTTTATTATTATTATTCTTTAAGTTTTAGGGTACATGTGCACAACGTGCAGGTTTGTTACATACATATACATGTCCCATGTTGGTGTGCTGCACCCAGTAACTCGTCATTTAGCATTAGGTATATCTCCTAATGCTATCCCTCCCACAGCCCCCCACCCCACAACAGTCCCCAGTGTGTGATGTTCCCCTTCCTGTGTCCATGTGTTCTTATTGTTCAATTCCCACCTATGAGTGAGAACATGCAGTGTTTGGTTTTTTGTCCTTGTGATAGTTTACTGAGAATGATGGTTTCCAGTTTCATCCATGTCCCTACAAAGGACATGAACTCATCATTTTTTATGGCTGCATAGTATTCCATGGTGTATATGTGCCACATTTTCTTAATCCAGTCTATCATTGTTGGACATTTGGGTTGGTTCCAATTCTGTGAAGAAAGTCATCGGTAGCCTGATGGGCATGGCATTGAATCTATAAATTACCTTGGGCAGTATGGCCATTTTCATGATATTGATTCTTCTTACCCATGAGCATGGAATGTTCTTCCATTTGTTTGTATCCTGTTTTATTTCATTGAGCAGTGGTTTGTAGTTCTTCTTGAAGAGGTCCTGCTGATTCTTAATGACCAAATCCAACTGTTCGCAGGGAGCAGTGGATAACACATCCTACAGTTTGGATGCAATTATTTTGACTTTTTGACTTGTTTTTTGATGAACTGCCTTTAATGCGTGAATTATGTTTTTAGTTTTATAAGAAACAAAGAAAAAGATTAGAAGCAAGTAAACAGGAACTCTATGATCAGTAGTAGACTATTATAGTATATTTAATAGTCATATGTTTTTCTCCAATTATACAATTTACTTGAATGCTGCACAATTAATCAATTATTATTATAGGAGATGGGGTCTCTCTATGTTGCCTAGGCTAGAATACAGTGTCTATTCAGTGGTGCAAACATAGCTCACTGTAGCCTTGAACTCCTGGGTTCAAGCAGTCCTCCCACCTCAACTTCCTGAGTAGCTTGGACTACAGTTTTGTGTGGTTACATCTGGCCTGATACACAATTATTTATTTATTTATTTTTGATACAGGATCTCCCTCTGTTGCCGGTACTGGAGTGCAGTGGTGCCATCTTGGCTCACTGCAACTTCTGCTTCCTGGCCTTAAATGATACTTTCACCTTTCACCTTAG
>NW_026652280.1:73269921-73277864 GCF_009828535.3 Hylobates moloch | reverse complement strand
TGCTGATAGGCCTCTGTCTGTGACACTGATAACACCTGGAATTGGCTACCTTCCACACAGGGCATCAGCGAGCCAGAAAAATCCAGACAAACAATGCCAGGGGCAAAGAAAACACATTAAACTATCAGGATTCAGACATCCTGAGGAGCAGAAGAGGACGGGAGTGCATCCAAAACACACACATACAAGTTGAGGAACTGTCCCCATTCCTCCTGGTCCCTGGTAGTCAGGGGAGGGACAAGGAATGTCACTTTCCAGGCTCTGAAGTCCTCAGGTTGAGTGAGACAGATGGGTTTGGCATTTCTAACCCTAAACTCCGGGCCTTTTGAGGGAGTGAGGTGAGTGAGCCTCTGACCTCACCGCTATGTGGGTCATGCTGATCCCTGAGCATCTAAGCTGCTCCTTAGGTGCTGATCCTGTCACCCCGGGACATTACAGGGGAAGAAGGCTCAGCCACAGCCTCTATGTTCTGTTTGCCTATAGGACCATGATACTGTTCTAGGCTTCAGATGAGAAGAAATGACCCAATTTCAAGTGCGTACTGGGGCACTGAGGGCATCTTCTTGCTATTCCTTAAGCCAAGAGCGTTGCTATCTCAGGACTTTCATACCTGTTTACTCTTCCTAGAGTGACATTATCCAGATAGTTTCCTAGTTCACCCCTTACTTCATTTGAGTCTCTGCTCAAAGTTTACTGCTTGAGAAAGGTCTTTTGTAACCATTCTATAAAAGACAACAACAACAAAAAACCAAAAACAAACAAAAAACAACCATCCCTGTTGTCCCCATCAGTCTGTTTCCTTGCCTTCCTTTATTAAATTAAAATGTAACTTATCTTTTGCCTCCAATATAATGATAAAAGATCCTCAAAGACAGGGCTTTGCTCCTTTTATTCATCTGTGTCTCCAGCTCCTAGTGCAGTGCCTAGAAAACAGGCATTCAATAAATAGTAAAATTACAGGTAAATCATTAAATCAAGGAACAAACATGAGTGGAGCAAGGCTTAATATCAAAATATTCAAGTGTCAGTGACAATGGGTCACAATGCATTTTTCCTGAATGTGAACTTTTTCTTTTTTTTTCTGAGACGGAGTCTAGCTCTGTCTCCCAGGCTGGAGTGCAGTGGCATGATCTTGGCTCACTGCAACCTCCACCTCCCGAGTTCACGTGATTCTCCTGCCTCAGCCTCCCAAGTGCTGGGATTACAGGTGCCTGCCACCACGCCCAGCTAATTTTTGTATTCTTGGTAGAGATGGGGTTTCACTGTGCTGGCCAGGCAGGTCTCGAACTCCTGACCTTGTGATCTGCCTGCCTCAGCCTCCCAAAGTGCTGGGATTACAAGCGTGAGCCACTGTGCCTGGCCCTGAATGTGAATTTTTAAGACATTTATTATGTTGAATAGAATTAAACAAAGGCTTACATAATTCTTTGATTTATTATTAATCATTTTGCTTTTGAACTTGATTTTATTTTAGAATTTACTTTAGAAATTGTACATCAAGTTCTAAAGACACATTTAACAATAATAACTCATATTTTTAATAGTACTTTAAAGTTTACAAAGTGGTCCCATTTGGCAATGATAGACTGGATAAAGAAAATGTGGCGCATATACACCATGGAATAGTATACAGTCATAAAAAAGGATGAGTTCATGTCTTTTGCAGGGACATGGATGAAGCTGGAAACCGTCATTCTTAGCAAAGTAACACAGGAACAGAAAACCAAACACCACATGTTCTCACTCATAAGTGGGAGTTGAACAATGAGAACACATGGACACAGGGAGTGGAACATCACACACCGGGGCCTGTCAGGGGTTTGGGGGCTAGGGGAGGGACAGCATTAGGAGAAATACCTAATGTAGATGACAGGTTGATGGGTGCAGCAAGCCACCATGGCATGTGTATACCTATGTAACAAACGTGCATGTTCTGCACATGTATCCCAGAACTTAAAGTATTAAAAAAAAGGTGGTCTCATTCATTATCTTCTTCCATCTGAGGTGTGGCAGGGTATGATGAAAAGAAAATGGTGTTTGGAGTCAGAAAAATGTTTCCAATCCCAGCGCTGACACTTACTGTCAATGTGGCTTCAACATATTGAAACTTAGTTTTGCCATCTGCAAAATGGATGTATGCATACTGTCCTCATGGCCCTAGAACCTAATAGATGATGAATAAATGCAGCTGCTGCTGTTATTGTTACTTTACTATCATCACTGATTTGTCCAGTATCATTGAAGAGAGGGAATGAGCAAGCATCAGCTCCCTTGAGGAAAAGAGGGAAAATATGTGTGAACAAATATGTTTGGAGACTGCCTGAGTGTTTGCCTCCATAGGAGCGGCAGCAGAAGGTGTCTGAAAACAAAAAGCAAAGTCAAACACAAGTTTAGCTGCTGATATTGGCTCTCCAAAATTCCCTTCTGGGTTTCTTCATTTGGATTAGAACATTAGATCTCAAACCTACTTGATCACCAAAATCACCAGTAGGAACTGAAAAAAAATAACCCAGCAATACAGGCTTCTGGGCCTAACCCGTGTATATTTTACTTTGGTTCACATGGACTGAGCCTCCAAAACTGTGTGTGTGTGTGTGTGTGTGTGTGTGTGTGTGTGTGTATTCCCTAGGTGTGTATAATCCTCAGTTAAGTTTGGGGATCACTGGAGTAGATGATTTCCAAGAGTAAGCCAACAGCCTGCTAAATTACAATGGCGTTTTTGAGCCTGTTTTGAATAATTGAGTATTTTCAAGGAGAAGGCATTTCCTTCTCTATTCGAGGTTCCCCATCCGTACAAGTTTCTACAGAGGTAACGCTCAGGCTGAGGGTGATTCTGAAACTCTTTTTAGAAGGTGTTGGAGAACATAAAAGGTAAGAGAAAGAGGTCCTTAGAGGCTGGATGGTCACATTAACAGCTGCAGGAATGCTATAGGCTGAAATTTGCTAAGGTCACAGGAGCCTTTCCTCTTGGTTCTTGATGCTTTGGCTTGGCTCCATGTAAAATCTGAGCAGAGCTGTCTTGGTTTCAATGGGGAGTGATGACATCCGTGAATCACCGTGTGCTTTCTAGGCACACACTTGTTCTTCAGTTGTGACTGGAAAGAGCCCGGGGAGTAAGCTCAGGGCCAAAAATGACCCTCAGGCAGGCATTGATATTTTGCAGGATCAGATCCTGGGATGCAACAAAGCCAGTAATGAAGTGGATATGATATGAGCCTGTTACTGACCTCATCCATCCAAAAGGCAGTTACCATCCAGGAAATCCTGTTTATATTTATGGGAGGAGAGTAGACTGGCATGGCAAAGAGGATCCTGAAGATAATGAACCCTGTGGAGGATATAAACATTGCTGCATTACTTTTTAGGAAAAAGAATGTGCACTAAGGCAGAACTTGTAAATATTATGCAGACTTTCTCCTCATAAATATTCCCAGTGGACATAGTGTGTCCATAGTTAGAATCACATAAAATAAGATTAACCATTCTTCCAGGAAGCTTGTTTTCATCACAGAACCATTTGAGAATCAGAAAGTCAACAGGAAATTTTAGGCAATGCCACACTCTCATGACGGGCTGAGTTTCTGCATTCTTATAAAAGTCACTTTATTCTATTTGTCAAGTACATTTTTATAAAGGAGAAATATACCTTAATAACCATTCTTAATTTTAGGAAAATCTGCACAGACCTTTTTTATAGGCAGAGTTAATTGTGGAAGCTGAATGATGCCAGGATGAAATAATTCTCAACAAAGTTGATGGGTAAAACCAAAGACCTAAGACAAACAGTTTACCAAGCTAAATGAACAAATGTTACAGCTTTCTGAAATAAACATTCAACAATTAGAGTTTCCAGGATAAACTTACTCCATTTTAGTATTTCACACCAAAAGTCCTTGGAATATTTAAATCTTGCAATATTATGGGAACATTTTTTGCCCTTTTAACATAGAATTTTAACTTTATGGTATAATAAACTTCAACTTTTCAGATAAAATGTAAATTTTAAAGTAATCATTTTATAAGTATTCACTAATTTTTTCCTTATTTAACTGACAAGATAAAATATTCTCAATGGCTGGGCACAGCAGCTTATGACTGTAATCTCAGCACTTTGGGAGGCTGAGGCAGGCAGATCGCTTGAGCCCAGGAGTTCAAAATAAGCCTGGGCAACATGGCGAAACCCCATCTGTACAAAAACTACAGAAATTAGCTGGGCATGATGGTATGAGCTTGAGGTCCCAGCTACTCGGGAGGCTGAAGCCGGAGGATCACTTGGGCCCATGAGGTGGAGGTCACAGTGAGCCAAGATCGTGCCACTACACTCCAGCCTGGGCGACAGAGAGAAACCCTGTCCCCAAAAAAGAAAAATATTCTCAATCTATCTGTGTAAAAAGTTCTTATTCCTTGAAGGTTCTTTATTAAGTATTAACTGTGCCCATGGCTTCCGTTATATATTCTAGCCAAGATTAGGTCAAAGATTCTGTCAGTGACTGAGAGGAGAATTTGTGACTTGACTCAGAGAGTTTCAGTTTTAACAAGAATAGATTGGTCACATATTTATAATGTGGTGAGCTCTTTGCCAGATGGAGTAAGTAATGCTAAGAGAAGTGAAAGAAATATGAAAGAAACAGTTCCTGCTCTTGGGAAGCTTAAAACTAGTGGCCCAGACACGACGTGTTATAGAAAACTATGAAAGAACAATTTCCAGAGAGTGTGTGTGTGTGTATGAATATGTATGTGTGTCACACACATATATATATTATATATAGTGTTTATATATAGTATATAATGTTTGTACAGGCTATATATATAGACTAGACTATCCAAATAGATATATAATCCAAGGTGGATCTTTCTTAACACACACCTACATCAGGCAGGTATATATATAGTATATATATATATATATATACAGACACACACACACACACACATATATATAGTCTCTATATAAATATAGTCTACTCTATATGTAAACATAGACTATATATAGCTTACTATATATAGACTATATGTAGTATATATACTATACTATATAGACTAGACTACTATATACATAGAGTACTATACATAGACTATATACAGACTATATATAGACTATAGTCTCTATACATAGACTGCATATAGACTACTCTATATAGACTATTGTAGATAGACTATATATACTATATTACTATACTATATATACTGTACTATATATACTATGTAGTATATATACTAGTCTATATACATAGTTCTATATATACACTGTATATACTATACATATACTCTATTATATGTATACATACACACACATATACATATATATTAGCCTGCCTGATGTAGCTGTGTGTTGGGGAACAGATCCATCTTGAATGCCAGCCAGTAAACCACCTGGAGACAATTTGGAAAAACAATGAAGAGCTGAAAATCTCTTTTATTTTACTTTACAATTTGCCAAACTTTTGTTGAGCACCTATCATGTTCTGAACACTGGAGATACCGAGGAAGAGCAAAGAATATATGCTCTTTCCATAGGCTAAGGGCAAAGAGAATTAACTGAGTGACTTTTCCCAGATGTCTTCAAGCCATGCATGGTTCAGTCCTTAGAGCATGCATCTATGAACTGATGCATACTGCAGATGAAACACTGACTCACTCCTTTGAGTCCTCGCTGTGATATATCTTGCCAGTTTCCAGACCCTCCCTGCTATTCTCTCTGCTTCCACTCTTGCCTCATTACAGTCCACACTTCACACAGCAGTGCTTGGCCTTGGACACCAAGGTGGTGAGTAGATAAACTCTTCTTTTTCTCTGAAAGGTTTCATTAGAAATTACTAAAGGTTAATAGACCAACCATTCCCATGTACCTGTCATTACCTTTAACTGCTGAAATATCCATCATGATCTTGCTCCATCTCCCATGGTAAGTTGTCTCAGCCTTCATGTGCTTTCATTACTGTTGCCACAAAAAGTCCTACAGCTGAAGAATACACTGTTAATATTCAGATCAGTTTTGAAAATGCATCCTTCCTGGATCCTACCAAAGCCTACTTGAACAGCCTCAGTTTTCCAATTCATGGGAATAACGCTGACCAAATTACCAACATTTTGGGCATAAGTGTGACAACAGGTAAGAAACCCATTGCTTCAGAATGAATGATTGGATGTCTTGAGAAAGACTGTCTGAGCTCCTATCAGAGCAATCTTTTACTTAGTAGGCAAATGAAATGACTCACTGAGACTGATGTGTGATTCTGTGACTTCACAGCCTTCCTGAATGAAGCCTCTATCAGTAAACTCTGCAGCCAGAGGTTTCTTATTTTAAATGGTGACCAAAGGTTTGCTCAGTGGTTTGTATGATGCTTGTCATAAAGTGGTCCCAAGATATGGCCAGGTCCTTCATGATAAACTACTGGGTCCTCTTCCTTTGGGCAGATAAACTACTGAGTCCTCTTCCCTGTGTCCTCTTCTCTTGGTATATCAATGGACATAGCAAGGACTGGTTCAAGATATTAGTAAGTACCAGATACCCTTCTCTTTGGCATTATAGGTCAGGAAATAAGAAACAGGTACATGCCTGCATCAGAAGCAAGGCATTAAGTGGAATCTCTCAGGCCATAGATTGGACTTTCTGGTTGCAAACTCTTTTCCAAGGTCATGCTAGCTTCCCTATGTCTCCAGAGACCATCACCCAAGACTTGGTATACAGTAGAAGTTCTGAGATAAGGTTTCCAGTGTCTGATAAAAGGGAATTGCTTTTTAAACTGGAAAGCACTAATAGATGCTGGGTTTTATTATTCTTTTTTTTTTTTTTTTTTTTTTGAGACGGAGTCTCTGTTGCCCAGGCTGGAGTGCAGTGGCGCAATCTCGGCTCACTGCAAGCTCCGCCTCCCGAGTTCACGCCATTCTCCTGCCTCAGCCTCTCCGAGTAGCTGGGACTACAGGCGCCCACCACCACGCCCGGCTATTTTTTGTTTTTTGTATTTTTAGTAGAGACGGGGTTTCACCGTGGTCTCGATCTCCTGACCTTGTGATCCGCCCGCCTCGGCCTCCCAAAGTGCTGGGATTACAAGCGTAAGCCACCGCGCCCGGCTGGGTTTTATTATTCTAAAATGAGGGCGAGAACAAAAATCTTGTTTTTGAAATTCTTCTTGAATTCACGTATTTCAAATAGTGCATCCCAATGTCGGTACATGCATTTTAATTTTTGATTCTTAATATATGCTACTCGAAGTCATAGCTCCGTTATCACTCCTTTTGGATGCCATTTCCCACTGACCTACCATTAGCACTAATTTCCTTGAGTTGGTGATTTTCCAGTTGGATGCCAATGTGCATTATAAGTCCGTCAGGAACAGTGAGCTTCTGCTGTGTTTCCCACTCTTTATCCATAGAACATCTCACCAAACTAGGGTACTTTGGAAAATACATAGGAAACACCCAGCACAGATCTTTTGCCTTTAGAATAAATTATTGGATAGATTTTAGTCAATTTTGCTTCCCAAATTTTTTAAGAGAAACCTTTTGGTGTCTTTGTAGGTGCTAGTAAGTGAATCCAGTAAACAAAACAGACCAACAAGTATCAAAATTAGTTTTTTGTTGAACAACTTGTGATTATAGACACTTCAGCTTTAGTTGTGAGTTTATCTTACATACATTCAATATAAACATACTAACAAACTCTCTCTGATTTTTTCTACTAGAGATGGGATGACTTCAAGGGGCTTCACCATCTTAAAAACTTGGGTTAACAAGCTTCTCAATTAAATGCAATTGACCTTGGAAAGTTTAATTTATCCTTCCAGAAAGACTGGTCATTCACACATAGAGGGGGTGAATCTTTTCTGATAGTGAACTATGAAACAGGTTTGACAAAAGTGGATACTTCAATGTGGCAGAGAAAGCCTGAGGCTTATGGACCTCAGGACCAGCAGGGAACAGCTAAGAGGAGTTGGCCTAAA
>NW_026652280.1:73254771-73269821 GCF_009828535.3 Hylobates moloch | reverse complement strand
AAGACTTGAGTGTTGCTACTAAGGTAAAGTGGTCTCTTGTAAAATTATTTTTCTCACTCTGAATGTAGTTTTGCATAGTATTTACTTCTCAAATTTAGCAGTGGCTTACCTATCATTGTTTTATGGTGGTAATGGAAAGTTGGTCAGAGAAAAACATACATATGGCTAGTTGATTCAAAAAAATTGTTTAACTTTGGTAACTAACAAAGATTGATAAGTACTGTGACAGAGTGGGAACTGAAAAAAAAATGAACTGGAAAATAAGCAGTGACAGGAAAATCACATTAGGAAATGCTTTCTCCAATAGAGGAAATATGAAATTTGGTTAAGTTTTATTTGGATAAATACTAATACTTTGACTTTTAAATCATATGAGTGTGACTTTCTTAATATTTATGCCTGTATAAATCCTCAGTGGATCAAATTACTTGCAGTAATCATGGAATCCTCCTGGTAATTTTTAGTGGCAAAAATGTTCAGCACACAGCATATAGCTTTTGTTCTTGGAAACTTATTATTTTGGTAGCATATAGTTTTTAGGAGAGATTGTTTCTCTACTTATATTATTGGTTCTGTAGTGAGACTAAAATAATATTTAAAATTGTAGAAAAATAGCTGAGTGTGGTGGTGTACACCTGTAGTCCCTGCTACTTGGGAATTTGAGGCAGGAAGATTGCTTGAGCCCAGGAGTTTGAGAACAGCCTAGGCAACATTGTATCTGATTTAAAAATGTAAATTGTGGAAATGTAGAAATTTGAATTGATATTCTCAAAATTTGTATTGAAAAGGGATTTTTGTGTGTTTTATGAGTTGTCCATGAAGAGTTTATATAAAACACTTCATCTAATTGAATAACATGTATTTTGCTGCAAATAACCAGCTCTAGAAGCAGAGACTCTTAATACCAATATGGTAAGTCTTTATCATCATAATTTTGTCGCTGTAGTTTATTTAAAATATTCACTTGGCCAGGTGTGGTGGCTCACACCTGTAATCCCAGCACTTTTGAAGGCCAAGGTGGGTAGATCACCTGAGGTCAGGAGTTCAAGATCAGTCTGGCCAATGTGGTGAAACCTTGTCTCTAAAAAAAAAAAGCACAAAAATTTGCCAGTCATGATGGCACATGCCTGTAATCCCAGCTGCTCAGGAGGCCAAGGTTGGAGAATCGCTTTAACCCGGGAGGTGGAAGTTGCAGTGAGCCAAGATTGCACCATTGCACTCCAGCCTGGGTGACAGAGCAAGACTACATCTTAAAAAATAAAATAAAATGAAATAACCACTCAAAGTCCTTATATCATATTCTGAAATTTTGAATTTCAGAAGGTTTTCTATTTAGTTGTTTAAATAATCATTAAGCTACTGGAGGTACCATAAGCTACTGGAGGTCAGTAAACATATCTGTGTGTATCCTGGAGTACCTAGAATAGTCTTCCATGTAAGGAGCATTTTACTTGTTTTTTGAGATGGGGTTTCACTCTGTCACCCAGGCTGGAGGGCACTGGTGAGATCTTGGCTCACTCTGATCTCCATTTCCTGGGCTCAAGTGATCCTCACACCTCAGCCATCCAAGTAGCTGAAACAATAGAGCTACGTCACCATAGACCTGTGTCACCATGCTCGGCTGAGTTTTGTAGAGACAGGGTTTTGCCTTGTTGCCCAGGCTGGTCTTTAACTGTTGGGATCAAGTGTTCTGCCCACCTCAGCCTCTCAAAGTGCTGGGGTTACAGGCAGGATACATTCAGTCTTAATAGTTGTTTAATCTGAATAAATAGACAAATGAATTTTTATATAATGGAATGTTATAAGTAATATATACCTAATGTATCTAACAATTAAATATTGTATCTAAAATATTGCTTACATTTGTATTATTTTTTAATATTTAAGTGTGTATAAGTTTTGATGTGTTGAGAAATTATGCCATAATTAAAAAGAAAATAAATTAGAAATAGGTCATCAGTAGCAAAGAGGGTTACAATATATTTTCCAGTATCATTCAACTGGAATCTTAACACTGAGATTTTAGATTAACATTTGACAGCAATTTAAAAAATAACAGAATGCAGGGAAAGCATTACTTTCCTTTTATTTCTGAGCATGATTCTAGCCACAGGGGAAGGAAAATGAGATGAAAAAAGAGAAATTACAGGTGTATACTACTGCTGAATATGGATGAACAAAGTGGTCACAATTATCCATAAAAAGCTGTTAGGAAGGGAAGCATCAGGATGACAGATCTAAAAATCACTTTTTCAAAGGAAGAGGGATTGTGAAAGGACATGGAGGGAGGAAAGAAAGACATTTGCTGGGGTCTTAGGAGTTAAAGCCAAGTAAACTTGGGACAACTCACTTCCAGTTGCTTTGGCATATGCCCAGTCTCAAAAAAGAGGTTATTGCTGTGGAGAGTGCTGGAGGCAGGAGGGAGTGCTAGAATTGGGGTAAACCACAGCAGCTCATTTCACTTGATAACTGTCAGGCCTCAGAGAGAGAAGTTTCACTGACATGAGTGAATAAGATGTGATTAAGTTGCATATAGATGCTTTGGCTAATTTTTTTTGAGATAGCCAGTTCTTTGATATGATAGCTATTTTATAAAAGTCCTTTACAGTGTAAGATCCTATACCAAACTTCGTTAATTTTAGAAGCAATCATATTATAAAATTCATCCTGTGAATACCAAAATTCTCTTTTTCAATAAATACTACACTGATTTTGAAATATAAAAGTATATTTGTATCCAGCAAGTCTGTGGTGATTCAGTGTTCTATTTTTGATAAATATTTTTATATTGGAAGCTTATTCGACATGGTTTATTTGATGTGTTTTATGGACTGCCTTGCATGAGTGGATCAAGGAGATCTAATTCAAGGCCAAATGAGGGGATAGGAGAAATGTAGGTGCTGCAGTAGCCCATGTGGTCATGGGAAAAATGAGTAGTTTGATTAGCTGTCATTTCATAAGTGTGCATCCTAGCTGATCAATGTAGAACACTTTCTTTGATGAGAGGTGAATCACACATTCACCTGAACTGTCATCCCAACTGTGTATTTCCTCAGCGACAGGACAAGAGGAATTTATTTGTGGCGTGCTGGCAGCAATGCCTCTGATGTGTTGAGTTAAAATACTCTGTACATTCACCATCAGCTATGACGTTGATTCCCTCAGGTTTGATTTGCTCCTCTGTTTAATGGTCCCTTTTCTCCTCATCAGTCCACGTGTTCACGGTGATATCCATGCCAGGAACTTTAATAATAATAATATTATTATTATATAATATAATATAATAATAATATTATTATCAACTGTAGCTGATACTATATGCACATGCTACCATACCCTGCTAATTTTTCTATTTTTAGAAGAGATGGGGTTTCTCCATGTTGGCCAGGCTGCGCTCGAACTCCTGATCTCAGGTGACCTGCGCGCCTCAGCTTGCCAATATGCTGGGATTACAGGCAGGAACCACTGTGCCAGCTACAAATAAGATTTTGAAGGCTATTATATTTTATACAATTCTTTGGTCTATGTGAATTCCGAAGGTATTCATGCATTGAGGGAAGATCATCTCAGTTTAATGAAAGCAGTTTTTAATTTAATGTATATTCATTAAAATTTTTTTTGAAGTTTTTGTCTCTAGTACACAGAAACACACAATAATGTCATGGGTATTTGACCTTAATGTGTTTATGCACAAACTTAGTTATTCAAATATTTTCTTATCCCTGAAGAATCTTAATTATTAATAAACAAATTTCTGATGGAAAACAACATGTGCAATAGAGATGGTTGAGTGATTGAAAGTAAATTGTAGTGAATAACAGAAGCTTAGAACAAGTTAAGTAAACTTGTCTGAGTTAATAGCAATTACAGGACTTTTAAAATACATTAGACCATGAGGGAGTAGTGTGTTTGTGGGGTAGAGGACAACATGGTACTGCTTCAGTGAAGAAAGAACTTTTACACCTTATTACAATTTGTATTACTATTTACATTGTAATAAATAAAAACTTTATTTTCAGATATTTTAGATTATGTTTCTACTAGTTGAACCATCAATAGTAAGACTTTTCAAAGATTTGGGAAGTTGTGAGCTGATGATAAATATCTGTATCACTATCAGTGATCAAAAATCAGACAGCAATTACAGACTTTGGACACACGAACTTCATAGTCAAAGAAAGGATTAATCTTGGAGCTGTGTTTCTATCAGGGAATTATACTCTTCATTACCTGTGTGAATCGCAGTTATTAGAGTAGAAAGCAAAGAAGGGAAAGAAGCCTAGAAAATTTTATTCTATATTACCTTGGTTGGCTTCATGCTACCATAGTTCTGACTTTTAAAAAGTCATTTTGTGGTCAAATGTACTTTGTGTTTACTCCCCTTATGCAGTCTACAACCAAAGAGAATGCTTCTTAGCAAGGCATTTGTATTCTTCCCTTAAGGAAAGCAACATATAAATAACAAAGAGAATGAGGAGAAAGAGTAATTTCATTGAGGTTAGTATTTAACATAAATTTGAGTATGTGTACCATGATTATATTTCGAATTTTGGGGCTGGATGGGAAAACCAGCTAGACATCTACAGATTTCCTACTCAAACACAATGTGCCTTTGTTTTATTTTTACATCTGTAATTTTGCAATTATTAGGTACAACTGTATGCAGTGTCACTAAAAAATACCTTCCAAAACCAAATATTAAATAATGCCTATGGCTTTCTGTATTATAGTGTTGATTTTCCCAATATTAATGGGAACCATTGAGCATTTGCCTTGTGGTGTCTCCTCAGCTGTATTCACACATTCCATCACCTTGTCTTAATGGATAATCATGGACTACGAGTACGGGTTTTCAGAAGAGCTGTGTCATTTAAAGATAACACAGGAGCATCAAATTTAATTCTGCTAGAACATCTGGTCTATTGATTAACTGCAGCTAATATGGGGTCTACTTCACATACAAGTTAAATTCAGTGTCCTTAATCACTCATATGATGAGGTCAACAGTAATAAATTATGCAATATTTTTTCACCCCTATAGTTTTCTTTTTCCCCTTATGTCTAGAATTAACATTTTGTTTCACAAAACATGATGATATTCTTCTAGAGTAGTGATGACAAGCTATAAATCCAAAGTTTCATACCTATGCAAATGACTTGTTTGCTTTTATTTTCTTATGAGCTTGGTAGATCCATGAAACAGAACTTTTAAAACAAAATCCTCATATATGGCTGGGTGCAGTGGCTCATGCCTGTAATCTCAGCACTTTGGGAGGCTGAGGCTGGCAGATAACCTGAGGTTGGGAGTTTGAGACCAGCCTGACCAACATGGAGAAACCCATCTGTACTAAAAACACAAAATTAGCTGGGCATGGTGGCACATACCTGTAATTCCAGCTACTCGGGAGGCTGAGGCAGGAGAATCGCTTGAAACCGGGAGGCAGAGGTTGCAATGAGCTGAGATCGCACCACTGCACTTCAGCCTGGGCAGCAAGAGTGAAACTCCATCTCAAAAAACAACAACAACAACAACAACCACAAAACCCAAATGCATTTCCTCGGTACAGTAAAACTGAAACAGAAAAAGTGTAAAGTAAATACAAGTAACTGAAACAGTTTATGTGTATTATTTTACTTCTCATTTGATAAAATTTGTAAGGTAATGAGCAGAGCATATTTCTCCAGGGACCCAGATATATACATTTATTCATTCAATAAAAACGCATTCTTATAATGGCCACTGATACTTATATCCTAAATATTTCTGAAAACATCTCCTCAGACCTGCATCATCTTTGCAACATTGCCTTATATTTTATCTTTGTTCATTTATTTATATGCCTCAGAATTTTATGCTCCTCACAGTATTTAGAGTTAATTATCTCTAATGTAAACAGATCCATGAACCACTCTTGAATACCTAATGTCCAAGCACCTTAAAGGTTTATATAAGGATTTCAGAAACTGACTTCTGGGTTGGGCATGGTGGCTCATGTCTGTAATCCCAGCACTTTGGGAGACTGAGGCAGGTGGATCATTTGAGGTCAGTTCAAGACCAGCCTGACCAACAAGGTGAAACATCATCTTTAATAAAATACAAAAATTAGCAGGCGGTAGTGGCATGCACCTGTAATCTCAGCTACTCAGGAGGCTCAGGCAGGAGAAGTGCTTGAACCCGGGAGGCCTGGTTGCAGTGAGCCGAGATCATGCCACTGCACTTCAGTCTGGGAGACAAAGTAAGACCTTGTCCCAAAAAAAGAAAAGAAAAGAAAAGAAAACTGATTTCTGCCCAAATCTCCATCCGTAGCCCTTTCCCCATCTGCGTTTTTCTCTGGAATTACTGAGCTGCTGGCAATGGCCCCCTCACCATTCCTCTTTTGCAGAGAACTACGTACTCTCTTGGAGGCTTCTCTCCCTCTCTTGTTGCTGCCTGGCATGTGCTAAATCTTTCCTGCCCCTGCCTCACTTAATCTGGCTAACGTCACTCTCTAAGTCTCAACTAATGCATGATGTTTAGGAAAGCCATCCCTGACAGGTTTTATGTTCCTTCCTTATACCCCAGTGCCTAACACTTAGCAGGAACTCAATAACTAATTATTTAGCAAAATTAAGACTGTTTATGCAAAGATGATTCAAAGATCGTCCTCTACAGTCTAGCAGCAAAGGGGATCAACACGTAAAGACATGATGTGCAGTTGAGATGGTAAAGTAACACTAGAAAAACTGACAAAGTACTAAGGGAGCCCCAAGAAGAAGACACCTGTGTGTGTGGAGAAAGAGCTAGAATCAAGGAAGACTTCACACAGCATTCTAAGCCTTTTTTATTTTCTTTTTCGGTTGTTGGAGATAAATTCTTACTCTATCACCCAGGGTGGAGTGCAATGGCATTATCAAGACTCACTGCAACCTCAAACTCCTGGGCTTGAGGGATCTTCTCACTTAAACTTCTTGAGTAGCTGGGACTGCAGGCACATATCACCATGTCTGTCTAATTTTTCGTAGAGTCAAGGTTATCTATGGTTCCCAGGCTGGTCTTAAACTCCTGGCCTTGAGCAATTCTCCCACTTTGGCCTTCCAAAGTGCTGGGATTACAGATGTGAGCTATTATGCCCAGCCTACATTCTGAGTCTTAAAAGATGAAAATAAATGTTTCAGAATAGTAGGGGAAAACATTTGCAATGTAAAAAATGGGGTGCACACTAATTAGGGTATAAACAACAATAATTTTGCAAATTATTTGTAACTGCCAACTCAATTAGTGTCTTGTTAAAAAGATAGTTATGAAGTATATTAAAGTGTTACGTGGTATATTATTTTGACTTATTTCAAAATTTTGTTTTGTTTCCAACAGTTTTGTTTATTTATGTTGTGTGGAACAATTTGTGAGTGACCCTGAGATTTTGTATGGCTTGAACCTAGTGATATCTAGTGTCTCTCCAAGTGGTTTGTTGAAGTTTTGGATAATTAGAAGTATTTCTTAAAGAAGTAAATATTTCAGTAAACATTAAGCTTCATTTAAACTCTCAAAATATAAAATACAAAGAAATGTTACTCTCTATTTATTTTTATAAAGATTATAATCTTTATCTAACTGTTCTTAGTTCATTTGAACTAAACCAATGAATTTGTCAACAGAACAAGCCTTGCCAGTGGCTTCAGAGGAAGAGCAAGAAAGGTGTGAAAGAAGTGAAAAGAAGCAACCACAGGTATATGAAAATTTAAGTTTCTTGTTTAATATTGGTTTTTTTTTTTTGCTTTAGAAACAAAGCATAGTCCAAATGACATGACCTTTTAGACAATACCTTTAGAATCCGATAGATCATAATTTCATATTTAATTTTTAAAACATTTTAACCAGTTATGAAACTTAAGATATTCTTACTATCTCTGGTAACTATTAGTTATTCTGGTAATTCTTACTATCTCTAGTAACTCATAGCTGTCTTTACCCTTGGAATTGAGGCAATAAATTTTCAGAATTATCTTGCTCTTTTATTTTTACAACATTACTCATAATATGAAGGTAACATGAAATATTGGGTCATATTACTAAGGAATAGAAATTATGAACAATTTAACAACGATGACTACTGAGTTAAGCTAGCATTAAAGGAGTCATCATTGAGAGTGGTTCAAATGTTGCAGTTTTATATTGTTGGTCACCAGTGCCAAGTTTAAAGATTTATTCTGTTTTGTGGTCACCAGTTGACTTCTGTGTCTGTGTTCAGGGAGTGAATAGGGTCATAAAAGTCAACCCGGTTGCCTATTAAGAAAATCCTACCTTGTGGAATGGGACCTTTGGTGTCATGGTATAAGCAATAACTTTATTTCAACATAAATACATACTAAATATTACTAAAATTTAAAAAATCCATCCACTATCACTAGTGGAACTTAAAATATATTAGAAGTGGATATAAGCGGAAAATCTATCTATATACATAACACTATCATAGTATATCATTTGAATTAGAATTTAAAATTTTGCTTGTCTTTCTTATTGGTGTTCAGTTTGGCTATTAATGATTTAGTGTTTGCCCAGTCTCTAGTTAATCTTCGGAAACGTAATGCACTGTAGGGGCTCACTCTTTCTGGTATGCTGAGGTAAAATCTTTGTAAGAGAGGAAGCTTTTATAATACTACATACCATCTTTGAATTTATTTCTGGTAGATTTAACACATCATGCATTAAGTTTAGCCCAAACAAACACTGAGAGTTCAGCTTGCCAGTTCATGTTTCTGTCCTATGTTAAGCCATGGCAAATTGTTTTTCACTTTTTAGTTACAATCCCATAATTTAAGAGTAGCAACACATAGATTAAGTTTCACAGTTAAATTTTAATTATTTTCTAGTATTTCTTTGTTTATACTTGATTAAAGCTAATTTTAAAACATGCACTCTGACAGAAAAGACATCTGAGAAACAAAACAAGCAAATTTGTTTTCCATTTTGCACCTGCCAAAAAAAAAAAAGTCTCAAAAACCAGAACTGGGTAAGAATTGTGATAAAGGGAATAATCTATCTGTATATTCACAACTTTCTTTAAAATCCATTACAAACAATTTCAAGCTGAATATTTGTGAAAGTTTTGAAAACCCCAAAATTACTGCTTGCCCTGAGGAAGAGCTTCTACATAGTAACTCTAAAGAGGGACGAACAAAAAAGGAGTGCCCTCTAATCTGATGAATCATGTCCCTGATTGTGAGGAGGAAGATGCATCTGGAGGGTCTAACTCTGTGGCATTCCAGGCAGCGCCTGAACAGAGGAAGCCCATGTCAAATGTCTTTTCATTCCATTCACACTCCAGGTCCCTGAAATACACTTACCAGTCATCTTCTAAGCTTCATTTAAATGAAAATAAATCAGACTATAAAAATGATAACAAACCAGACACATAGCTTGTTTCTAACACAGATGATGAAAATTTTTGTAATGATACAGAAACCAGAAAATTAAGGAACCCAGTAATTATGATTGAAATGAAAGATGATGAAGAGTTTGACATGCAAATGGCAAAAAATATAAACCCAAATACCACTAATTGGAAATTAGACATTAGGCATTGGCCTCAGTCTAGAGATCCAGAAAGTCTTTTTGATTTGTGGTTTACCCACCCGAAAGAAATGAAGCATATGATTCAGACAGAAAGCCACAGTATTTCTGCTGCTACAGATACTTATAAAAACAGAAAACCAATACAGTGCTTATTCCAGAAGCCACTATATGACAATCCCAGTGCTAATAACTACAAAAGCATGAATCTTGAATTATAAAATGTGAGTTATTCTCTGCCACATAGTGAGAGAACATCAAAAATATAGCTAGAAGACTTACAGCAAGATATTCCAAGGCCACCAACATGGCACATGTATACATATGTAACAAACCTGCACATTGTGCATATGTACCAGAATTTAAAGTATAATAATAGTAAAAAAGAATGAGGTAGGCATGTTACAAGTAGAGTTCCTGGCTTTGGAGAAAGAGAAAGTCCAACTTCAAAAAGACAGAGGTTCACTTGCTGCTTCTTTTTTCTCTTTATCAATTATTTGATTTAGTCAAATTTTCTATTCAAGAAAATCTCATGTGTACAGGTACAGTGGGGTTATCTAAATGTGTAATTATGTGTCAAAGTAGATGAGTTCTGCTATCTAAATAACGGTTCTGGAGAATGTTCTCATAATGTTTGTTCATTAATCAACCTAAGTCTCTATCAGTCTTCCAAGTGGCGTATGAGCTGGGAAACTAATTCAGCCACATACCATGTGACCTTCTGAACCAGATCAACATAAAGAAATTGCTAAAGAAATAAGCTCTAGATTCTAGATTCTTTTTTCTGTATTCATTTAGAGATGATTTACATTTATTTAATGATAGAGTGGGAATACAATGGGAGGGAAGCAATGACTGAGACGAGCCACAAAAACACGTCTAGCCTTGAGAGTTGCAATGAATATTCCCAGCCAAATGAGTCTGTTTAATGTGTTTTCATGTATGCAAGTTTATCTGCTTAGCTCAAACTGTTTGAACTTATAGTCCTATCATGGTTATTTCCGATATTTTTGAAAACAAATGTATACTTCTACATATTTTAAAAAATCACCACTCTCTAATATTTCTGTTGAATCAGACCTTACATTATGTTGTTTAATATAGTATGGTATGTTTTGGCATGCATGATTTTTATCCTATAAGAAGCATAATTTCTTAGCCAAAAATTTAGCCTTTGACTCTTCAGTAGAAAGTTGAATTCTGTACATTGTATTCTAAAGATAGACAAAAATCTAGAGATTTTCTTCTTTCAAAGTAAAAGCAGATGAGGCCTTTTTCCACCCTCTGAGGCATTAAATTGCTTTGCTCAAGTTAGACTTTTAATATATTTAATTTGATAAATTTATCTGGTAATTTATGTAATTCAGCAATACGGAATTGTATCATGTTATTTGGTGCCATGAAATGCTAGGGAATGCCACCTTAGGAGCTTTGGATGAAACACTTAATATGTCTCAGTTGGTTTGACTCCCATTATCAGTAGATAATGGGGCTAAAAGTAGGTAACTGTACCATATGTTTTCCACCTGTAAACTTTTATGGTAATTAAATGTGAAATCTGGGAAGCATCTTGTTTTCCAGAATTCTGCACTAGAAACTCAGCAGTTTCACTCTGCTTCTTGTGTTGTGGTAAACTTTGGTTCCCATAGTTCAGGGAGAATCTTTACTTTTTTGGTATCCCAGGATTCAAAGAAAAAAAAAAGAGATAAAAGGCAGTGGGGAAAAGAATAGCTTAGTGCAGAAAAGGGAAAAATTCTTTACTGTTCCTGAAGCTCTACAAGGTCACATCCTCTTAATCTGGCTATTTCATGTAAAATCCAGATGGTAAAGACAGAAGACATATGTTATGCCTGTGTCTTTTTATTCCTCTGTTTCTGCCAGCCAGACAGCATAAACATTTATATCAGATAGCAAAGAGTGGATGCGAATAAAAGCACAAAATGGAGAAGAGTTCTTTTTGAAATTTTGGAAAATTCTTCCATTCACTCAAACAGAAATGAGCAGACTTGACAAAAATTTCAATGATAAAATGATGAGAGTACCTTATAATTATAATAATTATGTGTAATGATAAAATTAAAGTAAGCACAAAATACTTTTATCATTAAAATGGTGATAGTTAACCTGAATCAAGTGAAAAAATCAGGGAAAAAGTTCTTTTTATTGAATAAAATAATAACAAGTATTATTCATATTACTTTTATTAAAGGTCAAAGAAGGAAGTAATACAATCAAAAGTGAAAAAATACAACTGTCAGAAAATATATGTCATAGTACATCTTCTGCTGCTGCTGACAGATTAACCCAACAAAGAAAGATTGGGAAAACATATCCCCAGTAATTTCCCAAGAAACTGAAGGAAGAGCATGATAGGTAAGTAAGCCTATAGCAGTGTGCTTTTTTGTTTTGCTTTGGTTTGGTTTGGTTTTTTTTGTTTGTTTTTCTGAGATGGAGTTTCTCTCTTGTTTCCCAAGCTGGAGTGCAGTGGTGTATTCTCACCTCACTGCAACCTCTGCTTACGTTGTTCAAGTGAGTCTCCTGACTCAGCCTCCCTAGTAGCTGAGATTACAGACATGTGCCACCATGCCTGGCTAATTTTTTGTATTTTTAGTAGAAATGAGGTTTCACCATGTTAGCCAGGCTGGTCTCGAACTCCTGACCTCAGGCGTTCTGCCCACCTCGGCCTCCCAAAGTGCTGGGTTTACAGGAGTAAGCTACCGTGCCTGGCCACCTATAGCAGTATTTCACAGGAGATAATTGTCATTGTGCTATAAACTAATTCAAAATTGGACTAATATTCCTTATGATTAACAAGTTTTATATTTTTACCAGGGATATTTAGCCCTGCCTGGTAATCAGAAAAATGCAAATTAACATAAAATAAGACATATTTTGTAAAGTCATGCTGATATTTAAAAAGTAATTACTAGTGTTGGCAAATGTGAGGAAAAAGGCATTCTCATACACTGTTGGTATCTGAAATTGGTAAATTATTTCTGAAGGGTAACTTAGTGCTGTGTATCAAAATTTCAAATAACCTGACATCCCTTTAACTCAACAGCTTCACTTCTGGGACTAGATTTCACAGGAAAACACAACTTGTGTAAACATACACACGTTTATTAAGTGCATTAATTATATATTACACATAATGAACAATAGGCTAATAAATATACAAAATATATGTAATAAGAAGTTGAATTGAAAGTATTAAGAAATAATTATAAAAAGTGTGGAGTAACAGATGTTAGACTCTTTAGCCTAGCTTTGGATGACAGTCATCTGCAGATATAATTTGTGTGAGAGACATCTTACCCTGTAAATCATTTGGAGAGACACCTGCAATATTTCATAAAGATGAAAATTTATTTCTAGTGAACTTATATGCTTCTCAATAAATAGTAACTTTAAAAATTTAGTTGATTGTAAATGACCTTTTCTAATTAGGGAGTAATTATTACTGTGATTTGAAAAGGTAATTTTGAACTTGTAACTTCTCCTCCAGTATCCTTTTTTATAATATATACTAGAGTGACTAGTAACAAAAACTTTAGCAGAATATTCTTTCCTTACTACTTTTCAAGTGTATGCATTCTTTTGAAGATGTTGAAGTGAGAAATTAAATATCTGAGAACTGCAAAGGAAAAATAATCCAGAACATAGAAATTTTATTAGGATAATAAATAACATCTGCAGAGGTAGATCACAGGATGAACTCTTTATTTTTTAACAAAATAAATTTTAAGATAAATGCCTTTATCTGCAGATGCACCTCAAAACAAGAAAATGAAGAAAAAAGAAATGTTAACATGCTGTACAAAAAAAATGGAGAAGAATTAGAAAGGAAAGAGAAACAATATAAGAAAGAAGTTGAAGCAAAACAACTTGAACCGACTGTTCAATCACTACAGATGAAACCGAAGACTGCAAGAAATACTCCAAGTCAGGTAAATCAATCTTTGGTAAAAATTCTATATTTTAAACTTTATTTTATCAGTGTTACTTATAATATCCACTTGATTTAATATATATTATTTAGGTCTAAAACAAACCAGAAATGTTATCTCATTTTTAAAAATGAACGATGACACTTACAGGTACAATTATTAATATTTATTATAAATCTTGGCATCCACATAGGATATTATTTTATTACAAAGAGCTTTTGAAAACAATAATATGCCATAATATATCCTTAGTGATAACCTATTGATAACGATTTTGTTCCCATTAAAATTGTTCCTTGTACTTTCTCCTATTTCATATTGATTACTGTACCTAATATTATAAAGAGGAAACAGAAATTATTGCAATCACAAATAATTTCAAGATATTCTAAGAAGAGCACTATAAATTTTATCTTATTTGTGATTGGTGTTTTGAAATAAAAGTTTTCTTTCGTATTGATATACCTGCACCACAGAAGTAACTGTGATCTGTTGGAGAACTAGAAGTAGAGTCAGAAGTCCTGGGGAAAATCCTGTAGCTTGCGTACATTTTTAACCTTTCTTTCTCAAAATTGTGGTAACTAGATGAGTTCATCAATGAATGTATATAGGAGTGACTAGTTTAATGTCTAGATTTATGATTTAGTAAATGTAATTCTTATAACTGACTACAAAAGTGTTAAAAGAGTCAAACTGAAATACAATGTTATCAGTGAAACAGAACTGTAATAACTCTGGGAAATTTTATCTGTCCAAATGCATGTGAACTAAGGTTCTTACTATAGGATGGTGTATGGGTTAGATATCAAAGCGTAAATGCAAATTTTTTGATGTATTTTAATTTAGTCAAATTTGTTAATGCTTTAATTTATGCTTTTGAGTTTGTTGTAATTCAAGGCAAGGCTTTTCCAATTCTGAAATTCTTAAAAATTCTCTGGTGTGCATGTGTGTGTGTGTGTGTGTGTGTGTTTACTTTTATAAATTCATTGACTTTGAATAAATTTCTGAACTTTTTGGAATTTATGCTCTATAAGGTTCAAAGTTTTGCTTCAACTATTTCTCCAGTTGGATATCCACTTACAGTAACCTTTTTAGTGTATGGATGTGCAGGTTATTCTTTAACTTCAGAGGTAATCGTGATATATTATTTTTTGAGTACTAGCTAAAACTTTCTTTTATTTAGGATTTTCATAACCATGAAGAAATGAAAGATCTGATGGATGAAAATTGTATTTTGAATACAGATATTGCTATACTCAGGAAATATGCACAATGAAAAATGACAACCTGGAGAAAGAAAATAAATATCTTAAGGACATTAAAATTGTTAAAGAAACAAATGCTGCCCTTGAAAAGTGTATAAAACTCAAAGAGGAAATGATAACAAAAACAGCATTCCACTATCAACAAGAGCTTATTGATCTCAAAGCTGAGAATACAAGGCTCGATTCCAAACTGTTGAAGGAAAAAGAAAGCAAGAAAAGACTGGAAGCTGAAATTGAATCTTATCAGTCTAGACTGGCTGCTGCTATAGGTAAATACAGTGAAAG
>NW_026652280.1:73190818-73249771 GCF_009828535.3 Hylobates moloch | reverse complement strand
TTATTTGCATAGAGGTGTTTGTAGTATTCTCTGATGGTAGATTGTATTTCTGTGGGATCGGTGGTGATATCCCCTTTTTCGTTTTTTATTGCATCTATTTGATTCTTCTCTCTTTTCTTCTTTATTAGTCTTGCTAGCGGTCCATCAATTTTGTTGATCTTTTCAAAAAACCAGCTCCTGGATTCATTAATTTTTTCAAGGGTTTTTTGTGTCTCTATTTCCTTCAGTTCTGCTCTGATTTTAGTTATTTCTAGCCTTCTGCTAGCTTTTGAATGTGTTTGCTCTTGCTTTTCTAGTTCTTTTAATTGTGATGTTAGGGTGTCAATTTTGGATCTTTCCTGCTTTCTCTTGTGGGCATTTAGTGCTATAAATTTCCCTCTACACACTGCTTTGAATGTGTCCCAGAGATTCTGGTATGTTGTGTCTTTGTTCTCGTTGGTTTCAAAGAACATCTTTATTTCTGCCTTCATTTCATTATGTACCCAATAGTCATTCAGGAGCAGGTTGTTCAGTTTCCATGTAGTTGAGCGGTTTTGAGTGAATTTCTTAATCCTGAGTTCTAGTTTGATTGCACTGTGGTCTGAGAGACAGTTTGTTGTAATTTCTGTTCTTTTACATTTGCTGAGGAGAGCTTTACTTCCAACTATGTGGTCAATTTTGGAATAGGTGTGGTGTGGTGCTGAAAAAAATGTATATTCTGTTGACTTGGGGTGGAGAGTTCTGTAGATGTCTATTAGGTCCACTTTATGTAGAGCTGAGTTCAATTCCTGGATATCCTTGTTAACTTTCTGTCTCGTTGATCTGTCTAATGTTGACAGTGGGGTGTTAAAATCTCCCATTATTATTGTGTGGGAGTTTAAGTCCCTTTGTAGGTCACTGAGGACTTGCTTTATGAATCTGGGTGCTCCTGTGTTGGGTGCATATATATTTAGGATAGTTAGCTCTTCTTGTTGAATTGATCCCTTTACCATTATGTAATGGCCTTCTTTGTCTCTTTTGATCTTTGTTGGTTTAAAGTCTATTTTATCAGAGACTAGGATTGCAACCCCTGCCTTTTTTTGTTTTCCAGTTGCTTGATAGATCTTCCTCCATCCCTTTATTTTGAGTCTATGTGTGTCTCTGCACGTGAGATGGGTTTCCTGAATACAGCACACTGATGGGTCCTGACTCCTTATCCAGTTTGCCAGTCTGTGTCTTTTGATTGGAGCATTTAGCCCATTTACATTTAACGTTAATATTGTTATGTGTGAATCTGATCCTGTCATTATGATGTTAGTTGGTTATTTTGCTCGTTAGTTGCTATTGTTTCTTCCTAGCCTCGATGGTCTTTACAATTTGGCATGCTTTTGCAGTGGCTGGTACCGGTTGTTCCTTTCCATGTTTAGTGCTTCCTTCAGGAGCTCTTTTAGGGCAGGCCTGGTGGTGACAAAATCACTCAGCGTTTGCTTGTCTGTAAAGTATTTTATTTCTCCTTCACTTATGAAGCTTAGTTTGGCGGGATAGCAAATTCTGGGTTGAAAATTCTTTTCTTTAAGAATGTTGAATATCGGCCCCCACTCTCTTCTGGCTTGTAGAGTTTCTGCTGAGAGATCAGCTGTTAGTCTGATGGGCTTCCCTTTGTGGGTAACCCGACCTTTCTCTCTGGCTGCCCTTAACATTTTTTCCTTCATTTCAACTTTGGTGAATCTGACAATTATGTGTCTTGGAGTTGCCCTTCTCGAGGAGTATCTTTGTGGCGTTCTCTGTATTTCCTGAATCTGAATGCTGGCCTGCCTTGCTAGATTGGGGAAGTTCTCCTGGATAATATCTTGCAGAGTGTTTTCCAACTTGGTTCCATTCTCCCCATCATTTTCAGGTACACCAATCAGACGTAGGTTTGGTCTTTTCACATAGTCCCAAATTTCTTGGAGGCTTTGTTCATTTCTTTTTATTCTTTTTTCTCTAAACTTCCCTTCTCTCTTCATTTCATTCATTTCATCTTCCATCAGCGATACCCTTTCTTCCAGTTGATCGCATCTGCTACTGAGGCTTCTGCAGTCTTCGCGTAGTTCTCGAAACTTGGCTTTCAGCTCCATCAGCTCCTTTAAGCCCTTCTCTCCATTGGTTATTCTAGTTATCCATTCTTCTAATATTTTTTCAAAGTTTTTAACTTCTTTGCTATTGTTTTGAATTTCCTCTCGTAGCTCAGAGTAGTTTGATCGTCTGAAGCCTTCTTCTCTCAACTCATCAAAGTCATCCTCCATCCAGCTTTGTTCCGTTGCTGGTGAGGAACTGCGTTCCTTTGGAGGAGGAGAGGTGCTCTGTTTTTTAGAGTTTCCAGTTTTTTTGTTCTGTTTTTTTCCCCATCTTTGTGGTTTTATCTACTTTTGGTCTTTGATGATGGAGATGTACAGATGGGTTTTTGGTGTGGATGTCCTTTCTGTTTGTTAGTTTTCCTTCTACCAGACAGGACCCTCAGCTGCAGGTCTGTTGGAGTTTACTAGAGGTCCACTCCAGACCCTGTTTGGCTGGGTGTCAGCAGCGGTGGCTGCAGAACAGCGGATTTTCGTGAGACCACAAATTCAGCTGTCTGATAGTTCGTCTGAAAGTTTTGTCTCAGAGGAGTACCCGGTTGAATGAGGTGTCAGTCTGTCCCTACTGGGGGGGTGCCTCCCAGTTAGGCTGCTCAGGGGTGAGGGACCCACTTTAGGAGGCAGTCTGTCCGTTCTCAGATCTCCAGCTGCGTGCTGGGAGAACCACTACTCTGTTCAAAGCTGTCAGTCAGACAGGGACCTTTAAGTCTGTGGAGGTTCTTGCTGAGTTTTTGTTTGTCTGTGCCCTGCCCCCAGAGGTGGAGCCTATAGAGGCAGGCAGGCCTCCTTGAGCTGTGGTGGGCTCCACCCAGTTCGAGCTTCCTGGCTGCTTTGTTTACCTAAGCAAGCCTGGGCAATGGCGGGCGCCCCTCCCCCAGCCTCGCTGCCGCCTTGCAGCTTGATCTCAGACTGCTGTGCTAGCAATCAGCGAGACTCCGTGGGCACAGGACCCTCCGAGCCAGGTGCGGGACACAATCTCCTAGTGTGCCGTTTTCCAGGCCCGTTGGAAAAGCGCAGTATTGGGGTGGGACTGACCCGATATTCCAGGTGCCGTCTGTTTCCCCTTTCTTTGACTAGGAAAGGGAACTCCCTGACCCCTTGCGCTTCCCGAGTGAGGCAATGCCTCGCCCTGCTTCGGCTCGCGCACAGTGCGCTTCACCGACTGTCCTGCACCCACTGTTAGGCACTCCCTAGTGAGATGACACCGGTACCTCAAGCAGAAATGCAGAAATCATCCGTCTTCTGTGTCGCTGGGGCTGGGAGCTGGAGACCGGAGCTGTTCCTATTCGGCCATCTTGGCTCCACCCTCAAGAATGAGCTTCTTACTGACTAACTTTGTAAAATGCAAATTAAATTCAATACCTTAAAAGATAAGTTCCATGAGACAAGAGATACTCTCAGAAAAAAGTGATTGGCTTTAGAAACTGTATGAAACGACCTAAGCCAAACACAACAGCAAATAGAGGAAATGAAAGAGATGTATCAAAATGCAGAAGCTAAAGTGAGTAAATCCACTGGAAAGTGGAACTGTGTAGAAGAGAGGATGTGTGAACTCCAACGTGAAAATCTGTGCCTTGAACAGCAACTAGATGATGTTCATCAGAAAGAGGATTATAAAGAGATAGTAATTAATATCCCAAGAGGCTTTATTGAGAGTGGAAAGAAAGACCTCCTGCTAGAAGACAAAAATAAGAAGCTAATGAATGAATATGATCATTTAAAAGAAAGTCTCTTTCAATATGAGAAAGAGAAAACAGAAAGAGTAGTAAGTATCAAGGAAGATAAATATTTTCAAACTTCTAGAAAGAAAATTTAAACATTTGGTTCTGAATACATGTTGAACCTAGTTGAATATAAAAATCAATAGATAAAAAGTGTGTTTACTGTAGTGTATAATTCCATTTACATGAAACATCCAGAAAAGATAAATGCATGAGACAAAAAGTAGATGAATGTTTGCCAAGGGCTGGGGTTGGAAGCTGATAGTGACTGCTAATGGGCGTGAGGGACCTTGCAGTGATGGAAATGCTCTAAAGTTGGATTGTGGAGATGGCTGCACAACTCAGTAAATGTACTAAAAATCTTTTAACTTCATGTTAAAACAGATACATTCTATAGTATGTAAATATATTTCAACAAAGCTTTTTAATAAAAAAAGGAAAAATGTGTTTACTATAGCAGCTTAGAAACATACCTTGTTTCGAGGAAATAAAAGGTAGAGGTGAGAGATGATTTACTTTGAGAAAAGACATGGTGTCACCTATGAAATTTTAATAGGCACAGTCATATTTTAAGGTAGATAGTCCTGTACTGCTGAAATAATAATTTTAATGTCTTTATGTTGTTACATGTTAAGACCATGATGAAGTTATAAATGGAAATGTTTACACCTGAAATGAATATTTTCAAATTAAAATTGAATTAAGTGATTTGCTTCGACACTTAATTATAGATTTCCCAGATGAACTGAAATGTATTGTTGTGTCTTGTAATATCTTGCTTTAAGTAGCTTTTTATATATTTTAGTTGTATAGCTATTTATTATTATTTGTATTAATTTAACTTAAATCTGAAAATACATCAGTCTCAAATTATGTATTTTTATGACCACGTAATGTTTTAAAGGCACCTACTTGTTATAAAATTATAATTTAGGGTAAATATGGTAAATTTTAGCAAAACAATATTTGATTTAGTCTTCCCACTGGTATTAATTTACTTTGAATATTTTTATTAATAATTAGCTCATAATTTTTATTTCAAGGCTCAATGACTATCATTTGAATATAACTTTGTCCAGTACAAAGATACTGTAGCTGCCTGTGATTTATGAGTTAGGCATTAGATCCCCATTTTCAGACTAAAGAGGGGTGGCAGGCTTCATGTACAGTGGGAATGGAGTAATGACAGGAAGGAGTTGTAGGAGCTTGAAGTCAGAGAGGGAGGTAGAGGCCTGTTTACCTAGGGCCTCAAAGGCCATTGGAATTTTACTTTTATTCTGAGACAGGAATCTGTTGGAAGGATTTGAACAGGTGATTGAATATGTTAGGAACTTTGAGGTGGAGTTGAGCTTCTAAGATGATTGAATGGTGGGATGAATCTGTTGTATTAAGAGAATACCAATTTGGCAGGAGGATAACACATTCTGCATCCCTCACTGAATTCAGTAATAAATAAAAGTGTGTACATGTGATGAAAAGAAGGTGAATTGATGTGTGTGGTGATAACTTTCAAAGTAGGTATGTTAGAGTTAAATGTTATTAATATAATTTAATAATAAGGCAATTTATAAAATCAGTAACAAAAATATTTTATCAGGTGGTTGTGAGACAACTTCAACAAGAAGTGGCTGATTCCCTTAAAAAATTAACTATGTTAGAGTCTCCACTGGAAGCTACATCACGTTGTCACATTAATTTGGATGAGACGGAGGCCTCAAAGAAGAAATTATTTCAAGTGGAAAGTCAAGTATGTATGGAATTTAACATGTCGACAGTTATTCTGTAGCTGGTTGAATTATATAACATGTTTTAGGATACTAATTCTGGCAGAAGCTTGATTTTGTACTTTCATTATAATTATTTCCATTTTACTATCTTTATAATGTACTTATTTTTTTATATTGTGACTTTTGTTCTACCATTTTGAAAAATGATTGCATACCTTTACTCTTACGATATGTATCCTTGGAAAAGTTGATAATTATACACCATTCCTCAGAGAAAATTGACTTTTTTCCTGTTAAACGTATTTTCAAGTAATTTTTGTATTGCTATGATGACGCAGGCCAGATTAAATCAGAGGACAATGTTTAATGGAATGTTCCAGAAAATTGTCTTATTTTTTCACTTTTATGAATGGACACAGAATCTGTGTCTATTTATTTCACAGATTCTATGTTAACTTGTACAGAAAGGCCATTATACTCTTCTTTGAAGTGTACATGTTTTATGTAAATTTACAAGCTATTTGAAAAGTTAGGCATTTTCTTTATTTACCTTTTATTTAAAATATACTATAAAAGTGCAGGAATATTTACATCTGATATATAGTATGTACATCAAAAACTGAGAGCTGAGAAAATTATCTTGATGTTGCCATTGGATTTTAAAAACAGTTTCACTGAGATATAATTCATGTATCAGACAGTTCAACCATTTAAAATGTGCAACTCAGTATCTGTTAGTATATTCACAGCATTTTCATCACCCTGAAAAGCAACGCCACATCTCCTAGGCATGACTGCAACCTTCCTCCATGTCCCTTCACCTGCCCCTGTTGTAGGCAACCACCATCTACATTTGTCTCCATAGGTTTGCCTGTTCTGCATATTTCACATACATAGAGTTAGACAACATGTAGTCCTTTGTGGCTGGCTTTTTCACTTAGCATAATGTTTTCAGAATTCATGAATTTTTTTTTTTTTTTTTTTTTTTTTTTGAGACGGAGTCTCGCTCAGTCGCCCAGGCTGGAGTGCAGTGGCGCAATCTCGGCTCACTGCAAGCTCCGCCTCCCGGGTTCACGCCATTCTCCTGCCTCAGCCTCTCCGAATAGCTAGGACTACAGGTGCCTGCCTCTACGCCCGGCTAATTTTTTGGATTTTTAGTAAAGACGGGGTTTCACAGTGGTCTCGATCTCCTGACCTCGTGATCCGCCTGCCTCAGCCTCCCAAAGTGCTGGGATTACAAGCATGAGCCACCGCGCCTGGCGAATTCATGAATGTTTTAGCACACATTGGTAGTTTATTTCTTCTTATAGTTAAATGATATTCTATTCCATGGCTATACTGGTTTTCCATTCATTCATCAGCTGATGGACCTTTAGGTTAGTTTCCACTCTTTAGCTATTATGAAAAATGCTGCTGTGAACATTCACTTACAGGTTATTATATGGACATGTGTTTTATTTCCCTGCCATTGGACTTTATCCTCAGAGTTAATTGGGCAGGTTTCAGCACTTGTCTTGCTCGTGCTATCCTTTCTGCCTTCTCAGTTTCTGTTCATCCAGCCTCATTCATTCAGACCTGGCAGACAATTTTTTTGTTTTCATGAAGCTTTCTCTGACCGTTCTGACTCTCATTGACCTTATGTGTTAGCAATTGTTGTCTAGTCTGTGCAGAAAAACTTAGTCCTTAATTTTACATGGCTTTCTTTTGTGGAAGATAATTTTGTCTCATTATAAATTTGCTAAATGTGGGAATAATATATAATATGTATGCCACCTATCCTTGCATAAATTGAAAATATTTTAGCTTAGAAGTTTTTAGCATACAATTAAGTACTTTATACCATATCAATTATTTCTTTTTTGAGACCTTGATACAGTAAGGTTTAAATGTATTTTTAGCAATTAAATATCAAATCTAAACCAATTAGTCTAATAGAGGAGAATCGTTCAATCACATGTTTATGTTTTTCTCACTGTGAAAAAGAATCTAAATTGGCCTTTTTTCACTAGGCAGCCAGAATTGTGTTTCTGGACTGCTACCAGTTTGTCAGCTGAACAGTTCTGGCTGCAGCTTGTCTGATGCACCATAGTACAGCCCCTCAATCTGAGTGTTCAGCAGAGTGCTTGTGAAGGCAGCACCACAGCAACAGTTGCTCAGAGGGAACTGATTCAAGAGTCTCGATTTAGCAGTAGAGTCCGGGGTTTTCAGCTCAGTGTCTTCAGCCTGTCTCTGCTGGTCATGTCAGTTATGTACTATTCAATCCAGGAGGTGCTATTTACATTGTAGTACATACATAGTCATTGCCTACTGAGTCATACACAGAGAAAAGTAAGTTATAAATTATATGCCCCCCATTTGCTGCAACTCTCAGTGGTGAGAGGAATGATTCAGTGCAGCTACAGGAGACTACTTCCATTGGCATGCCACCTGCCTAACATACACAATTTTGTTAAGATATACAATAAAAGTATTATGCTAATAGCAAATATTTTATGTAGCTCACTATGTTCCGTGTACTCTTCTAAGTGCTTCATGTTAGTCCCCAGTTAAACACCTGGTTGGGGGAGGTGCCTCATGCCAGTAATCCTAGCATTTTGGAAGGCTGAGAGGCAGGAGGATTGCTTGAGCTCAGGAGTTTGAGATCAGCCAGAGCAATATAGTGAGACCCTGTCTTTAAAAAAAAAAAAAATTAAATACTTAGCTGAGGCATGATGGTGCACATCTGTAGTCCCAGCCACATTGGGAGGCTGTGGTAGGAGGGTCGCTTGAGCTTGGAATATTGAGGCTGCAGTGAGTGGTGATCAAGCCACTGCACTCCAGTCTGGGTAACAGAGCGAGACTCTGTCTCATAAATAAAGCATTTTGTATAGATTCCCATAAAAGTAAGTTAGACATCAGGCATAGAATTATTAGCCACTTTGATGTCTGCCTTGGGAGTAAAACATATAATAAGGGACAGCATTAAACCATCTCAATCAATAACCTGTAACTTCTCGAGAAGGTTCTTATTTCATGAATTTCTAAGCAAGAGACTATCTGGATTAAGACATTTGGTGGACACCATTTTGAGATGAAGAATCTCGATTGGGAAGAAGGGAGATCTCTACTTGACTGGAGATTCCCAATGATATAGTTGAGTGTCCCCCGAAAGGAACTTAAGAAACTTTAGAAACTTTAGAACAAGACTTTCATCATGCCATATCTCTATGGAAAAGGAAACTCTTTAAAAGAAAACAAAGGCAAATAATTGATAATCTGATTCTCATGGGAAAGTTTTCATTATAAAAGAAAAAAAGAGCTGGGTGCCATGGCTCACGTCTGTAATCCCAACATTTTGGGCGGCTGAGGTGGTTGGATTACCTGAGGTCAGGAGTTCAAAAACAGACTGGCCAACATGGTGAAACCCTGTCTCTACTGAAAATACAAAAAAGCCAGGCATGTTGGTGTGCACTTGTAGTCCCAGCTACTTGGGAGGCCGAGGCAGGAGAATCACTTGAACCCAGGAGGTGGAAGTTGCAGTAAGCCAACATGGCACCACTGCACTCCAGCCTGGATAACACAGTGTGACTCCATCACAAAAAAAAAAAAGAAAGAAAAAAAGGGACAAAGTATACTGGTCCAAAAAAGAAGAAAGAAAGAAAAAAAGGACCAAGTATACTAGTCAATATTGTAATGGTGAGACTGTTCTCCTTTGAGATTAGAAAATAACAGTATACTCAAAGTAACATCAATAAGAACCAACATAAAATAGACAAGACTCACTGTCTACAAAAGTAATCTGAACCAAGTAGCAATGTATGAGTGTATGGTTGAGAATGTTGTCTATAATAGGTGTACTAGAAGGAAGAGGCCTCAAGAGAAAGGTCAGAGCTGGAAATGTAGATCAGGGAATCTAGGTCGAAGTTTTGAGATTTTAGGAGTCCTGAGGGCATTTAAAAAGTGGAAAGCAGCCAGGCATGGTGGCTCATGCCTGTAATCCGAGCACTTTGGGAAGCCAAGGCAGGCAGATCATGAAGTCAGGAGGTCAAGATCAGTCTGGCCAACATAGTGAAACCCCATCTCTACTAAAAATACGAAAAATTAGCTGGGCATGGTAGAACACGCCTGTAATCCTAGCTACTTGGGAGGGTGAGGCAGGAGAATCACTTGAACCCAGAAGGAGGAGGTTGTGGTGAGCTGAGGTCATGCCACTGCACTCCAGCCTGGGTGACAGTGGGGGACTCCATCTCAAAAACAAGCAAACAAGCAAACAAATGGAAAGGAATAGGGCTGAAGAACAGAGGTTGCTGCATTTAGAAATGAAGTGGAGTCAGCATCAGAGGTTGCTGCATTTAGAAATGAAGCAGAGGGAACATTTGGTCACTGCTCACAGTTGCTGCTGTGTAAAGCAAGATAAAGTCCTTCATGACCCTTGGACTTTTTATTGGAATTATTAAAAATCAGATTTCAGTATTAAAAACACAATAAGTGATGAAAAATAGATTTCTGAATGAGACCATGTGTCATAGAGTCCAATGGAAGGGGAGAAACAGGATAATAGAAAAACCACAAAAAGTAGACAAAAGTTGTGTTTTTGTTTATTATAGAAAGAAACTTTATTTAAAGAGAAATGGTTAAGAGAAAGGGAAAAACTGAAACCTGTGGATGAATACCTACAGAGAATGGTAGTATTTAGCTCAGCCTGAAGACAGATGAGGATCAAAAATGTAATGGGAAATAGATAAGAGTTTTCTAAAAATCGTCTTAGTAAGATGTAATTTAAGAAAACTTGGAATATCTTAAACTATTAATGACAATGTTTCTAGAGCATCTTTAAAAACTAAAATGTAAATATAACTACACTTTTTTTTACTAACCCTTAGTATTTGATGTGTAAAAACCCTTGTTTGTAACAAACATTTTTGGTAGTTTAAATTTCAGAAAATATAATGATGAAAGTATGAATCATTTTTAGCAGTTTTAAGAAAAGTGACTATTTTTGAAATCTGCCCTTATTGGCATCAGGTTTATAAAATGCACTTTATATCCCTGCCTAAATACATATTACCCATCAATTTATGAGAAATAATATTTTTAAGATAAAAGAGGGTCTCTAGATTTTACAAAAATAATTTTAAACACTTTTTTTAAGCATGAAGAAAAAAATGACGAATTAAGAAAACTTTTTGAGTTAATATCATCACTGGAGTATAATGTCAATCAAATAATAAAGAAAAATCATGAATTAGAAGAGGCAACTGGGTATGATTTTCATACTGTAGAACAGGTTAATCATTTATTAATTGATTTAACTCTAATTTTACTTGACTAAAACCGAGATACAAATTCATTTTATGTCTCCATTTTCGTAATTAAATGAATTCTATTTTAAAATATAATTCATAAACTCACAACACAACTTTATAGGCATGTGAGTCATGGGGCTGGGAGTCAGCTGAGCTGCTGAGTCAAGGTTGGGATGAAAAATTTATATTAAAAATATGTATAAAGGAGAAACAACATAATCTGAAAATTTTTTGAATGCCAAAATATTATACTTATTTATTTATTTATTTATTTATTTATTTATTTATTTATTTATTTATTTATTTTTGAAACAGAGTCTTGCTCTGTCTCCAAGGCTGAAGTGCAATGGCACCATCTCGGCTCACTGCAACCTATGCCTCCAAGCAATTCTCCTGCCTCAGCCTCCTGAGTAGCTGGGATTACAGGTGTGTGCAACCACACCTGGCTAATTTTTGTATTTTTTAGCAGAGACGGGGTTTTACAAAGTTGGTCAGGCTGGTCTCGAACTCCTGACCTTGTGATCTGCCTGACTCAGCCTCCCAAAGTGGCATGAGCCACCATGCCCAGCCATTTATTCTTTAATGATTTTGAAAACAATGACAAAGCCTTGGACATATAATGTCAAGTGCACTCTTTATCTAGTTTGAATTTTTATTTCTGAAGATCTTTTTGCTGTCTGTGGTCATCTTTTCTTCCTTTAGTGGTATCCTCTGCTGCAGTCAAACTCGTTAAAGAAGACCTATTTGTGTCATTCTTTAACATCAAAATTTATCTTGATATGTAGCTTATATTTTGTTTCTGCTTATTTTTCTTTTAGATATAAAACATATGGAAATTTACTCATTTTACACAGATACCTCCGTTGTATACACGAAGTATACATGTTATTAAACTCCTGTTTTACAGAAATAAATTTCATATATATAAAAATATATGTATAACTTAAAAGTAAAATGAGCATTCAGGTTTTGATCACAGATTTTTTTTAAAAAAATGGAATGTGTCTTTGAAGCCCTGAACACAGCTACTTTTCTATTTATTTACTGAGCACTTAAGTTGGTTTTCTGATTCTAATCTACATTTTTCTGTCATTGCCTTTCTCTATATGGTTTTGTATCTCTTTCATTTTGTTGACATTATGTCAGCAAAGATCTCTAGATCTCTTCTTCAGAGTCTTTAAATTGTCACACATCTCTCTGCCCCTTTCTTTGTCTTCTCTTTTTCTACATTGAATAATATCCTTGATGCTTTTTGTGTGTACTTTTTTTCTTCTTATAGACTGTGGTCAATGGCTATTAAAATGTGTTTTTGTGTCTTTTTCAACTGTATGTGTTTTACATTTTTATCTTGGTTACTCATGTCTGGGTTATGGCTTATATTTAGTAATAGGTTATTTTATCTTAGCATACCAACATGGATATGAATAGTTTATTTACAAAAAGTGTATGGTTAGGACAGGTGTGGTGGCTCACACTTGTAATCCCAGCACTTTGGGAGGCCAAGGTGGGTGGATCATTTGAGGTCAGGAGTTCAAGACCAGTCTGACCAACATGGTGAAACCCCATCTTTACTAAAAAGACAAAATGAGCCAGGCATGGTGGTACATGTCTGTAATCCCAGCTACTTGGGAGCCTGAGGCAGGAGAATCACTTGAATCCAGGAGGCAGAGGTTGCAGTGAGCCGAGATCACACCATTCCATTTCAGCCTGGGCAACAAGAGTGAAATTCCATCTCAAAAAAAAAAAAAAAACTGTATGGTTGTAATACCACTTTACCTGCCATATATGCCATAAAATTGTTCTTCATATTATTTATCTAAGATTATAATTTCATATAGAATGCTTCCAAACTATGCTCAGTTGAAACTGAAAGGATCATAGTTCATACATGTGTTTCTTTGATATGCCATAACATAATATTTGTTTAAACAATTATTAAATATTTACTCTTAAAAATATTTGACTTATTAATTCTGTACATTTCTGCAGATATAAGAAACTCCTGGAAATGACAATAAATATGTTAAGTGTATTTGGAAATGAAGACTTCGGTTGCCATGGAGACTTAAAAACAGATCAACTGAAAATGGATATTCTGATTAAGAAGCTAAAACATAAGGTAATTTTTCAAAAAAATTTCTTTTATCTTAAGGTCTAGATTACATGTGTGAGATGTGCAGGTTTGCTACATAGGTAAACATGTGCCATGATGGTTTGCTGCACCTGTCAATCCACCACCTAGATATTAAGCCCCACAGGAATTAGCTATCAATCTTGATGCTCTCCCTCCTGACCCCAACAGGCCCCAGTGTTTGTTGTTCCCCTCCCCGAGTCCATGTGTTCTTGTCGTTCAGCTCCCACTTATAAGTGAGAAGATGTAGTGTTTGTTTTTTTGTTCCTGCATTAGTTTGCTGAGGATAACAGCTTCGAGTTCATCCATGTCCCTGCAAAGAGCATGAACTCATTCATTTTTATGGCTCCATGGTGTATATATACCACATTTTCTTTATCCCATCTATCACTGATGGACATCTGGGTTGATTCCATGTCTTTGCTATTGTGAATAGTGCTGCAGTGAACATACAAATGCATGTATCTTTATAATAGAATAATTTATATTCCAACATATGGTAATTTTAAATCAGTTTTGGGATTAAAAATAATGTAATTTGGGAACATATTAATAATGGAAAAACCCATATTCTGCCAAAATATATTGAGAAAATAGACGGTAAATATATCTTTTCAGACTTTAAATGCATCAGGCTCTTAGTTAATCTTCCCCAGATCTGGGAAGACCTAGAAAGAAAAAGATTGGGCTACATTAATGAGGGCCATTTCAATCTCTTGGCCCTGCAGCAGCCATTTCAAAATACATCAGAAAATATATTTGGAGGTTAAATATTTTTATTTCCTTCAGCTTCTTCTCTCTGTGATGCTGTACCAGAATCAGGTGAGAATGTAAGCCACATTATAAGAGTTAATAAAACCCATCTGATGAAATTTAATCGTTTGAAGCGTGTGATTCCCAGACCCTTTAGATAGAAATTGGGGCCAAAGAAAACAAGGTCTTACTCCTCAATATAAATCTCTCAGTGCTTTAAGAAGTGAAAGAAAGATTTTTCATTTAATTTTACAGACAATACTAATGAAAAGGATAGTTTTTAAAATAGAAACCTTTTTTTCTATAAAAAGGACACACTGTTGATTCTCGTATGTCTTGAACTCTGGCCAGTGATCTGAAACCACGCAACACCTGTCTCCAGATCACTAGTACCAAGTTAATTTCGGGGGGCTTGGTAACAGGTTTATTGAGAAATAATGAACACACCATGCAATTCACTCATTTAAAATATACAAGTCATTGACTTTAGTATTTTCAGAGACTTATGCAGTCATCATTACAATCAATTTTAGAACATTTTTATCACCCTGAAAACAAAGCCCGCATCACTTAGCCATCTTCACTAGCCATCCTCCCTCAGCCATAGGGAACCACCCACCTTCTTTATATAGATTTGCCTATAAGCCTCTGAAATGAAAAGCAAGTGGTCTACTGTGACTGGCTTATTTCACTTAGCATAATTTTTCGTGCTGCGTCTGTGTTGTAGCAGGTATTGATGCGGGGTTTTTCTCCTTAGTTCAGCTACATCTGGGTTCTTCTCTCATGACCAGGAAAAATTCAGCACACAGACACATTGAAGGGTGAGGAGGACAGAATTTACTATGTGAAAGGAAAGCTCTCAGCAAAGAGAGGGCTCCTGCAAACAGGTTTCCGTCTCACAGTTGAATACCAGGAGCACATGAGCTGAAGTGGCCAGGCTCCTCCCCTGCATAAGGCGTGAATTCCTGGTGACTCCACCCCATCCCCCCAGTGCATGTGGGCCTCCGGTCTGCTGCAGGCATGTCCAGGCAAGACAAGTCCAGGTTCCCTTATCTGCACCTAACATCTGGTGTAAACACTTGTGGGGCTGGTTGGAGATTCTCCGGGGACCCTTCCGTAGCTGCCTAGGCATTTTGCTGTCTCCTCCTAATACAGTATCTGTACTTAATTCCTTCTTATTGCTGAGTAAGATTCCATTGTATGGATACATCAAACAGTTTATTTATCCATTCACCAGGTGATAGACCCTTGGGTTCTTTCCCAACTAAAGGTGATAGACGTTCTGGTTCTTTCCACTTTTTGACTCGTATTAATAATGCTGCTGTAAATATTTATGTATGAGTTTTTGTGCTTGCATAGGTTTTTATTTTCCTGGAGTATATACTTATGACTGGAATTTCTGGGTCATATGGTAACTTCATGCTTAACCTTTTGAGGAGCTGCCAGTTTGTTTTCCAAAGTGGCTGCATCACTTTACATTCCCAGCAGTATTGGATAAGCGTTTTAATTTCTTTACATTTTTTCTAACACTTACTGTCTCTTTTTTATTGAACAAAGATTTTACCTGGTGGTGTGAAGTGATATGACATGTGGTTTTGATTTACATTTTCTTAATGACTAATTACATCAAGCATCTATTAATGTGCCCATTATCTATCTTTATATCTTCTTTGCAGATTATTCAAAATCTTTGCCCATTTTTTAAATTGAGTTATCTTGTTACTTATGAATTGCAAAGGTTCTTTACATATCCTATATATGTAAGTCGCTTTATCAGATATATGCTTTTCAAATACTTTCTTCTACTCAGTGTCTTGCCTTTTCACTTCTTGATAATGTCTTCTCAAGCACAGCAGTTTTCAATTTTGAAGTCCATTGAATCCATTTTTCCTTTGGAGTCCTAGCTAAGAAAACACTGCCAAATGCAGTCACAAAGATTTATGCCAGGGTTTTCTTCTGAGAGTTTTATAGTTTTAGCCGTTACAGATAACTGTTTTATTTTGAGTTAATTTTTAAATAAGATATTTGGTCCAAATTTATTTTTTGCATATGGATACCCAGTTGTCCCAGCACCATTTGTTGAAAAGACTATTCTTTTCCCATTTTGTTCTTTTGTTAACCTTATATAAAATCAATGGACTGTAAATGTGCAGGTTTATTTTTAGATTATCAATTCTTAGTTTGTTTATGTCTATTCTTATGTCAAGGCCAAAATGAATTTACTGAGAAGCTTTTTTCAATCATGTTGCATATTACCAGTTGTCTTATGTCATAATAAAAATTAAATTTAGTGGAATATCTTTAACTTCACTTTTTGTGTCACAAAGGAGTCTCTGGCCAGCTTATACCTTACTTACTCTAAGACATGATGGGAAGCCAGGCTTACAAGACACACTTAATTTCTTTTTTTCTCCATTCAAATCTTTAGTCTCTTTTCCATTGCCTCCCACTATAGTTTTATTTTCAGTAAGTTTTGGTCACAGGATCTGCTGACATAGTCTAATATTTAGTGCATTATGTTTTACTAACTCATTATAATTCATAGAATCTTCCATAGATGTTTACCATCCAGGGAGGAGAAGTTTAAGTCTGAGCCGCCAGCTTTCCTCAGTGGAAATCAAGTGAAGTCATCATCTTGCAGTTCACAGATCCTCTTTCCACCTGGCAGCTGGTTCTCTTGGGTAGCACTGTGGCTAATCCTTTTCTTGGTGCAGATCTTGCATTCTCAGAAACCACAGTTCCCTGTATTGATCTCCTTTTACTGAAACAGAGATGCACAGCTCTGCTTTCTAGCTCAGTAGAGGATTCTTGGAATATAAAATTTAACTCATTCCAAGAAAAGGTCTTAGGAGTGCAGCACTTCAAAATCAGGTAATGTTCAGGCAATTTATCAGAGACACATAGTAGATTAGTATTTTGACTTTCAAAATTTCAGAGCCAAGTTGTGTGCTATAGAGAAGCATTGTGGCAAAACATAGAGATGGGGTGGTCTTAACTTCTCCAAACAAACAAGCTTGGAGTAAGGTAAAGGAGAAATTGCGTTTGATATCTTAACACTCAAAGCACACTATGTTTATTTTACTTCTGTGAAGACTAAAAATCATTTCATTATGTTCTCCTTATTTCCTCATTGAGAAAAGAAAAATAAAAATTAAATACTAAATTGATTAATAAATACTCAAAGCTTATCTTTTAGAATTTTAGTTAATTCAAATCAGGTAAATGTCTGATTTTGATTGTGTAACCAAGTATTTCTAGTTGTTTTTCATATCATATGTCTTCATGCTTCCTAGTCTTATTTCCTAACTTGAGGGGAAATTGTAAGGAGACACCCTTGCCTTGTTATCAGAGTTCACAATTGAAGGAGTTTTAAGAGAAGTTCCTCCTCAGCAGCTTATGTCTCTCTCCTGGTTATCTGTTGCTTCTCAGTAATGTTTGCCATCAGTAAAGTAACCTCAACATTTATTAGATCCTACTTTAAAGGAGACTCTTTTCTGCTGCATAAGTTATGTTTCCTGTTGTCTCTTTTTAAAACTTATTTTTCTAACAATTACCCAGAGTTTTGTGCCTTAAAAGAAAAACATTTATTTTGTTAATGAACCTGTGGTTTGGAAAAAGCTTGGCCAGGACAGCTTGTCTCTGCTCCCCTCAGCTTCCCTAGGAACAGCTGATCAGTTGGGGAAATGGAATCATCTGAAGCATTGCTCACCCACGTGTTTGATGGTTGATGCTGGCCATTGGCTGGAACCTTGGTTGGGACAGGCAGCATGAACACTGACACTGGCACTGCCAGGTTCTCTTTGTGGCCTGAGTGCTCTCACAATCTGGGCGCTGGGTTCCAAGGGAAAGCAGTCTGAGATAGGGAAGCCACATGGTATCCCTTTTACTGCATTCTATTCATTAGGAGGAAGTCAGTAAGGTTGGCCCATATTCTGTTTTTTAAATGGGATGAATGTAGCTTCTCTTTTGTTTTAATTGACACATATACACATAATTATGGGGTATAGAGTGATATTTTTATACACATATATAGTGTGTAATGATCAAGCTAACTAGCACATTTACTACTTCAACCATTTTTCATTTCTTTGAATTGTGAACATTCACAATCTTCTGGCTTTTTAAAAATATACAATAAATCATAGTTAACCATATTCACCCTACAATGCTGCAGAACACCAGAACTCATTCCTCTTATCTAGCTGTAATTCTACATCCATTAACCAACCTACCTTCCCCTACTCCTTTGAGCTTTTTTGTTGTTGTTAAGAGACAGGGTCTTGCTAGTATAGTCTGGGCTCTGGGCAACTGTAGTCACCCAGACAGGAGACAGTGGTTTGATCATAGTTCACTGCAGTCCCCAACTCTTGGGCTCATGTGATCCTCACACCTCAGCCTCCTGAGCAGCTAGGATTATGGGCATGCCCCGTTGCACCCGTCTGATTTTTGACTTTATAGAGATATCTTCCTATGTTGCCCAGGTGCTCTGGAACTTCTGGCCTCAAGTGATTCTCCTGCCTTTGTCTTTCAAAGTGCTAGGAAATTATAGGCATCAGCAATGTTGCCCAGCCCTCAATGTTTCTTTAGCTCCCACATAGGAGTGAGAATGTGCAGTATTTATCTTTCTGTGTCTGCATTTAACATAACGTACTCCAGACTGATCCACGTGGCCACGAATAACAGGATTTAATTCCTTTATACGGTGAATAGTATTCCATTGTGTATGTGTGCCACAGTTTTTTGTCTTTTCATTTGGTGATGGATATGTAGGTTGATTCCATACATTAGCCATTGTGAATAGTGCTACAATAAACGTATGAGGACAGGTATCCTTTTGATCTATTGTTTCTTTTCTATTGTCTGAATACCCAGTAGTGGGCTTGCTGGATCCCTCGGCAGTTCCATTATTAATTTTTTGAGGAAACCTCATGTTGTTTTCTATAGTGGCTGCACTAATTTACCTTCCCACCAACAGCATGTAAGAGTTTACTCTTCTCTGGAACCTCACCAGTGTTTTTATTTTTTATTTTTTTTAATCTTTTCAATGATAGTAATTTATTCAAATTGAAGCAAGATTATATCATATTGTAAATTTGATTTGTATTTCCCTGAGGATTAGTGATACTGAGCATTGTTGAATTTATTTATTGGCTATTTGTATTTCTTTTTTCTAAAAAAAAGTATAGTTAGATATTTCGCCCAATTTTGAACTCAGATTTTTTTTTTTTTACTGTCAAGTTGTTTGAGTTTCTTGTGTATTTTGGATATTAGTCCCTTATTAGATTAATAGCTTGACAATATTTTCTCCCATTCTGCAAGTTTTCTCTTCACTCAGTTGTTAGCTGGACAGAAGCGCTTTAGCTTAATGTAGTATCATTTGTCTATCATTTGTTTTTTGCCTATGCTCCTGATGTATTACCCATAAAAATCTTTGTGCAGACTAATGTCATCAAGCATTTTCCCTATGTTTACTTACAGTAGTTTGATAATTTTGGGCCTTACATTTCAGTCTTCAATCAATTCTGAGTTTATGTTGTTACATGGTGTTACATAGGAAGCTAGTATCATTCTTCTGCATATGGATATTTAGTTTTCCCAGTGCCATTCATTTGAAGAGGCTGTCCTTTCCCCAGTGTATGTTCTTGGCATGTTTGTCCAAAATCAGTTGGCTGGAAATATGTGGATTTATTTCTGGGTGCCGTATTCTGTGGCCTTTACACCAAGAATCATTACTTCTTAAAATGCAAATTAGCATGAAACATTTGCAGTTTAAGGAAAGGCTTATGGCATCAGAATACTTATTTATAGGATTCATTATTTTGTGTTTTTTTGAGATAGGGTCTTTGTCTGTCATCCAGGCAGAAGGGCAGTGATAATAATTCACTGCAGCCCTGAACTCTGGGTACAAGCCATCCTTTTGCCTCAGTCTCCCAACTAGCTGTGTCTACAGGCATGAGCCACCGTGCCCGGCTAATTAAAAAAAATTTTATTTTTGTAGAGATGGGGTCTCACTATGTTGCTCTGGCTGTTCTCAAATTCCTGGGCTCAAGTGATCTTTCTGCCACAGCTTTATAAAGTGCTAGGATTACAGGCATGAGCCACTATGCCTAGTATAGAGTGTTATATTATTTTCAAAGTCTTATTCCTAGAGCCATTTATTGACTTTGTCCTAAATAACTCAATATGATATCTCTGAAAATTTTTTGATATATCATGGGGAATGATAATGAGGGAAGGGGGTTAGACACTTTTTACTAAGAGATAACTTAGTGCCATTTAAGGAGGAACAAAAATAAATAATCAGAAAAATAAAAGTAAGATGAAGTGCAAAAGTTCTGTGGCAAAGATGCTGATAGTAAATAATGTATTTTTGTGACTTATGGTAGCTTTAACTTTGTTCTTAAAATTCTGAGTAATTTAAGGGTTCACATCTGAAGAATCCGCTGCATTACAGATAACATTTTACTGCAAGTAAATGCATTTCAAAATTTGCTATTGGTTTTGTATTAGATTATTCTCAGCCTACTTCATTATCAAGCTATACTATTTTATTCATGCAGTTTGATGATCTTATGGCAGAGAAGGAAGCTGTATCTTCAAAATGTGTCAATTTGGCTAAAGACAAGTTCTTCAACAGGAGTTATTATCTATGAAAAAAGTACAACAGGAATGTGAAAAACTTGAGGAGGATAAAAAGATGTTGGAAGAAGAAATATTAAATCTTAAGACACGTGGAAAACAGTACGGTAGAACTTAGTAAACTACAAGAATATAAATCAGAGCTAGATGAAAGGGCAATGCAGGCAGTAGAAAAATTAGAAGAAATCCATTTACAGGTTAGTTGTTTAAATCAGGTAAGTTTACCTGTAATGTGCTTTCATTTATTTCACTGCAAATTATATTTTGGATATATATATATATATATATAGTGCTTCCTCTGCCTCTCTTGTAGCAATCTGCTTTGTAGAGTTCTAGAAAAAAAGTGACATCTGTTTTTTCTTTTAAATATTTAAATTTCTATTATTATTATAACAAAATCAATCTTTCAGAGTAAAGATTCTCATTATGGAGTCATTTGGTGATTAAGACCAGTTGGCATAAAAAAAAATTGTGATTAGAAATTATGTGATACGTTTGAATTGGTCTTAAGCTACATTGTTCGTTGATCACTTTTTAAAATTATGAATGGATTCTATTACTTTTTATATGACCAGATTACATTAATATTAGCATAATTATGATTTCAAATTTTTATAAATCAGACTCAATTCTGAATTCAGTTATCAGTTTTGATATTGCTGATAAACATTTTAAGCTTCAGCCTCTTTTTTTAACATATTCAAAATTGCTCTTTGAATCACTGACTCAAAATGTAAGGCAACAAACATATAATAATTAGGTTATAATTGTTTTAAAAGTATATTCTTTTCATTTGTTTTAGAAGCAAGCACAATATGAAAAACAATTAGAGCAGTTAAACAAGGATAATACGGCTTCACTAAATAAGAAGGAACTCACACTTAAAGATGTGGAATGTAAATTCTCCAAAATGAAAACTGCTTATGAAGAGGTTACAACTGAGTTAGAAGAATATAAGGAAGTCTTTGCAGCAGCACTGAAAGCTAACAATTCCATGTCAAAAGAATTAATGAAGTAAGTCAAAACATACTCATAGAAAATGAATTAAGCTCATTAATTTGTTTTGAAAGCATAATTTTTAGTGAGATGGCTTCAGGATATTAGTAGGAAGGGAATGCTAATTTGACACTGTAATTTTGGAAAATAATGTTAGTAAGTAATCTTACCTTTAAAATGTTAGTCAAGGATAGTTTCTGTCTCTCATCTCATTTTTTTTTTTTTTTTGCTTTTGTATGGCTTTCTTCCCCTGAAAAGTCTCATGTAGTTAACTTAATCTGTTAGTTTTTTCACTAAGTATTTTTGAAGCTTTATAATTAATAAAGTGATCTTGTTATAAAATTACTTGTCAGAATTTCCCTAAATAGTAATATTAATGAGTTTAATTTATTTTTCGGTAGATCACAACCTAAACCCAAAGTGTCAAGTGGTACTGCTACTCTGGGCACAATTGTTTTTGATTGTGATCTTTAGTATTATCACTAGAGGGTACCTCAAGAAAGACTATTTGTGTAACATATTCAAGATGTTACAGAAAGGCATCCTTGTGAAGTAGGGAATAATTATCACAGGAATTTAAAGAAGTGTAATTCACAAAGTGGTTTAAAAATAACAACTTGTTCAGCCTGAAGGGGTGTGTGGAAGGCAGAAAGAACATGCCCCACTTCCAGTGCCTTGGTCACAGTGCTGGGGGCTAATTGCCTTCAGAGATGCTTTAGTTCTTTTTGATCACCAACCAAACAATCTAGTTCTCCCCTAGGAGTTGTTGCTCTGAATTGTTCCTCAGTGCCAAATGTTTAATTGGTCTTAGATAATTGGTGAAATGTACAAGGGTGAAAACTAAAACTGGTTTACTAAACACAAGTATTCCTAGATTTTTTTTGTTGTTCATTTTAGAAAACTAACCTACATTAAGGAGTACAACATGATGTTTTGATATAATTATTTCTAGTGAAGTGGTTCTTACAATCAAGCAAATCAACATATTCGTTTTCCCACATTATTACCCTTTAAATACAAGTATTTCTAATGGAATCTTCAGAATCTTACAAGTAGAGCCATTTTAGAAGGCAGCAAGTTTTACCTGTTGAGCCATACATCACTGATAGCCATTTCTCTTCCCTGTCTACTTTGTTTGAACTGCTTGTTCAGTATAAATCACCTTAGAAACAAAGGTGCTTCTTTAGAACGATTTTAAAATTATGATTCCTTACAACAGGTATGCTCTCACACATCTTCGGTGTGAAAACACTGTTTAGTGGGTAATTTGGTTTACTCTCAGGGCAAGTTTTTAAAAAACTGCAAGTCATTAAGAATCATTTAAGGAAAAATGAAATAGTAAGCATTCGTCTTTGCTATCTTTACAGAGTGAATAAGAAAATAGCAATGATCAGCACCAAGGCTCCTTATGGAGAAAGAGCGGGTGAAATATTCTCTCAGCACTCTTCCTACAAGGCGAGGCCCAGAGTCACCTTGTATTGAAAATCTTACTAGTACAGGACTCAACAGAAAATATATTCCCCAAAGGCCCGTAAGAATTCCTACTTCAAACCCTCAGACTTCAAATAACTGCAAGAACTCCTTGACTGAGGTTAGTTACATGACCGTTTCTCTTTAGGGTTTCATTTCTCTAGCGTAATTCTTGTTTTTAATTTGGTGAAATACTGAGTTGTTCTGTTGACTTATGCATGTTAAGTAAAGATCGTAATTAGCTGTGTTAACACAGAAAGGAAATGCAAACTTTACATTTTTTAATTTCCTGGAGCCCTCATTTTCAAGAGATACCCACTTGCTAAGTTTATTCAATAAATGTGACTAAACTGACACATTTCAAATGTCTTTAAAAGCTGCATTTAAGTTAGATTTTAGAAATTGCACGTTGTTGCCTGATAACTGACGATATACTTTGAGATGCTTTGGCTCACTCTCTAATTGATTGTAGTTTAGCTGTGGTTCATACCACCTTTTTTATTTTTTTTTTTTTTGAGGCAGGGTCTCACTCTGTCACCTAGGAGTGTCGTGATGCAATCTCGGCTCACTGCAACCTCCACCTCCGGGGTTCAAGTGATTCTCCTGCCTCAGCCTCCTGAGTAGCTGAGACTACAGGGGCCCACTATTACATCCAGCTAATGTTTGTATTTTTAGTAGAGATAGGGTTTCACCATATTGGCCAGGCTGTTCTCGAACTCCTGACCTTGTGATCGGCCTGCCTCAGCCTCCCAAAGTGCTGGGATTACAGGCATGAGCCACAGTGCCCAGCTCATGTCACTTTTAAAGTTTCTTTGCACTGGCCAGGCATGGTGGCTCATGCCTATATTCCCAGCACTTTGGGAGGCCAAGGCAGGTGTGTCACAAGGTCAGGAGTTCAAGACCAGCCTGGCCAAGATGGTGAAACTCCACCTCTACTAAAAGTGCAAAAAGAAAATTAGTGAAGTGAGGTGGTGGGCACCTGTAATCTCAGCTACTAGGGAGGCTGAGGCAGAGAATTGCTTGAACCTGAGAGGTGGAGGTTGCAATGAGCCGAGATCACACCACTGCACTCCAGCCTGAGTGACAGGGCAAGACTCCATTTTGAAAATAAAAAATTTTTTAAAAAGTTTATTTGCACCATCTCAACTCTTCCCACCCATAATCACAACTGAATGATTGGCATCCAAACACTTTACCCCACATATGGATGTTTATTATATAGTAGAATCCAAAATAATTGCATTTTATAAATTACACAAAAGACTAAAATGTTCATTTCCATTTTTATGTTAAAAGCTTTGTGCTTGGCCAGGCGCGGTGGTTCACACTTGTAATCCCAACATTTTGGGACGCCGAGGCAGGCGAATCACCTGAGGTGAGGAGTTTGAGACCCACCTGGTCAACATGATGAAACCCGTCTCTACTAAAAGTACAAAAATTAGCAAGGCATGTTGGCAGGCATGTGTTATCTCAGATGCTCAGGAGGCTGAGACAGGAGAATCACTTGAACCCAGGAGACAGAGGTTGCAGTGAGCCAAGATCATACCACTGCACTATAGCCTGGGTGATGGAGATTCCATTTCAAAAAAAAAAAAAAAAAGGATTTGTGCTTTTCTTACATAAGAGTACATCTTCTGACTGTAAAAATCCTGGAAGAAAACCTGGGAAATACTCTTCTAGACATCATACTTGTCAATTAATTTATGGCTAAGTCCTCAAAAGCAATTGAAAGAGTAACAAAAATTGAAAAATGTGATCTAGTTAAGCTAAAGAGCTTCTGCACAGCAAGAGAAACTATCATGAGATTAAACAGACAGCCTAAAGAATAAAAAAGAATATTCACAAACTATGGATACAGCAAACACCTATTATCCAGAATCCATAAGAGACCTAAACAAATCAACAAGCAAAAAATAAATAACACCATTAAAAATGGGCAAAGGACATGAACAGACACTTCTCAAAATAACACATGTAAGTGGCCCGCAAGCATACTAACAAATGCTTACCATTGCTAATCATCAGAAAAATGTGAAACAAACGTCACAAGATAGAATGACTTTTGTTAAAAATGAAACAAACAAAAAAAACAAAAAAAGATGTTGGGGAGGCTGTGGAGAAAAGGGAACACACACTGTATGTGGCAATGTAAATTAGTTCAGCTACTATGGAGAGCAGTTTGGAAATTAAGAACTAAGAGTGACCGTTGGATGCAGCAACCCCATTAGTATACTAGGGGTATACCAAAAAGACAATAAATCATTGTAACAAAAAGATGCATGCACATGTATTTTCATTGCAGCACTATTCACAATAGCAAAGACAAGGAGTCAATCCAGGTGCATCCAAGGTAGACTGAAAATCCAAGGTAGATTGGAAAATTCCATATATACCATGGAATACTATGCAGCCATAAAAAGAACAAAATCATGTCCTTTGCAGCAATATGGATACAGCTGGAACCCACTCTTCTAAGCAAACTAACACAGAAACAGAGATTAAATATCTCATGTTTTCACTCATGTGGGAGCTACACATTGGGTGCACATTGTCATAAACATGGGAATAATAGACACTGGGAAATAAGAACGGGGAGGGACAGAGTGGGCCAGGGTCGAAAAACTACTTATTGGGTCCTATAATCACTACCTGTGTGATGGGTTCAATTGTACTGCAAACCTCGGCATCCCTCAATATACCTTTGGAAGAAACCTACACAGGTACCACCTTAATTTAGAATACAAACTAGAAAAAAAAAAAAAAAAGAAAAAAAATTTACTGTAAAAAAAGTTTACTATAAGTAGAGAATAGAAATTTCATTTTAAGATAAAATTTATTGAAGTAAAAAATGGATTAAACTTTTATAAAGGGCAGAGTTTTGCTAAGAATTTCAAAGCAATGCATTCATTGCAAAAGATGACTTTATTTATTTATTTATTTATTTATTTATTTATTTATTTATTTATTTATTTTGTGTGTCAGCATCTCACTCTGTCACCAGGCTGCAGTGCAGTGCTTCAATCTTGGCTCACTGCAACTTCCACCTCCTGGCTTCAAGCAATTCTCTTCCCTTAGCCTCCCAAGTAGCTGGGACAGGTGCACGTTACCACGCCCAGCTAATTTTTTATTTTTAGTAGAGACGGGGTTTCCCCATGTTGGCCAGGATGGTCTTGATCTCCTGACCTCATGATCTGCCTGCCTTGGCCTCCCCAAGTGCTGGGATTACAGACATGAGTCACCATGCCTGGCCATTGTTTAACCTTTCTACTAATAAAACACTACCTTTCTAAAATCATGTATATGCAATAGACCGATATTAACTGTATTTTTGTCAGATTACTCTAAACGGCATTACACAGATACATCCTCTGTTATCTAAGCTTAAAATAAGTAGAAATTTTACTTTATTTATGTGATTATTTTTCTATTTAAGCAAACTTCAAGTTATGTCTAGTCACTAAAAATACTAAAGGCCACATTTTGTAAGTGATATATTATTTTCATTATAATGTTTCTTGTTTAACTTAAACATTATTATTATTTTTACTTGTTTTAGATGGAGCCGGACTGTGTAGAACAAATAATTAGAGAAACAAAGAGGAGTACATTGCCAAAATTTATTAATTAAATTTAGGTTTATTTTAGAAATAAAGTGTAAATAGCAAATGGCATTCCTTTTCATTGTTGGGTTAGTAGATACTATGTCAAGTATTTTTTTCTTACACACATCTAATGAAAGATGTGAAAACAAAAACTTTCACAGAGAAGACTGTACTTATGCACCATAAATTCATCATGTTCCATAGCTTAAAAAATTCCCAAGAAGTCTGTGCATCTCTTTTTCACTGGCTCTGCAATTTCTTCACTTTTGCCATCCTCATTGGAACTGCCAGCCAGCATACTGAAACGATTCTCAGAAAACAAAGGCATCATCAAGTTCTCAGGGTTTTGGTAGAGATTGAAGCCAACAGACCTAAGACTCATTTTGAAATCCTTGGCTGAGCAATAACCCTTCATAAGTAGTCACTTCACAGGTGACATTTTAAATCTCCTGTCATTTACTGTGTTATTGGCTTACGTCCGTTCTCAGGAAAAATTCTAAATTTTTCACCATGAAATAAAAACCCCCACGTCAATGTGATTCTTGTCAAGTTACTCAGCCTTGTCTCTTGCCACTTACTGCACTCTGCCCTTTGCTCTAGCACCAAACTGGATGGAGTGGAACTCCTCAGGGCTCTTCCTCACCTCAGGCTCTTTGCCTACACCTCTTCCCTCTATCTGGGAAGCTTTTCCTTGTCCTTCAGGTATCAACCTATGTTATCTCCTCCACCAGAAAGCCCATGATATTGACATAAAAGTGGGATAGATGTCCCTTCTGTGTGTTCCAGTAGTGCCCTGCTGTATACCTGTCATGGTATCTATGACTCTGTATGGACATTTCCTGCCTGTCTGTTTTTTTAGGTTATAGCATATGACTGTTGAGAGGTGGACCTACCATCTTCATCTTATAATTCCAGTGCTCATTCTAGTACCTTAGCACGTGGCTGTTGATTACATAAATGAAGAATGAAAAAGTTCTGATATTTAAACACAATTAGAATTAATGCCACGTGTAAATTATTAAATAGTAATTTTGTATTGTAAATGTACATACATATTTCTCATTCTTATTAACTCTGATAAAGTTCTCAACTCTTTAGTTTTTAAACTCACCTTAGTTAACTGAAGTGTTTTAGGTAAAGAACATAATTCTTTATTTTTCTTTCCAGCTGTTGCTGTGTTGGACACTTGCTCCCATCTACTTTCTTCTCTGGAATCCACCGGTAAGCCACATCTAACGAAGAGAATATTTAACCATAAAGTCTTAAGGAAAAACTGTATGATTTAAAAGATTATAAAACTTTATTACTGTGCTATTTACACAACATTTTAATTGTTTCTCATAAAATATATAACATTACAATATTTACTGAAGTAGGTTATTTTTGTATCATGTGTATGATGATAATTTATAGGGTATTTTAAATGATATTTTTTAGCCTCCTTAAGTTTTAAGTGGATCTTGCAAATGAAAACCAGTATTATTGAGTTTGACATACTCAAATTGCCCAAATATCAGCGGTTTAAACAGCCAAACAACCAAGTAATCATTGATACTTTAGTTAAGGTCATGGAAGGCTTATTTGCATTTTACAGTTTTTGTTACTTAGGAGAGGTAAGGAGTACCTGCCAGGTTGTCCATGCTAATGCTACAATTTTGTTTTTGTAGTTCAACTGTATTTTGTATGGAGACACTTTGAGACTCTGTAAATATCTGGTTACTCCTCAGAACCCACTAGATTTAGCATTTCATGGATGTCTTGTGTTTGAACAATTATTACTACGGTGGTTGCCAGATGATTAATTTCTTATTCTCTTCTTTGTTCTACATGGAGAAATAAAATCAATAAATAAAGGAGAAGGGAAGCTCATGATTCTGATGCTCCAATTCCCTAAGATTAGTCCAGTGGTAGACATTTCAAGCTGACTTTATGTCTTTTTGATTTGTCCCCGTTACTCTGTCAGCACTTTTCTACTTTCTGGCAGAAGATGTTCTAAGCTCTTCTTGTATTTTCTCTGCCCCAGTCCTGGAATGAGTAATTTTTTTTAGAAGCAGAGATGGAGCCACTGAGGAAGCACAGGCGAGCCCTCCCCAGTGGGTGCTCACTGGTCGCCACAGAAGAACCGCTGCCGCATCCACTGAGGTACAAAGAAAGTAGCAAAGGGCCTTCTGGCTGTCTGGGGACAGTCCTCATGTGGTCCCTGGCTGAGCCTCAGAGGTTCTGGATTAGTGTTCCTGTAGCCTCTGTGCTGTGCCTTTAGATTGGGCCTCTGTGGGAAGGGCCCTGGGAGACCCAACAGCACAGGTGTCTCATCTGCCAAATGTCCTTCCCTTCCTCACACTCCGACACTCAGGAATAGGGTAGATGGCATGTCCAGGCAGTGCCAGGCCACCTCACTGCCTCCTTTGAGATGGGCCCAGAGGGCCTTTGGGGTGAGTGTGGAACTTGGCACCTGGAGCCTGAGGTTGATTGTCTCTCCCTGTGTCTTGGAGGAAAGGCTGTGTCCCAAAAAAATCCCCAGGGCCTGACCTCTCGGCACACATGCAGGGAGGGAGGGTCTGTGAGCTGAGGGTGTCATTGTAATAAGGCTTTGAGCACTGCTGCTCAGGTCAGTGGACCATGGTCAGAGATGACCTGGTCATCAGGACCTGGTCAGTTGGGACCTGACCAGCAGGGGCCTGGTTAGTGGTGGCCTCATCAGTAAAGGCCTCATCAGTGGGGACCTGGCAACCTAGTCATTGGAAGCTTGGTCAGTGGGGGGACCTGGTCAGTGGTGGTCTTATTAGTGGGGCCTGATCGGTTGGAACATAAGCAATGAAAAACTGGTTGGTAGGGCCTATACAGTATACCAGGGGCCTGGTCAGTGTGGGGCCTTAGTGGATTGCAGCCTGGTCAGTGAGGGCCTGGTCAGAGGGGGCTCGGTCAGCTGGGGACTCATCCATGGAGAATTGTTCAGTAGGGGGTCGGGTGAGTGGCAACCTGGTAAGTTGTGGTCTTGTCAGTGGGAACCTGGGCAGTGGGGACCAGGTCAGTGGGAAATTGGTCAGTGGGGTCCGGTCCATGAGGCCTTTTAAGTGCGGGCCTGGTTAGGAAGACATGGTCAGTGGCGACTTGGTCAGTGGGACTTGGTCAATGGAGGAGTGGTCATTAGGGGCCTCATCAGTGGGAACTTGGTCAGGGGCAGCTGGTCAGTAGGAACCTGGCCAGCTGGCCACTATGTGAGCTCAGGCAGGGGGTTTGTCTGTGGAGCCTCCTTGCCTCCATCTGCAGGGAAGGTGAGTCAGGGCACCCTGGAGGGTGGCTGGAAACAGAAGGTGAGAAGATGTGTTGAATCCAGCACTGCTTGGCAGACCTACAACTTTACAAATGACCTGTGTCCCACCTAGAGAGGATGTCAGCCTTCTCTGCTCTACCTGGTGTCCCTCCTCTGTCTGCATCCCCAGGATCATCATGGGTGGGGAGGGCAGAGATTGGGGAATACCTGTAGAGGCTCTAATGCTGGCCACACACCATGGTGGTGACAGTGATGAGGACCTGGGTGCACCCATAAGTGGAGAAGCTAGGCCTGGCCAGAGAAGCAAGACAAACGAACACACACATATGCATGCACACATGCACAGACACACATGCATGCACACGTCAGTTCAGGGAATAGAGGACACTGACTCTGGGCCCTGTTGAGCCAACCAGGCTCCCGTTGTGGTGGGTTGTGTCACTCCACAATGTCACTGTTGCTGAGTGCCCATTGCCTCTGTGTTGTGGAGCAGTTAGAGACACACAGCAGTGTCTGTGAGTGGCTCTGCATGAAGGACCGTTTTCTAGGTGAGAGGCACATCTCAACACAGCTGACTGATTAGACTCAGGTGAGTGGGACCTGCTCTCTTCTCTTCCTGCTGGCTTGGGGACAGTCACTCTCAGGTGGGTGGTTTTGGCCTCTGGGCAGCTACTGAGGGTAATCCCTGAACACTCACCAGGTGCCTGTTCTGTGCTGACAGTCATCTCATTCATCCTCGCAGCAATTCCATTCTGCATCTTTTCTGATCACCCCCGTGACCACCCAGGACAAGGCCATCAGGGTCCTGTCACCAGGCCCAGTCCGGCTCCATGATAACCAAGACACAGGTCCAGAGACAACCACCCTGCACGGTGCCTGCATCTGACCCCCCTTGGTGGGTAGTGACCAGCACAACATGGAAGAAGCCAGGGCAGCATGCGACCAGCTGCCCTACAGCCCCAGATGGCTCCTGGGCCTTCGGAAGTCATTCTCAAAGGGGAAGCTGGTCACTTTGAGGTCCCTGGAGGGAAGGGTGAATGTGCTTTCCAACAGCCCTGGCAGCCAACAGAATGCCATACATCTTCTCACCCAACCTGTGTGACAGAGGCCCCCTCCTGGGGCACAAGTCCCATACCTAAAGGGTCCTGTCTCAGTCGGACCTCATCCTGAGCCCTGGGAGGGCAGGGGCACCATGGGCCTCCCTGCAGCAGCCAGGATTACCACCCAGGGGACTCGGCCTTCTGTGGCCCTGGCCAGACTTGGAATTTGGCCCAAGACAAAATAAGCTCACTCTGAGCAGCTGCTCAGTACCTGGGGCCTGTGCATGCCAGGCAAGACCAAGCTGGCTCAAAGAGCAACCAGCCACCTCTGCAAGGGTGTGCCAGGAGCAGGTGGAGCAGCCAGCAACCTCCCCCACTCAAGGAAACAGGGATGGCCAGGTTCCCACAGCCTGAGTGACCACCACCTGACAGCTGTTGGAGTGGAGGTCTGAGGAAAAGCAGATGGCGCTGGGGCTCTACCTCCAGGGCAGAAGAACTGATTTACCCTGACTGGCAGGGAGTGAGGTTGGTGGCTGGTCCACCGGTTCCTGGCACACCCTTGCAGAGGTGACTGGTTGCTCTTTGAGCCAGCTTGGCCTTGCCTGGCATACACAGGCCTCAGTGCAACAAATGTGCTGCAAATGGAGCCACATAGAGGAAACAAGCAGCAGGCTCAGGAACAGGGTGTGTGCTGCCTTTGGGGCTCCAGTCCATGCCTCGGGGCTCCTACAGCACTGTGGGCTTCTTGGGTGCAAAGAGGCAGACCACAGGCCATCTTGAGGAGGACTCTGGTAAGAGCTTCCTTGGGTATGTAGATGATGTCCAGGATGTTGGCCTGGTGTCCCTGAGACAGCACTAATAGGTCCATGACTGGGTCCAGGTCCTGCCTGGGCTGATTGGCAAAGATATCACTGACAGTGTGGAAGGCATCTATGGTGAAGTGGCATCTATGTTCAAGTGCAGAAAGGGCCCAATCTGGTGGATGAACCACATGGCCAGCTTCTGGGTGCAGGCACAGTGTCACTTCTTTTGCCACTTCCTGATGCGCCCCACCAGCACTGAAGAGACAGCCTGGAGACAGGGCAAGAGGAAGGCTGAGAAGGATGAGATGGTGAGTGTCAGATTCTTCCTGGCCCTGAGCCCACCCGTAGGGTGACACTCAACCTTTAGGAGTGGGAGAGCAAGATTGATGGCTTCAAGTGCCTCACTAAGAAGATGGACAACAGGGCACTCAGCTCAGCTTCACAGCCAATGAATTGATATGCAAGCAGGTGATGGTGACAGACTTTAAGAAAGAGCATCAGAAGACTGCCAGTTCTTCTTCAGACTCAGCCAGGCCTTGGAGCTGGACCAGGCCATCCACTTCAGTATAGATGCCTTCCACACCATCAATGAGCTCTGCCAATCAGTCCAGGCAGGACCTGGACCCAGCCATGGACCTGTTAGTGCTGTCTCAGGGACACAAGGCCAATATCCTGAACATCATCCACTTACACAAGGAAGCTCTTACCAAAGTCACGGACAGCAGGCAACATGTGGCAGAAGGGAAGACAGAGGTGCAGAGGCTGATGATGTCAGAATCACAGGAACAGGATTTCTTTGGCCACTTTGGCTGAAATTCACCGCTTCCATCCAATTCCAGTGAGAGACATGGACTCACAGATGCAGCATTTCTTGCAACCAGAGATACTACTTTTTCAAAAAGTCACCCAGGAATTGATAGTGTTGAATGACTCGATACTCAATCGTGGACTATTTCCAGTTCAAGGATACTTTCTACAGCAGAATAATAACACTAGCAAAGAGCTAGTACAAGGATGGTTTTGTGCTCAACTGAAATCCAGCTGAATACAGAATCGTATAGGACACAGTTAATATGGTGATAGAATAGAAACAGTAGCAAATGTGAACTAAATCATGCTATGAATGCCTACGCTACCACTGTAACTTTTGGAAGAATGATAATACCACTTTATTGCTTTTTGAAGTACAAATATTTTAGTGTAGGTGCTGTAGACCTCAAACCCTGTAAAGAGTCTCAAAGAAGTTGGCAGGATAAAGCCTGCTGTGGATGTCTTTATACCCAAAGATTGATGATGCAATTCAATTATGTGTCCCCACCAAATCTCATGTTGAATTATATTTCCTAATGTGGAAGGTTGATCCTGGTATAAGGTGATTGAATTATGAAGGCAAATTTCTCATGAATGGTTCAGCACCATCCTCTTGTACCATCCTCACAATAATGAGTGACTTCTCTTGAGATCTGGTCACTGAAAACTCTATGTCACCTCCCTACTCTCCGTGTTTTCCCCTTGCCATGTGAGACAACTCATTCTTTCTTTGCCTTCCATGATTATTGAAAGATTTCTGAGGCCTCCTAGAAGCAGAAGCACTGTGCTTCCTGTTCAACCTGTAGAACCATGAGCGAATTAAACCTCTTTTTCAAAATAAATCATACAGAAAATGGCAAATGAAGATTGGAGCATTGCTATAAAGATACCTGGAAATGTGGAAGCAGCTTTGGAACCAGGTAGTGGACAGAGGTTGGAAGAGTTTGGAGGGCTCAAAAGAAGATAGATAGATGAGAAAACTTTTGGGCCATCTTAGAGACTGGTTAAATGGTTGTGATAAAAATCCTGACAGGAACATGGACAGTGAAGGCCAGGCTGAGGAGGTCTCAGATATAAATAAGAAGCTTTCTGGAAAATGTCTTCCTTTTGGATATGGAAAGCTTACACAATGCCTGTACCATCATTGTACCTTAGAAGCAGTGAATTTGCTTTTATTTCAGAGGCTCATAGGCAAAGGAGACTGTAGCCTTGACTCAGATGAGACTTTGGACTTTGTAACTTTGAGTTAATGCTTTAATGAGTTAAGACTTTGGGAGACTGCTGGCAAGGCACGACTGTATTTTGCAATGTGAGAAGGACATGAGATTCATGGGGTCAGGGACAGAATAATACAGTTTTTCTCTATATCCCTACCAAAACTCATATGGAATTATATTCTATAATGTTAGAGGCCGGGTCTAGGTGGAAAAAGATTTAGTCATAAGATGGTGCAGGTAGATCCTTCACGAATGATAAAAGACCATCACCTTGATGCTATCCTCCTGATAGTGAGTGAGTTCTCATGAGATCTGGTTGCTTAATAGGCTGTGGAACCTCTTTCCTCACTCTGTCTTCCTCCTACTCCTGCTTCAGGAGGTATCTCATTGTCCCTTGGCTTTCTGATATAATTAGGAGTCTTCCTGATTCCTCCCAAAAAACAGAAGACACTATGCTTCCTTCACAGCTTGCAGAACCATGAGTCAATTAAATCTTTTCTATTTACAAGAATACAGAAAATTAGAACTGCAGAGAGGAGCTGTGAAATGTCTTCAAGGCCTTTTTCTCTTTTTCTTGGCTATTAGCACAGGGCTTCTTTATATGCAAATTTCTGAAATCTTGAATTCTTCCCCTTAAATGGGATTTTTGTTATTGCTACATAGCTAACCTGCGATACAGATATCTGAAAAAGTACAAGCAGGCTCAGTAGTGGGTAGCAGACAAAGATTTAGAGGGATTAGAGTATGAGAGGGAGTGGAAGGGAGTGACTTAATCATGGATGGGCAGGGGTGGGTGTGGAAGGAAAAAGGGGTGGGCAGGTTGGGGAGGAGTAGGCTGGCTGTAGGGTGGTGGGAGGGTGGTGGGTAGTAGGAAGGGAGAGTAGCCTGCTGCAGAGGCAGAGCCTCATGGAACACCCCTACTAGGGCAGTGCACCTATAGATTTGCAGGTTTGAGCCCCTGTGGCTGCTCTCATGGACTGGACTTGTGTTGAGTGCCTGTAGCTTTTCCACAGGGAGAGTGCAAGCTGTTGGCAGGTCTATGAATCTGGGGTCTGGAGGGTGGTATTCCCCTGCTTGGGGGCTCCAAGTCCATATTTTCCTTCTGCACTGCCCTAGTACAGGTTTCCCAAGAACTCTGCATCTGCAGCAGGCTGCTGCCTGGAAACAGTGGGAGGTGGGGGTGGGAGGCAAATCCTTCACCAATGGTTAGGCAGCATCTTCTTGACGCTGTCTTCATGATAGTGTGTTCTCATGAGATCTGGTTATATAACAGGGTGTGGCACCTCTTTCCTCTCTCAGTCTTGCTTCTACTCCTGCCATATGAAACATCTCATTGCCCTCGGCCTTCTGGTGTGATTGGGAGGCTTCCTGATCCTCCCAGAAGCAGAAGCCACTATGCTTCCTTTACAGCCTGCTGAACCGTGAGCCAATTAAACTTCTTTTCTTTATGATCATACAGAAAATTAGTGCTATGAAGTGGAGCCATGCAATCCCTTCAAGGCCCTTTCCCCTTTGTCTTGGCAACCAGCACTCAGCTTCTTTTCATGGAAATATCTGAAGCCTTTGTGAATTTTCCCCCTGAAAATAGACTTTTCTTCTTTTACCACATTGCCAGGCTGTGATAAAGATAGCTGAGAATGTAGAAGCAGGTTGAGAAGTGGGTAAAAGACATAGGTCAGGAGAGTTGGGAAAGCTTAGAAGACATCAAGATAAGGAAAAGTTTGGACCACTATAAAGAATTGTTAAATACTTGTGATCAGAAGGCTGACAAAAGGATAAACACTGAAGTCCGACTTAAAAGGTCTCAGATGAGAATGAGGAATTTCCTATGAACAGGAACCAAGGTTAGATTTGATTGGCCTTAGCAAAGAACATGGCTGCATGGTGACCCTGCCCTGGAGATCTGTGAAACTATGAACTTGGGGTGATGATTTAGGATGTATCTGGTGGAATGAACATCTAGGCAGCATAGCACAAGAGGTTTCCTGTCTGCATTGAACAGCCTGTGTTCTTACGTGTGATCTAGGAAATGACTTCATGTTGGAACTTCAAGTGGAGATCTAAAGTTTGGAAAACTTGGAGCCTGGCCAAGTGGTCAAAAAGAAAATCTGATTTTGAGGGGGAAAATTCAAGAAGGCTTTGGGTATTTGCATAAAAAGGAATCCAGTGCTAATAGCCAAGACAGTGGGAAAAAGGCCTTGAAGGCATTTCAGAGAACTCTGCAGCAGCCCTTGCTGTCACAGGCCCTGGGGCCTAGGAAGGAAGAATGGTTTCCTGGGCAAGCTCCATGGCCTTGTTGCTGTGTGCATCCTCAGGACACTGCTAGCTGCATCCCTGCAGCCCCAGCTCCAGGCATGGCTGAAAGATGCACAGGTACAGCTTGGGTCACTGCTTCAGAGGCGGCTCCAAGCCTTGATGGTTTCCATATAGTGTTAAGCCAGCAGAGGCACAGAGCTAGAGGCTTGGGAGCCCCCATCTAGACTCCACAGGATGCACAGAAAATCCTGGATGTCCAGGAAGAAGCTTTTCCAAGAGGCAGAGCCTCATGGGAAACCTCTACTAGGGGAGCAAAGAAGGGACATATAGGGTTAAAGCCCCCACAAAGGGAGGCATCATTCTCCAAACCCCAGATTTGTAGACCCACCAACAGCTTGCACCCTCAGTGTGGAAATCTACAGGCACTCAACAACAGCCCTGTCCATAAGAGGCAACCATAGGGGCTGAACACTGCAAAGCCGCAGGTGAAGATCTGCCCAAGGCCTTGGGAGCCCAGCCCTCACAGCCCTGTGTCATGGATGTGGGACAAGGATTCAAAAAGGATGATTTTGGAGCTGTAGGATTGAGTGACTGGCCTGCTAGGTTTGGGACATTTATGTATCCTATGAGTCCCATCTGTGTTTTGTGCTTCTTTCTAGCAATTTTTTTTCTATTAGCTGGGAATGCTTACACATTGCCTGTATAATCATTGTACCTTGGAAGTAGTTAACTTGCCTTATAATTCAGTGGCTCATGGGCAGAAGGGACTGAAGACTTGTCTCAGATAAGACTTTGGGCTTTGGACATTTGAGTAAATGCTGGAATGTGTTAAGATTTGGGAGACTCTATGGAAGGCATCATTGCATTTTGCAATGTGAGAAAGACATGAGATTTGGGGGACCAGGGACAGAATAATATCTTTTGGCTCTTTGTCTCTACCAAAGCTTAATGGGAAATGTTAAAGGTGGGGGCTGGTGGAAGGTGATTTAACCATGGTGGAGAGTGGAGGTTAGATGGTGGCGGGGTGGGGAGGGTTGGGGTGGATTGGGAGTTGGGGGGGATTGTGGTGGGGTTGGGGCTGAAAGGCAGGGGTTGGAGGCAGATCCTTCACAAATGGTTAAACACCATCTTCTTAATGCTGTTCTCCTGATAGTGAGTTCTCTTCATGATTTTGGAGCTGTGAGACTGGATGAATCCTGGCCTGCTGGGTTTTGGATGTACCTTGAAAGTAATGAATGCCCTTTTAACTTAAGGGACTCATAGGCAGAAGAGATTGTAGGCTTGTCTCAGATGAGACTTTGAACTTTTTACATTTGAGTTAATACGGGAATGAGTTAAGGCTTTTGGAGACCTTTGAAAAGGCATGATTGTACTTTATTCTGTGAGAAGGATATGAGATTTGGGGGGTCAAGATCAGCATAATATGATTTGGCTGTGTGCCCCTAGAAAAACTCATGTGGAATTGTAATCCCAAATGTTGGATGTGGGGCCTGGTGGGAGATTATTTAATCATGGATGGGAAGGGTGGGGGTGGAAGAAAAAAGGGGTGGGTAGGGTGGGGAAGAGTATGCTGACTATAGAGTGGTGCGAGGGTTGTGGGTAGTAGGAAGGGGGAGTAACCTGCTGCAGAGGCAGAGGCTCATGGAAAACCTCTACCAGGGCAGTGCACCTGTGGCTTTGCAGGGTGTAGCCCCCATGGCTGTTCTCATGGGCTGGGCTGGTGTTGAGTGCCTATCACTTTTCCATACTGAGGGTGTGGACTGTTGGTAGGTCAGTGAATCTGGGATCTAGAGGATGGTGGCCTCCTGCAGAGCCACTCAAAGCCCTTGTTTTCCTTCTGCACTGCCATAGAACAAGATTTCCAAGAGGCTCTACCTCTGCAGCAGGCTTCTGTCTGGAAACAGTAGGGGGTGGAGCTGTGTTGGGGGGCGGATCCTTCACCAATGGTTAAGCACCATCTTCTTGATGCTGACCTAGTGATAGTGAGTTCTCATGAGATCTGGTTATATAACGGTGTGGCACCACTTTCCTCTCTCAGCCTTGCTCCTACTCCTGTCGTGTGAAATATTTCATTGCTGTTTTCCTACTGGTATGATTGGGAGGCTTCCTGAGTCCTCCCAGAAGCAGAAGCCACTGTGCTTTCTTTACAGCCTGCAGAACCATGAGCCAATTAAACCCCTTTTTGTTATGATCATACAGAAAATAAAGTACTGCGAAGTGGAGCTATGAAATATCTTCAATGACATTTCCCCATCGTCTTGGCTATTAGCACTGGACTTCTTTTTAATGCAAATATCTGAAACCTTCTTGAAGTTCCCCCCTGAAAATAGACTTCTTTTTCTTCTACATTGCCAGGCTGCAACAAAGATAGCTGAAAATGTAAAGCAGGTTCAGAAGTGGGTAACAGCCAGAGGTTGGAGAGTTTGGAGAGCTTGAAAGGAGACAGGAAAATGAGGGAAAGTTTGGACCATTGTAGAGACTTGTTAAATAGTTGTGATTAAAAGACTGACAGGGGGATGGACAGTGAAGGCCAGGCTTGTGAGGTCTCAGATGAAAATGAGGAACTTACTGGGAATAGGAACCAAGGTTACTTTTGTTTTGCTGTAGCAAAGAACATGGCTGCAGGGCGACCTTGCCCTCGAGATCTGTGAAACTTTGAAGTTGAGGGTGATGATTTAGTGCATATCTGGTGGAATGAGCTTCTAGGCAGCATAGCACAAGGGGGTCACGTCTGCATCAAACAGCCTGGCTCTTATGTGAGACCGAGTTATGTGTGACTGAGGAAATGACCTCAAGTTGGAACTTACATTTAAATGACAAGCAGAGCTCAAAGGTTTGGAACATTTGCAGCCTGGCCAAGTGGTCAAAAAGAAAAGCTGATTTTCAGGGGCAAAATTCATGAAGGCTCCAGAAATTTGCACAAAATGGAGGCCAGTGCTAATAGCCAAGACAATGGGGGAGAAAGCCTTGGAGGCATTTCAGAGATGTTTGAAGCAGCCATTGCTGTCACAGGCCTTGGGGCCTAGGAGAGAAGAATGGTTTCCTGGGCCAGCCCCATGGCCCTGCTACTGTATGCAGCCTCAGGACACTGCTGCCTGCATCCCGGCAGCCCCAGCTCCTGCTCCAACCTTGGTTGAAAGATGCACAGGTACAGATTGCATCACTGCTTCGGAGGGTGCAAGCTATAAGGCTTCATGGCTTCCACATAGTGTTAAGCCAGCGAGTCCATAGAGCACTAGCCCAGAGGCTTAGGAGCCTCCATATAGATTTCTGAAGATGTATGAAAATGCCTGGGTGTCCAGACAGAATGCTGCCAAAAAAGCAGAGCCTCCTGGAAACCTCTACTAGGGCAGTGCAGAAGGAAAATATGGGGTTGGAGCCCCCACACTGGAGGCCAGCATCATGCAGACCCCAGATTCATAGACTCACCAAGAGCTTTGTACTCTCTGTGGATAAAAACTACAGGCACTCAACACCAGCACAGCCCATGAGGGCAGCTGTGGGGACTGAACACTGTAAAACCACAGGTGCAGACCTGCCCAAGGCCTTGGGAGCCCAGCCATCATGCCTTTGTGCCCTGGATGTGAGACAAGGATTAAAAAAGGATGACTTTGGGGCTGTAGGTTTGAATAACTGGCCTGCTGGGTTTTGGATTTTCATGGGACCTGTAAGTCCCATTTGTGTCTTGTTCTTCTCTCTGGCAAAAATCTTCCTTTTGGGTGGGAATTCTTACTCAGTGCCTGGACAATCATTGTACCTTGGAAGTAGTTAACTTGCTTTGTATTTCAGAGGCTCAGGGGTGGAAGGGACTGCAGCTTTGTCTCAGATGAGACTTTGGGCTTCAGACATTTGAGTAAATGCTGCAATGAGTTAAGACCTTGGGGTCTTAGCCAAGACGATGGGGAAAAGTCATTGAAGGCATTTCATAGCTTCACTTCACAGTACTAATTTTCTGTATGATCATAACAAAAAGGAGTTTAATTGGCTCATGGTTCTGCAGGCTGTAAAAAAAAAGCATAGTGGCTTAGGGAATGGTAAGTAAGGCATCATTGTATTTTGCAAAGTGAGAAGGACATGAGATTTGTGGAGGCAGGGACAGAATAATAAGATTTGGCTTACAATTCCACGGAAACTCATGTGGAATTGTAATCAGAAATGTTAAAAGTGGGGCCAGTTGGAAGGTGATTTAATCATGGAGGGCACTGGGTGTTGGAAGGTGGGGATTGGGGAGAATGCGTGGATTATGGTGGGGGTGAGGGGTGAAAAGTGGGGGTGGGTGGAGGATCCCTCACAAATGGTTAAACACCATCTCCTTAATCCTTTCCTCATGATGGTGAGTTCTCGTGATGGTTTTGGAGCTGTGAGATTGAATGGATACTGGCCTCCTGGGTTCTGGACTTGCATTGGCCCTGTGATCCCATTTGTATTATTTTCCTGGCAAATCTCTACTCTATGGATTGAGAAAACTTACCCAATGCCTGTACCATTAGTGTACCTTGAAAGAAAAGAACTCCCTTTTAAATTCATGGACTTATAGGAAAAAGGGACTGTAGCCTTTTCTCAGGTGAGACGTTGAACTTTTTACAATTGAGTTAATGATGAAATGACTTAAGACTTTTGGCAGGCCGGGCGCAGTGGCTCACGCTTGTAATCCCAGCACTTTGGGAGGCCGAGGCGGGCAGATCACGAGGTCAGGAGATAGAGACCATGGTGAAACCGCGTCTCTACTAAAAATACAAAAAAAAAAATTAGCCAGGGGTGGTGGCGTGCGCCTGTAGTCCCAGCTACTCGGAGAGGCTGAGGCAGGAGAATGGCGTGAACCCGGGAGGCGGAGCTTGCAGTGAGCCGAGATTGCACCACTGCACTCCAGCCTGGGCAACAGAGCGAGACTCCGTCTCAAAAAAAAAAAAAAAGACTTTCGGCAACTTTTGAAAAGGCATGATTGTATTTTACTCTGTGAGGATATGATATGATATTTGGGGGATTGGGGTCAGAATAATATGGTTTAGCTGTGTGTGTCCCTACCTAAACTCATGTGGAAGTGTAATCCCGAATGTTGCAGGTGGGGCCTGGTGGGAGGTGATTTATTCATGGATGGGAGAGGGGTGGGGTTGGAAGTAAAAACAGGTGGGTAAGGTGGGGAGGAGTAGGCTGGCTGTAGGGTGCTGTGTAGCAGGAGGGGAGTAGCCTGCCGCAGAGGCAGATGCTCATGGGAAACCTCTACTAGGGCAGTGCACCTGTGGCTTTGCAGGGTTTAGCACCTGCAGCTGCTCTCATGTGCTGGGCTGGTGTTGAGTGCCTGTAGCTTTTCCATACTGGGGGTGTGAGCTGCTGGTGGGTCTATGAATCTGGGGTCTGGAGAATGGTGGTATCCTGCATGGGGGCTCCAAGCAATAGTTTTCTTCTAAACTGCCCTAGTAGAGGTTTTCCAAGAGGATCTGCCTCTGCCTCAGGCTTCTGCCTGGAAACAGTGGGTGGTGGAATGGGGTGGTGGGCGGATCCTTCACCAAGAGTTAAGCACCATTTTCTTGATGCTGATCTGCTGATAGTGAGCTCTCATGAGATCTAGTTGTATAACAGGATGTCGCACCTCTTTCCTCTCTCTGTCTTGCTTCTATTCTTGCCGTATGAAACATTTCATTGCCACTTGGCCTTCTGGTATAATTGGGAGGCTTCCTGAGTCCTCCTACAAGCAGAAACCACTATGCTTTCTTTACAGCCTGAAGAACTGTGAGTCAGTTAAACCTCTTTCCTTTATGTACATATAGAAAATTAATGCTGTGAAGTGAAGTTATGAAATGACTTCTAGGCCTTCCCCCAATCTCTTGGCTATTAGCACTGAGCTTTTTTCAATGCAAATATTGGAAGCCTTCTTGATGTTTCCCCCTGAAAATGAACTTTTCTTCTTTTACCACATTGCCAGGCTGTGAAAAAGATAGCTGACAGTGTAGAAGCAGGTTCCAAATTGGGTGATGGCCAGAGGTTGGAGAGTTTGGAGAGCTTGGAAGGAGACAGGAAGATGAGGGCGAGTTTGGACCATTGCAGAGACTTGTTAAATAGTTGTGATTAAAAGGCTAACAGAAAGATGGACAGTGAAGGCCAGGGTTATAAGGTCTCAGATGAAAATGAGGAACTTACTGGGAACAGGAGCCAAGGATTTTTGTTTTGCCTTAGCAAAGTAATTAGCTACACAGTGACCCTTCCCGGGAGATCTGTGAAACTGAACTTGAGGGTGATGATTTAACGTGTATCCGGTGGAATGAACTTCTAAGCAACAATGCTCAAGAGCTGTCCTGGCTACATTGAACAGCCTGTGCACCTATGTGTGATCAAAGAAATGACTATAAGTTGGAACTTATATTTAAATGAGAAGAAGAGCTTAAACATATGGAAAATTTGTAACCTGCACAAGTGGTCAAAAAGAAAAGCTGATTTTCAGGGGGAAAATCAAGAAGGCTTCAGATATTTGCATAAAAAGGAGCCCAGTGCTAATAATTTAAGACAATAGGAAAAAGGCCTTGAAGGCATTTCAGAGACCTTTGTAGCAGCCTTTGCTGTCACTGGCCCTGGGGCTTAGGAGAAAAGAATGGATTCCTGGGCCAGCCCCATGGCTCCACTGCTGTGTGCAGCCTCAGGACACTGCTGCCTGCATCCCTGCAGCTCCATCTCCAGCTCCAGCCATGGAAGAAAGATGCACAGGTACAGCTTATGTCACTGCTTCAGAGGATGCAAGCTCGAAGCCTTGGTGGCTTCCACATAGTGTTAAGCCAGCCGGTGCATAAAGCACAGGACTAGAAGCTTCGGAGCCTTCATCTAGACTCCACAGGATGTATCAGAAAGCCTGAGTGTCCAGCCAGAAGCTTTTCCAAGAGGCAAAACTTCATGGTAAGCTTCTACTCAGGCAGTACACAAGGAGAGTATAGGGTTGGAGTCCCCATACAGGGAGGCACCAGTTTCCAGGCCCCAGTTTCATAGACCCACCAGCTGCTTGCACCCTTAGTGTTGAAAAGCTACAGGCACTCAACACCAGCCTAGCCAATGAGGGCAGCTGTAGGGGAAAGAGTCTGCAATGCCACAGGTGCAGAGCTCCCCAAGGCCTCCCCAGTAAATGCTGGAATGAGGTCAGACATTGGGGGACCTTAGAGAATGCATCATTGTATTTTGCAGTATTAGAAGGACATGAGATTTTGGGGCCTAGTGGAGAATAATATTCTTTGGCTCTGTGTAACTACCAAAACTCATGTGGAATTGTAATGGGGAATGTTAAATGTGGGACTTGGCAGAAGGTGATTTAATCATGGTAGAGAATGGGGGTTGGAAGGGGATGTGGGGAAGTGGGGTATCAAGGTACGACTGGGGGTGAAACATGGGGATGGTGGCAGATCCTTTCACAAATGGTGAAATACTATCTCCTTAATGCAGACTGTGTGGTAGTGAGTTCTCATGATAGATGGATGCTGTCCTGCTGGGTTTTTGACTCACATTGGACCGGTGTCCCAATTGTGTTATTTTTCTGGGAAAAACTTCCGTTTGGATTGAGAAAGCTTACCCAGTGCCTGTGCCATCATTGTAACTTGAAAGAAATGAATTGCCTTTTACATTCAGGGAGTCATAGGCAGAAGGGAGTGCAGCGTTGTCTTGGATGAGACTTGAACTTACTACATTTGAGTTACTGCTGGAATGAGTTAAGATTTGGGAGACTCTAGGGAAGGCATCATTGCAATTTGAAATGTGAGGAAGACATGAGATTTGAGTGACCAGGGACAGAAAAATATGTTTTGACTCTGTGTCTCTACCAAAACTCATGTGGAATTTTAATGGGAAATGTTAAAGGTTGGGGCTAGTGGAAGGTGATTTAATCATGGTCGAGAGTGGAGGGTGGATGCTTGGTGGGGGTGGGGAGTGTTGGGGATACTGGGGCTTAGAGAGGGTTGGGCAGATTGTGGTGGGGTTGGGGCTGAAAGGCAGGGTTGGGGGGTGAATCCTTCACCAATGGACATTTGAGTAAATACTGGAATGAGTTCAGACATTGGGGGACCTTAGAGAATGCATCATTGTATTTTGCAGTATGAGAAGGACATGAGATTGGGGGGCGAAGGGGAGAATAATATTATTTGGCTCTCTGTCCTTACCAAAACCCATGTGGAATTGTAATGAGGAATGTTAAATGTGGGGCTTGGTAGAAGGTGATTTAATCGTGGTGGAGAATGTTTGTTGGAGGGTGGATGGGGGGAATCGGGGTTCATGTTACGGGTGGGGGTGAAACATGGGGATAGGCAGCAGATCCTTCACAACTGGTGAAATACTATCGGCTTAATCCAGTATGTGTGATAGTGAGTTCTCATGATAAATGAATGTTGTCCCACTGGGTTCTGGACTCACATTGGGCCTGTGTCCCCATTGTGTTATTTTTCTGGGAAAATCTTCCCTTTGGATTGAGAAAACTTTCCCAGTGCCTGGGCCATCATTGTGACTTGAAAGAAAGGAATTGCCTTTTACCTTCAGGGACTCATATGTAGAAGAGTTCGCAGCCTTGTCTTGGATGAGACTTGAACTTATTACATTTGAGTTACTGCTGGAATGAGTTAAGATTTGGGAGACTCTGGGGAAGGCATCATTGCATTTTGCAATGTGGGGAAGACATGAGATTGTGGGGACTAGCGACAGAATAATATGTTTTGGCTCTGTGTCTCTACCAAAACTCATGTGGAATTTTAATGGGAAATGTTAAAGGTGGGGGCTGGTGGAAGTTGATTTAATCGTGGTGGTGAGTTGAGGGTGGATGCTTGGTGGGAGTGGGGAGGGTTGGGGGTATTCAGGGTTGGGGAGGGTTTGGGGGATTGTGGTGTGGTTGGGGCTGAAAGGCAGGGGTGGGAGGTGGATCCTTCACAAATGGACATTTGAGTAAATGCTGGAATGAGTTCAGACATTGGGGGACCTTAGAGAACGCAACAGTGTATTTTGCAGTATGAGAAGGACATGAGATTAGGGGGCCTGGTGGAGAATAATATTATTTGGCTCGGTGTCCCTACCAAAACTCATCTGGAATTCTAATGGGGAATATCAAATGTGGGGCTTGGCAGAAGGTGATTTAATCATGGTAGAGAATGGGGGTTGGAAGGGGGATATGGGAAAATGGTGAAACATGGTGCAGATGGCAGTGAAACATGGGGATGTGCGGCAGATCCCTTCACAAAAGGTGAAATACTATCTCCTTAATGCAGTCTGTGTGATAGTGAGTTCTCATGATAAATGAATGCTTTCCTGCTGGGTTTTGGACTCACATTGTGCCTGTGTCCCAATTGTGTTATTTTTCTGGGAAAATCTTCCATTTGGACTGAGAAAGCTTGCCCAGTACCTATGCCATCATTGTAACTTGAAAGAAAAAAATTGTCTTTTACATTCAGGGAGTCCTAGATATAAGGGATTGCAGCCTTGTCTTGGATGAGACTTAAACTTACTACATTTGAGTTACTGCTGGAATGAGTTAAGATTTGGGAGACTCTAGGGAAGGCATCATTGCATTTTCCACTGTCAGGAAGACATAAGATTTGGGGGCCCAGGGACAGGATAACATGGTTTGGCTCTGTGTCTCTACCAAAACTCGTGTGGAATTTTAATGGGAAAAGACAAAGTTGGGGGCTGGTGGAAGGTGATTTAATCATGGTGGAGAGTGGAGGGTGAATGCTTGCAGGGGGTAGGTCGTGTTGGGGATACTGGGGGTTGGGGAGGCTTGGTGAGATTGTGGTGGGGTTGGGACTGAAAGGCATGGCTGGGGGGTGGATCCTTCAGCAATGGACATTTGAGTAAATGCTGGAATGAGTTCAGACATTGGGGGACCTTAGATAATGCATTATTGTATTTTGCAGTATGAGAAGGACATGAGATTGGGGGGCCAAGGGGAGAGTAATATTATTTGGCTCTGTGTTCCTACCAAAACTCATGTGAAATTTTAATAGGGAATGTTCAATGTGGGGCATGGTAGAAGGTTGTTTTATCATGGTACAGAATGGGGGTTGGAAGGGGGATGTGGGAGGATCCTGGTTCATGTTACAGGTGGGGGTGAAACATGGGGATGGGTGGCAGATCCTTCACAACTGGTGAAATACTGTCTCCTTAATGCAGTCTGTGTGATAGTTCTCATGATAAATGAATGCTGTCCTCCTGGGTTTTGGACTCACAATGGGCCTGTGTCCCAGTTGTGTTATATTTTTGGGGAAAATCTTCCCTTTGTATTGAGAAAGCTTACCCAGTGCCTGTGCCATCATTGTAACTTGAAAGAAAAGAATTGACTTTTACATTCAGGGAGTCACAGTCAGAAGGGATTGCAGCCTTGTCTTGGATGAGACTTGAACTTACTACATTTGAGTTACTGCTGGAATGAGTTAAGATTTGGCAGACTCTAGGGAAGGCATCATTGCATTTTGCAATGTGAGGGAGACAAGAGATTTGGGGGACGAGGGACAAAATAATATGTTCTGGCTCTGTGTCTCTACCAAACCTCAGGTGGAATTTTAGTGGGAAACGTTAAAGTTGGGGGCTGGTGGAAGGAACAGGGTGGATCTTGGGGTTGGTGGGGAGGATTTGGGGTATATGGGGTTTAAGAGGGTTCAGGGCATTGTGGTGTGGTTGGGGCTGAAAGTCAGGGGTGGGGGTGGATCCTTCACAAATGGACATTTGAGTAAATGCTGGAATGAGGTCAGACACTGGGGGACCTTAGAGAACGCATCATTGTATTTTGCAGTGTGAGAAGGACATGACATTGGGGGGCCTAGTGGAGAATAATATTATTTGGCTCTGTGTCCCTACCAAAACTCATGTGGAATTGTAATGGGGAATGTTAAATGTGGGGCTTGGTAGAAGTTGATTTAATCATGGTAGAGAATAGGGGTTGGAAGGGGGATATGGGAAAATGGGGGATCATGGTGCAGGTGGGGGTGAAACATGGGGATGGGCAGCAGATCCCTTCACAAATGGTGAAATACTATTTCCTTAATGCAGTCTGTGTGATAGTGAGTTCTCATGATAAATGAAGGCTGTCCTGCTGGGTTTTAGACTCACATTGGACCTGTGTCCCAATTGTGTTATTTTTCTGGGAAAATCTTCCCTTTGGATTGAAAGAACTTACCCAGTGCCTGTGCCATCATTGTAAATTGAAAGAAAAGAACTGTCTTTTATATTCAGGGAGTCATAGGCAGAAGGGATTGCAGCCATGCCTTGGATGAGACTTGAACTTACTACATTTGAGTTACTGCTTGAATGAGTTAAGATTTGGGAGACTCTAGGGAAGGCATCATTGCATTTTGCAATGTGAGGAAGACATGAGATTTGGGGGACCAGCGACAGAATAATATGTTTTGGCTCTGTGTCTCTACCAAAACTCATGTGGATTTTAACAGGAAACGTTAAATGTGGGGGCTGGTGGAAGGTGATTTAATCGTGGTATAGAGTGCAAGGTGGATGTTTGGGGTGGTGAGGTTTGGGATATTTGGGATTGGGGAGGGTTGGGGGGATTGTGGTGGGGTTGGGACTGAAAGGCAGGAGTTGGGGGTGCATCCTTCACCAATGGACATTTTAGTAAATGCTGGAATGAGTTCAGATATTTCGGGACCTTAGAGAACACATCATTGTATTTTCACTATGAGAAGGATATGAGATTTGGGGGCCAAGGGAACAATAATATTATTTGTCTCTGTGTCCCTACCAAAACGCATGTGGAATTGTAATGGGGAATGTTAAATGTGGGGCTTGTTAGAAGGTGATTTAGTCAGGGAAGAGAATGCAGGTTGGAAGGGGGATGTGGGAGAATGTCTGTTCATTGTACAGAGGGGGGTGAAACATGCGTATGGGTGGCAGATCCTTCACAAATGGTGAAGTACTATCTCCTTAATGCAGTCTGTGTGATATAGTGAGTTCTCATGATAAATGAATGCTGTCCTGCTGGATTTTGGACTCACATTGGGCCTGTGTCCCAATTGTATTATTTTTCTGGGAAAATCTTCCCTTTGTATTGAGAAATCTTACCCAATGCCTGTGCCATCATTGTAACTTGAAAGAAAAGAATTGTCTTTTACATTCAGGGAGTCATAGGCAGAAGGAATTGCAGCCTTGTCTTGGATGAGACTTGAACTTACTACATTTCAGTTACTGTTGGAATGAGTGAAGATTTGGGAGACTCTAGGGAAGGCATCATTGCATTTTGCAATGTGAGGAAGACATGAGATTTGGGTGACCAGGGACAGAAAAATATGTTTTGGCTCTGTGTCTCTACCAAACTCATGTGGAATTTTAATGGAAAATGTTAAAGATGGGGGCTGGTGGAAGGTGATTAAATCATGGTGGAGAGTGGAGGGTGGATGCTTGGGGGTGGTGGGGAGGGTTGGGCATATTGGGGTTTGGGGAGGGTTGGGGGTATTGTGGTGGGGTTCAAGCTGAAATGCAGGGGTGGGGGGTGGATTTTTCAGAAATGGACATTTGAGTAAATGCTGGAATTAGTTCAGACATGGGGGGACCTTAGATAATGCATCATTGTATTTTGCAGTATGAGAAGGACATGAGACTGGGGGGCCAAGGGACAATAATATTATTTGGCTCTTTGTCCCTACCAAATCTCATGTGGAATTGTAATGGGTAGTGTTAAATGTGGGTCTTGGTAGAAGGTGATTTAATCATGGTAGAGAATGGGGTTTGGAAGGGGGATGGGGGAGAATGGGGGTTCATGGTACGGGTGGGGGTGAAACATGGGGATGGGTGGCAGATCCTTCACAAATGGTGAGATACTATCTCCTTAATGCAGTCTGTGTGATAGTGAGTTCTCATGATAAATGAATGCTGTCCTGCTGGGTTTTGGACTCACATTGGACCTGTGTCCCAATTGTGTTATTTTTCTGGGAAAATGTTCCCTTTGGATTGAGAGAACTTACCCAGTGCCTGTGCCAGCACTGGAACTTGAAATAAAAGCATTCTTTTTTACATTCAGGGAGTCATAGGCAGAAAGGATTGCATCCTTCTCTTGGATGAGACTTGAACTTACTACATTTGAGTTACTGGTTGAATGAGTCAAGATATGGGAGACTCTGGGGAAGGCATCATTGCATTTTGCAATGTGAGGAAGACATGAGATTTGGGGGATCAGGGACAGAAGAATATGTTTTGGCTCTGTGTCTCTACCAAAACTCATGTAGAATTTTAATGGGAAATGTTAAAGTGGGGCCTGGTGGAACATGATTTAATCATATTGGAGAGTAGAGGGTAGATGCTTGTGGGGGGTGGGGAGGTTTGGGAGTATTTGTTGGGGAAGGTCAGGGGGATTGTGGTTGGGTTCAGGCTGAAAGGCAGGAGTTGGGGGTGGATCCTTCAGAAATGGACATTTGAGTAAATCCTGGAATGAGTTCAGACATTGGGGGACCTTAGAAAATGAATCATTGTATTTTGCATTGCGAGATGGACATGAGAGTGGGGGGCCAAACCAAAGGGAGAATAATATTATTTGGCTCTGTGACCCTACCAAAACTCATGTATAATTGTAATGAGGAATGTTAAATGTGGGGCTTCATAGAAGGTGATTTCATCATGGTAGAGAATGGGGGTTGGAAGGGGGATGTGGGAGCATGGGGTTCATTTTACGGGTAGGGGTGAAACAGGGATGTGCGGCAGATCCTTCACAAATGGTGAAATACTATCTCATTAATGCAGTCTGTGTGATAGTGAGTTCTCGTGAAAAATGAATGCTCTCCTCCTGGGTTTTGGACTCCCCCTGGGACTCTGTCCAAATTTTGTTATTCTTCTGTGAAAATCTTCCCTTTGGATTAAGAAAGCTTACCCAGTGCCTGTGCCATCACTGAAACTTGAAAGAAAAGTATTGTCTTTTACATTCAGGGTGTCATAGGCAGAAAGGATTGCTGCCTTGTTTTGGATAAAACTTAAACTTACTACATTTGAGTTACTGCTGGAATCAGCTAAGATTTGGGAGACTCTACTGAAGGCATCATTGCATTTTGCAATGTGAGGAAGACATGAGATTTGGGGGACCAGGGACAGAACAATATGTTTTTGCTCTGTGTCTCTACCAAAACTCATGTTGAATTTTAATGGGAAATGTTAAAAGTGGGGCCTGGTGGAAGGTGATTTAATCATGTTGGAGAGTGGAAGGTGGATGCTTGTGGGGGGTGGGGAGGTTTGGGGGTATTGGGTGTTGGGGAGGGTTAGGGGGATTGTGATTGGGTTAGGGCAGAAAGGGAGGGGTTGGGGGTGGATCTTTCAGAAATGGACGTTTGAGTAAATGCTGGAATGAGTTCAGACATTGGGGGACCTTAGATAATGCATCATTGTGTTTTGCAGTATGAGAAGGACATGAGATTGGGGGGCCAAGGGAACAATAATATTATTTGACCCTGTGTCCCTTCCAAAATTCATGTGGAATTGTAATGGGGAATGTTAAATGTGGGGCTTGGCAGAAGGTGGTGTAATCATGGTAGAGAATGGGGGTTAGCAGGGGGATGTGGGAGAATGGGGGTTCATGGTACGGGTGGGGGTGAGTCATGGGGATGGGCAAAATTATCTTCACAAACAGTGAGATACTATCTCCTTAATGCAGTCTGTGTGATAGTGAGTTCTCATGATAAATGAATGCTGACCTGCTGGGTTTTGCACTCACAATGTGCCTGAGTCCCAACTGTGTTATTTTTGTGGGAAAATCTTCCCTTTAGATTGAGAAAGCTTACCCAGTGCCTGTGCCATCATTGTAACTTGAAAGAAAAGAATTGTCTTTTACATTCAGGGAGTCATAGACATAAGGGATTGCAGCCTTGTCTTGGATGAGACTTAAACTTACTATATTTAAGTTACTGCTGAAATGAGTTAAGATTTGGGAGACTCCAGGCAAGGCGTCATTGCATTTTCCAATGTCCAGAAGACATGAGATTTTGGAGACCAGGGACAGAATAACATGTTTTGGCTCTGTGTTTCTACCAAAACTCACGTGGAACTTTAATGGGGAATGACAAAATGGGGGCTGGTGGAAGGTGATTTAATCATGGTGGAGAGTGGAAGGTGGATGCTTGGGGGGTGGTTGGGAGTATTGGGGGTTGGGGAGGTTTGGGGGTATTGTGGTAGGGTTCGTGGTGAAAGGCAGGGGTGGCATGTGGATTTTTCAGAAATGGACATTTGAGTAAATGCTGGAATGAGTTCAGATATTGGGGGACCTTAGAGAATGCGTCATTGTGTTTTACAGTATGAGAAGGACATGAGATTGGGGGGCCAAGAGGACAGTAATATTATTTGGCTCTGTGTCCCTACCAAAAGTCAGGTGGAATTGTAGTGGGTAATATTAAATGTGGGGCTTGGCAGAAGGTGATTTAATCATGGTAGAGAATGGGGTTGCAAGGGTGATGTGGGAGAATGGGGGTTCATGGTACGAGTGGGGGTGTATCATGGGGATGGGCGGCAGATCCTTTACAAGTGGTGAAATACTATCTCCTTAATGCAGTCTGTGTGATAGTGAGTCCTCATGATAAATGAAAGCCGTCATGGTGGGTTTTGGAATCACATTGGGCCTGTGTCCCTATTGTGTTATTATTCTGGGAAAATCTTCCCTTTGGATGGAGACAGCTTACCCAGTGCCTGTGCCATCACTGGAACTTGAAAGAAAAGTATTATCTTTTACATTCAGAGAGTCATAAGCAGAAGGGATTGCAACCTTGTCTTGGATGAGACTTGAACTTACTACATTTGAGTTACTGCTGTAATTAGTGAAGATTTGGGAGACTCTAGGGAAGGCATCATTGCATTTTGCAATGTGAGGAAGACATAAGATTTCGGGGACCAGGGACAGAGTAACATGTTTTGGCTCAGTGTCTCTACCAAAACTCATGTGGAATTTTAATGGGAAATGTTAAAAGTGGTGGCTGGTGGAAGGTGATTTATTCATGGTGGAGAATGGAGGGTGAATGCTTGGGAGGAGTGGGTCAGTTTCGGGGTATAGGGGGTTGGGGAGGGTTAGGGGGATTCTGGTGTTGTTGGGTCTGAAAAAATGGGGTGGAGGGTGGGTCCTTCACCAGTGGACATTTGAGTAAATGCTGCAGTGAGTTCAGACATTGGGGGACCATAGAGAATGCATCATTGTATTTTGCAGCATGAGAAGGACATGAGATCGGGGGGCAAGGGGAGAATAATATTATTTGGCTCTGTGTCCCTACCAAAACTCATGTGGAATTGTAATGGGGAATGTTAAAATGTGGGGCTTGTCAGAAGGTGATTTAATCATGGTAGAGAATGTGGGTTGCAGGGGGGATGTGGGAGATTGGGGCTTCATGGTGCGGGTGGGGGATGGGCGGCAGATCTTTCACAAATGGTGAAATACTATCTCTTTACTGTAGTCAGTGTGATACTGATTTCTCATGATAAATGAATGCTGTCCTGCTGGGTTTTGGACTCACATTGGGCCTGTGTACCAATTGTGTTATTTTTCTGGAAAAAATCATCCCTTTGGATTGAGAAAGCTTACCCAGTGCCTGTGCCATCATTGTAACTTGAAAGAAGAGAATTGTCCTTTACATTCGGGGAGTCATAGGCAGAAGGGATTGTAGGCTAGTCTTGTATAAGACTTGAACTTACTACATTTGAGTTACTGCTGGAATGAGTTAAGATTTGGGAGACTCTAGGGAAGGCATCATTGCATTTTCCAATGTGAGGGAGACATGAGATTTGGGGGACCAGGTACAGAAAGATATGTTTTGGCTTTGTGTATCTACCAAAACTCATGTGGAATTTTAATGGGATATCTTAAAAGTGGGGACTGGTGGAAGGTGATTTAATCATTGTGGAGGGTGAAGGGTGCATACTTGGGGGTGGTGGGGAAGGTTGGATATATTGGGGATTGGGGAGGGTTAGGGGGATTGTGATGCGGTTGAGGCCGAAAGGCAGGGATGGGTGGTGGATCCTTCACAAATGGGCATTTGATTAAATGCTGGAATGAGTTCAGACATTGGGGCACCTTAGATAACGCATCATTGTATTTTGCATTATGAGAAGGACATGAGATTGGGGGACCAAGGGTCAATAATATTATTTGGCTCTTTGTCCCTACCAAAACTCATGGAATTGTAATGGGGAATGTTAAATACAGGTCTTGGTAGAAGGTGACTTAATCATGGTAGAGAATGGGGGTTGGAAGAGGGATGTGGGAGAATGGTGGTTCATGGTATGGGTGGGGTTGTATCATGGGGATGGGTGGCAGATCCTTTACAAATGGTGAAATACTATCTCGTTAATGCAGTCTGTGTGATAGTGAGTTCTCATGATAAATGAATGTCGTCGTGCTGGATAAATGAATGTCGTCATACCGGGTTTTGGAATCACATTGGGCCTGTGTCCCAATTGTGTTATTTTTCTGGGAAAATCTTCCCTTTGGATTGAGAAAGCTTTCCCAATGCCTGTGCCATCATTGTAACTTGAAAGAAAAGAATTGTCCTTTACATTCAGGGAGTCATAGGCAGAAGGGATTGCAGCCTTGTCTTGGATGAGACTTGAACTTACTACATTTGAATTACTGCTGGAATGAGTGAAGATTTGGGAGAGTCTAGGGAAGGCATCATTGCGTTTTGCAATGTGAGGAAGACATGAGATTTGGGGGACCAGGGACAGAAAAATATGTTTTCCCTCTGTGCCTCTACCAAAACTCACGTGGAATTTTAATGGGAAATGTTAAAAGTGGGGACTGGTGGAAGGTGATTTAATCCTGTTGGAGAGTGGAGGGTGGATGCTTGGTGTGGGCTGGGGAGTGTTGGATGTATTGGGGGTTGGGGAGGTTAGGAGGGATTGTGGTTGGGTTAGGGCTGAAAGGCAGGGGTGGGGGGTGGATCTTTCACAAATTGAGATTTGAGTAAATGCTTGAATGAGTTCAGACATTGGGGGATCTTAGAGAACGCATCATTGTATTTTGCAGTATGAAATGGACATGAGAGTGGGGGGCCAAGGGGAGAATAATATTATTTGTCTCTGTGACCCTACCAAAACTCATGTGTAATTGTAATGGGGAATGTTAAATATGGGGCTTGGTAGAAAGTGATTTCATCATGGTAGAGAATGGGGGGTGGAAGGGGAATGTGGGGGCCTGGGGTTCATTTTACTGGTCGGGGTAAAACATAGGGATATGCGGCAGATCCTTCACAAATAGTGCAATACTATCTCCTTAATGCAATCTGTGTGATAGTGAGTTCTCATGATAAATGAATGCTGTCCTGCTGGGTTTTGGACTCACATTGGGCCTGCATCCCAATTGTGTCATTTTTCTGGAAAATCTTACCTTTGGATTGAGACAGCTTGCCTAGTGCCTGAGCCATGATTGGAACTTGAAAGAAAATTATTCTCTTTTACATTCAGGGAGTCATAGGCAGAAGGGATTGCATCCTTCTCTTGGATGAGACTTGATCTTTGTACATTTGAGTTACTGGTTTAATGAGTTAAGATATGGGAGAATCTGGGGAAGACATCATTGCATTTTGCAATGTGAGGAAGACATGAGATTTGGGGGACCAGGGACAGAAGAATATGTTTTGGTTCAGTGTCTCTACCAAAACTCATGTAGAATTTTAATGGGAAATGTTAAAAGTGGTAGCTGGTGGAAGGTGATTTATTCATGGTGGAGAGTGGAATGTGGATGCTTGGGGGAAGTGGGGAGGTTTTGGGGTATAGGGGGTGGGGGAGGGTTTGGGGATTGTGGTGGTGTTGAGTCTGAAAGCCAGGGCTGGAGGGTGGATCCTTCACCAATGGACATTTGATTAAATGCTGGAATGAGTTCAGACATTGGGAGAACTTACAGAATGCATCATTGTATTTTGCAACATGAGAAGGACATGAGATTGGGGGGCAAGGGGACAATAATATTATTTGGCTCTGTGTCCCTACCAAAACTCATGTGGAATTGTAATGGGGAATGATAAATGTGGGGCTTGGCAGAAGGTGATTTAATCATGGTAGAGAATGGGGGTTGGAAGGGGGATGTTGGAGAATGGGAGTTCATGGTACGGGTGGGGGTGTATCATAGGGATGGGCGGCAGATCCTTTACAAGTGGTGAAATACTATGTCCTTAATGTAGTCTGTGCGATAGTGAGTTCTCATAATAAATGAATGCTGTCGTGGTGGGTTTTGGAATCACATTGGGCCTGTGTCCCAATTGTGTTATTTTTCTGGGAAAATCTTCCCTTTGGATTGAGAAAGCTTACCCAGTGCCTGTGCCATCATTGTAACTTGAAAGAAAAGAATTTTCTTTTACCTTCAGGGAGTCATAGGCAGAAGGGATTGCAGCCTCATCTTGGATGAGACTTGAACTTACTGCATTGGAGTTACTGCTGGAATGAGTTAAGATTTGGCGACTCTAGGGTAGGCATCACTGCATTTTGCAATGTGAGGAAGACATGAGATTTGGCAGACCAGTGACAGAATAATATGTTTTGGCTCTGTGTCTCTACCAAAACTCATATGGAATTTTAATGGGAAATGTTAAGGGTTGGGAATGGTGGAAGGTGGTTTAATCATGGTGGAGAGTGGAGGGTGGATGCTTGCGGATGGTGATGAGGGTTGGGGGTATTGGGGTTTGGGGAGGGTTGGGCGTATTGTGGTGGGGTTCGAGCTGAAATGCAGGTGTGGGGGGTGGATTTTTCAGAAATGGACATTTGAGTAAATGCTGAAATGAGTTCAGACATTGCAGGACCTTAGATAGTGCATCATTGTATTTTGCAGTATGAGAAGGACACGAGATTCGGGAGGCCAAGGGACAATAATAATATTTGGCTCTTTGTCCCTACCAAAACTCATGTGGAATTGTAATGGGGAATGTTAAATATGTCTTGTCAGAAGGTGACTTAATCATTGTAGAGAATGGGGGTTGGAAGAGGGATGTGGGAGAATGGGGGTTCATGGTACGGGTGGGGGTGAAACATGTAGATGGGTGGCAGATCCTTCACAAATGTTGCAATACTATCTCCTTAATGTAGTCTGTGTGATAGTGAGTTCTCATGATAAATGAATGCTGTCCTGCTGGGTTTTGGACTCACATTGGGCCTGTGCCCCAATTGTGTTATTTTTCTGGGAAAATCTTCCCTTTGGATTGAGAAAGCTTACCCAGTGCCTGTGCCATCATTGGAACTTGAAAGGAAAGTATTGTCTTTTGCATTCAGAGAGTCATATGCAGAAGGGATTGCAGCCTTGTCTTCGATGAGACTTGAACTTACTACATTTCAGTTCCTGCTTGAATGAGTTAAGATTTGTGAGACTCTAGGGAAGGCATCATTGCATTTTGCAATGTGAAGAAGACATGAGATTTGGGGAACCAGGGACAGAAAAATATGTTTTGGGTCTGTGTCTCTACCAAAACTCATGTGGAATTTTAATGGGAAATGTTAAAAGTGGGGCCTGGTGGAAGGTGATTTAATCATGTTGGAGAGTGGAGGGTGGACGCTTGTGGGGGATGGGGAGGATTGTCGGTATTGGGGTTTGGGGAGGGTTCGGGGGATTGTGGTTGGGTTGGGGCTGGAAGGCAGGGGTGGGGTTTGGATCCTTCAGAAATGGACATTTGAGTAAATGCTGGAATAAGTTCAGACATTGGGGGACCTTAGATAATGCATCATTGTGTTTTGCAGTATGAGAAGGACATGAGATTGGGGGGCCAAGGGGAGAATAATATTATTTGGCTCCATGTCCCTACCAAAACTCATGTGGAATTTTAATGGGGAATGTTAAATGTGGGGCTTGGTAGAAGGTGGTTTAATCATGGTAGAGAATGGGGGTTGGAAGGGGGATATGGGAGAATGTTGGTTCATGGTTCGAGTGGGGGTGAATCATGGGGATGGGCAACAGTACCTTCACGAACAGTGAGATACTATCTCCTTAATGCAGTCTGTGTGATAGTGAGTTCTCATGATAAATGAATGCTTTCCTGCTGGTTTTTGCACTCACAATGTACCTGTGTCCCAATTGTGTTATTTTTGTGGGAAAATCTTCCCTTTGGATTGAGAAAACTTACCCAGTGCCTGTGCCATCATTTAACTTGAAAGAAAAGAATTGTCTTTTACATTCAGGGAGTCCTAGATATAAGGGATTGCAGCCTTGTCTTGGACGAGACTTAAACTTACTACATTTGAGTTACTGCTGAAATGAGTTAAGATTTGGGAGACTCTAAGTAAGGCATCATTGCATTTTCCAGTGTCTGGAAGACATGAGATTTAGGAGACCAGGGACAGAATAACATGTTTTGGCTCTGTGTTTCTACCAAAACTCACGTGGAATTTTAATGGGAAATGACAAAGGTGGGGGCTGGTGGAAGGTGACTTAATCATGGTGGAGAGTGGAAGGTGGATGCTTGGGGGGTGGTTGGGAGAGTTATGGGTATTGGGGGTTGGGAACAGTTGGGAGTATTGTGGTGGGGTTCAGGGTGAAAGGCACGAGTGGCGAGTGGATTTTTCAGAAATGGACATTTGATTAAGTGCTGGAATGAATTCAGACATGGGGGGACCTTATAGAATGCATCATTGTGTTTTGCAGTATGAGGACGTGAGATTGGGGGGCCAAGAGGACAATAATATTATTTGGCTCTTTGTCCCTACCAAAACTCAGGTGGAATTGTATTGGGTAATGTTAAATGTGGGGCTTGGCAGAAGGTGATTTAATCATGGTAGAGAATGGGAGTTGGAAGGGGGATGCTGGAGAATGGGGATTCATGGTACGGATGGGGGTGTATCATTGGGATGGGCGGCAGATCCTTTACAAGTGGTGAAATACTATCTCCTTAATGCAGTCTGTGTGATAGTGAGTTCCCATGTAAATGAATGCTGTCGTGGTGGGTTTTGGAATCACATTGGGCCTGTGTCCCAATTGTGTTATTTTTCTGGGAAAATCTTCCCTTTGGATTGAGAAAGCTTACCCAGTGTCTGTGCCATCTTTTGAACTTGAAATAAAAGTATTGTCTTTTGCATTCAGGGAGTCATAGGCAGAAGGGATTGCAGCCTTGTCTTGGATGAGACTTGAACTTACTACATTTGAGTTACTGCTTGAATGAGTTAAGATTTGGGAGACTCTAGGGAAGGCATCATTGCATTTTGCAATGTGAGGAAGACATGAGATTTGGGGAACCAGGGATAGAGAAATATGTTTTGGCTCTGTGTCTCTTCCAAAACTCATGTGGAATTTTAATGGGAAGTGTTTAAAGTGGGGCCTGGTGGAAGGTGATTTAATCGTGTTGGAGAGTCAAGGGTGGTTGCTTGTTGGAGGTGGGGAGGTTTGGCGGTATTGGGGGTTGGGGAGGGTTGGGGGTATTGTGGTTGGGTTGGGGCTGAAAGGCAGTGGTTGGGGGTGGATCCTTCAGAAATGGACATTTAAGTAAACGCTGGAATGTGTTCAGACACTGGGAGACCTTAGATAATGCATCATTGTATTTTGCAGTATGAGAAGGAAATGAGATTGGGGGGCCAATGGAGAATAATATTATTTGGCCCTATGTCCCTACCAAAACTCATGTGGAATTGTTTTGGGGAATGTCAAATGTGGGACTTGGTAGAAGGTAGTTTAATCATGGTAGAGAATGGGAGTTGGAAGGGGGATGTGAGAAAATGGGGGTTCATGGTATAGGTGGGGGTGAATCATGGGGATGGGCAACAGTACCTTCAGAAACAGTGAGATACTATCTCCTTAATGCAGTCTGTGTGATAGTGAGTTCTCATGATAAATGAATGCTGTCCTCCTCTGTTTTGCACTCGCAATGTGCCTGTGTCCCAATTGTGTTATTTTTGTGGGAAAATCTTCCCTTTGGATTGAGAAAGCTTAGCCAGTGCCTGTGCCATCATTGTAACTTGAAAGAAAAGAATTGTCTTTTACATTCAGGGAGTTATGGACATGAGGGATTGCAGCCTTGCCTTGGATGAGACTTAAACTTACTATATTTGAGTTACTGCTGAAATGACTTAAGATTTGGGAGACTCCAGGCAAGGCATCATTGCATTTTCCAATATCCAGAAGAAATGAGATTTGGGAGACCAGGGACAGAATAGCATGTTTTGGCTCTGTGTTTCTACCAAAACTCACGTGGAATTTTAATGGGAAATGACAAAGTTGGGGGCTGGTGGAAGGGGACTTAATCAGGGTGGAGAGTGGAAGGTGGATGC
>NW_026652280.1:73176036-73190321 GCF_009828535.3 Hylobates moloch | reverse complement strand
CAATTAACTGATAAGGTACTAACACCAACAGTGTATGAAGTTCCCAGGAATTTTCTCCAAGAGATAACAACATAAAACCTTCAGTTTGTGTCCAGCATAGACCCTATATCTAATTATAATGAAAGATTTAGAACTTTGCACCTGGTACCATTGCTCTTCTTGTAACCATTTGTCTTTTAAGTTGTTTTTGTTTATCACTCTGTAACCATTTTGATTCTTTTGATTCTTGCATGTTTTTACTTCTGTAGAATTATTACATTTGAGTCCCCCTCCCCTTCCTAAACCTAGGTATAAAAGTTAATCGAGCCCCTTCCTCATGGCTGAGAGAATTTTGAGCATTAGCTGTCTCTTTGGCTGCCGGCTTAATAAAGGACTCTTAATCCGTCTCAAAGTGTGGCATTTCCTTAACTCGCCTGGGTACAACAATACAAGCAGATCTCATGAGAACTCATTATCACAAGGTCAGCATCAAGAAGATGGTGCTCAAACATTGGTGAAGGATCTGACCCACACCCACAACTCCCACTGTTTCCAGGCAGAAGCCTCCTTGAGATGAAGAGCCTCTTGGAAAGCCTCTATTATAGAAGTGCAGAAAGAAAATATGGGCTTTGAGTCCCCACGCAGGTGGCCACCAACATCCAGACCCCAGATTCATAGACCCACCAGCAGCTCACACCCTCAGTGTGGAAAAGCTACAGGTCCTCAATACCAGCCCAGCCCATGAGAACAGCTGAGGGGCTAAAACTTGCAAAGCCACAGGTGCACTGCCCTAGGAGAGGTTTTCCATGAGGCTTTGCCTCTGCAACTGGCTACTCCCACTTCCTACTATCCCCCACCCTCCCACCACCCTACTGCCAACCCACTCCTCCCAATCCTACCCATCCCTTTTACCTTGCACCACCACCACCCTGCTGTCCAAAATTAAGTCACCCGTCACCCGCTTCAACATTAGGGATTACAATTCCACATGAGTTTCATAGGGACACACAGGCAAACTATATTATTCTGACCCTGATATCCCAGAATCTCATGTCCTTATCACAGAGCAAAATACAATCATGACAAAAGTTTGAAAAAGTCTTAACTCATTCCAAATGTAAAAAATTCAAAGTCTCATCTGAGACAAGGCCACAGTCCCTTCTGCCTATGAGTCCCCGAATTTAAAATGGAGTTCTTTTCTTTCAAGGTACAATGACGGTACAGGCATTGGGTAAGCTTTCTCAATCCAAAGGGAAGAAATTTCCCAGAAAAATAACACAAATAGGCCCACAAGCCCAATGCAAGTCCAAAACCCAGCAGGACAATATTCACTCAATCTCACAGCTCCAAAATCATCAAGAGAACTCTATCATGTGAACAGCATTAAGGAGACAGTGTTTAACCATTTGTGAAGGATCTGTGCACCCCCATCTTTCACTCCCACCAACAAAATGATCTCTCCCATTCTCCCCATACCCTTACCTCCAACCTCCAACGCTTCTCCATGATTAAATCACCTCCCACCAGGCCCCACCTTTAACATTCCTCATTACAATTCCACATGAGTTTCGTAGGGATGCAGAGCTAAATCATATTATTCTGACCCTGGCCCCCATATCTCATTCATGTTGTTCTCACACTGCAAAATGCAATGATGCCTTCTCTACAGTTTCCTAATGTCTTAACTAATTCCAGCATTTACTGAAATATCCAAAGCCCAAAGTCTCTTCTGAGACAAGGCTACAGTCCCTTCTGCCCCTGAGCCTCTGAAATACAAAGCAAGTTAACTACTTCCAAGGTACAATGATTGTGCAGGCATTGCATAAGTATTCCCAGACAAAAGGAAAAAATTTGCCAGAAAGAAACAGAAAACACATATGGGACTTACAGACACCATGCAAGTCAAAAACCTGGCAACACAGTCATTGAATCCTACAGCTCCAAATCATTTTTTCTGAATGCAGATCCCACATCCAGAGCACAGGGGTATGAGGCCTGGGCTCCCAAGGCCTTGGGCAGCTCTGCACCTGTGGTTTTGCAGGGTCTAACACCCATAATTGCCCTCATGGGCTGGGCTGGTGTTGAGTACCTGTAGCTTTTCCACAATGAGGGTGCAAGCTGTTAGTGAGTCTATGAATCTGGCATTTGCAGAATCATGCCTTCCTGTATGGGGATTCCAACCCTATATGTTCCTTCTGTACTGCCCTAGTAAAGGAGGCTCTGCCTCTTGGAAAGGTTTCAACCTGGACACCCAGGTTTTTCTGAACATACTCTGGAGTCTAGACAAATGATCCCCAACCTCTAGTTTTGTGCTCTGTGCACCTGCTGGCTTAACACTATGTGGAAGCCACCAAAGCTTGCAGCTTGCACCCTCTGAAGCAGTGACCCAAGCTGTACATGTGCATCTTTCAGCCATGGCTGGAGCTGGAGCTTCAGGAATGCAGCCAGCAGTGTCCTGAGGATGGACACAGCAGTGGGGCCATGGGGCTGGAGAAGGAAACCAGTCTTTTCTCCCAGGCATCAGGGCCTGTGACAGCAAGGGCTGCTGCAAAAGTCTCTGAAATGCCTTCAAGTCATTTTTAACATTGTATTGGATAATAGCACTGAACTTCATTTTATGCAAATTTCTGAAGCCTTCTTGAACTTTCCCACTGATAATCAACTTTTCTTTTTGACCAGTTGGCCAGGCCACAAATTTTCCAAACTTTTAAGCTCTCCTTCTCATTTAAATATAAGTTTCACCTTGAGGTCATTTCTTTGGTCACATATAGGACCACAGGCTCTTTGACACAGACAGGACACCTCTTGAGCTTTGCTGCCTAAAATTTCATTCCACCAGATACACTCTAAATTATCACCCTGAAGTTCAAAGTTACACAGGTCTCTAGGTTAGAGGCATCATGCAGCAACGTTCTTTGCTAAGGAAAAAACTAGAGTGACCTTGGCTGCTGGTCCCAGAAAGCTCCTCATTTGCATGTGAGACCTTCTAAGCCTGGTGATCACTGTCCATCCTTCTGTCACCTTTTTAATTATAGCTATTTAACAAGTCTCTGCACTGGTCCAAACTTTTTCTCATCTTCCTGTCTCCTTCGAAGACCTCCAAACTCTCCAACCTCTGGCCATTACACACTTCTCAACCTGCTTCTACATTTTCAGCTGTCATTTCATGTGTCACAGCCTGACAATGTGGTAAAAGAAGAAAAGTCCATTTCAGGAGAAAAATTCATGCAGGCTTCAGACATTTGCCTGAAAAGAAGCTTAGTGCTGATTGCCAAGAAAATAGGGAAATGGCCTTGAAGGCATTTCATAGCTCCACTTCACAGCACTAATTTTCTGTATAATCAGAAAGAAAAGAGGTTGAATTGGCTCATGGCTCTGCAAGCTTTAAATAAATCATAGAGGCTTCTGCTTCTAGGAGGACTCAGGAAGTCTCCCAATCAAACCAGAAGACCAAGCAGCAATGGGATGTTTTATGTGACAGAAGTAGAAAAACGACAGAGAGAGGAAAAAGGTGCCACACGTTGTATAACCCTGTTATACAACCATATTTCCTGAGAACTCACTATCACAAGGTCAGCATCAAGAAGATGTTGCTTAACCATTGGTGAAATATCTGCCCCTTACCACCCCCAACCCCCACTGTTTCCAGGCAGAAGCCTGAGGCAGAGTCAGAGCCTCTTGGAAAACCTCTACTAGGGCAGTGCGGAAAAAATATATGGGCTTGGAGGCCCCACGCAGGAGGTTTCCATCCTCAGACCCCAGATTCATAGACCCACCAACAGCTTGCACTCTCAGTGTGGAAAAGTTACAGACATTCAACACCAGCCTAGCCCATGAGAGCAGCCATGGGGGCTACACCCTGCAAAGCCGCAGGGGCACTGCCCTAGTAGAGGTTTCCAGTGAGCCTCTGACTCTGCAGCAGGCTATTCCCCGTTTCTACTGCCCACCACCCTAACACCACCCTACTGCCCGCCTACTCCTCAGCACCCTCCCCACTTGTTTTCCCTTCCACCCCTGCCAACATCCCGTTCGTGATTAAATCACCTCCCACAAGGCCCCACCTACAACAGTAAGGAATACAATTCCCCATGAGTTTTTGTACCGAACACAACAAAACCATATTATTCTGACCGTGACACCCCCACATCTCATCGCCTTCTCACAGAGAAAAAAACAAACATGCCTTTTTAAAAGTTTCCAAAAGTCTTAATTCATTCCAGCAGTAACTCAAAAGTAGTAAGTTCAATTCTCATCTAAGACAAGGCTGCAATCCCTTCTGCCTATGACTACCTGAATGTGAAAGACAATTCTTCCCTTTCAGGTTACAATGATGGCACAGGCACTGGGTAAGCTTTCTCAATACAAAGGGAAGACTTTCCCAGAAAAATAACACAATTGAAACACAGGCCCAATGTGAGTCCAAAACCTAGCAGGACAGCATTCATTTATCAAGAGAACACACTATCACACAGACAGCGTTAAGGAGATAGTATTTAACCATTTGTGAAGGATCTGCGCCCATCCACATGTTTCAACCCCACTCGTACGATGTATCCCCATTCTCACACATCCCCCTTCCAGCCCACATTCTTTACCATGATTAAATCACCTTCTACCAAGCCCCACATTTAACATTCCCCATGAAATTCCACATGAGTTTTGGTAGGGACACAGAGCCAGGAAATATTATTGTCCCCTTGGCCCCCCAAACTCAAGTCCTTCTCATAATGCAAAATACAATGATGCATTCTTTAAGGTCCCCCAATGTCTGAACTCATTCCAGCATTTACTCAAATGTCCATTGGTGAAGGATGCAACCCCAATCCTGCTTTTCAGCCCGAACCCCACCACCATCCCCCCAACCCTCCTCAACCCCCAATACCGCCAAACCTCCCCACACCCCCCAAGCATCCACCCTCCACTCTCCACCATGATTAAATCACCTTCCACCAGCCCCCAGATTTAATATTTCCCATTAAAATTCCACATGAGTTTTGGTAGAGACACAGAGCCAAAACATATAATTCTGTCTGTGGTCCCCCAAATCTCATGTCTTCCTCACATTGCAAAATGCAATGATGCCTTCCCTGGAGTCTCCCAAATCTTAACTCATTCAAGCAGTAACTCAAATGTAGTAAGTCTCATCCAAGACAAGGCTGCAATCCCTTCTGCCTATGACTCCCTGAATGTAAAAGACAATACTTTTCTTTCAAGTTCCAGTGATGGCACAGGCACTGGGTAAGATTTGTCAATCCAAAGGGAAGATTTTCCCAGAAAAATAACACAATTGGGACACAGGCCCAATGTGAGTCCAAAACCCAGCAGGACAGCATTCATTTATCATAAGAACTCACTATCACACAGACTGCATTAAGGAGACAATATTTCACCATTTGTGAAGGATCTGCCACCCATCCCCATGTTTCACTCCCACCCATACCATGAACTCCCTTCTCCCACATCCCCCTTCCAACCCCCATTCTCTACCATGATTACATCACCTTCTACCAAGACCCACATTTAACATTCCCCATTACAAATTCCACATGAGTTTTGGTAGGGACGAAGAGCCAAATAATATTATTGTCCCTTGCCCCCCAATCTCATGTCCTTCTCATACTGCAAAATACAATGATGCATTATCTAAGGTCCTTCAGTGTCTGAACTCATTCCAGCATTTACTCAAATGTCCATTTCTGAAAAATCCACCCCCCACCCCTACATTTCAGCTCAAATCCGACCACAATACCCCAACCATCCCCAAACCCCAATACCCCCAACCCTCCCCACCACCCACAAGCTTCCACCCTCCACTCTCCACCATGATTAAATCACCTTTCACCAGCCCCCGTCTTTAACATTTCCCATTAAAATTCCACATGAGTTTTGGTAGAGACACAGGGCCAAAACATATTATGCTGTCACTGGTCTCCCAAATCTCATGTCTTCCTCACATTGCAAAATGCAATGATGCCTGCCCTCGACTCTCCCAAATCTTAACTCATTCCAGCAGTAACTCCAATGAAGTAAGTTCAAGTCTCATCCAAGACAAGGCTGCAATCCATTCTGCCTATGACTCCCTGAAGGTAAAAGAAAATTCTTTTCTTTCAAGTTACAATGACGGCACAGGCACTGGGTAAGCTTTCTCAATCCAAAGGGAAGATTTTCCCAGAAAAATAACCCAGTTGGAACACAGGCCCAGTGTGAGTCCAAAACCTAGGACAACATTCATTTATCATGAGAACTCACTATCACACAGAGTGCAATAAGGAGATAGTATTTCACCATTTGTGAAGGATCTGCCGCACATCCCTATGTTTCACCTCCACCTGTAAAATGAACCCCGTTATCCCACATCCCCCTTCCAACCCCCATTATCTACCATGATGAAACCACCTTCTACCAAGCCCCACATTTAACATTCCCCATTAAAATTATACATGAATTTTGGTAGGGTCAGAGGGCCCAATAATATTATTCTCCCCTTGGTCCCCCACTCTCATATCCATCTCATACTGCAAAATACAATGATGCCATCTCTAAGATCCCCCAATGTCTGAACTCATTCCAGCATTTACGCAAATGTCAATTTGTGAAAGATCCACCCCTTACCCATGTCCTTCAGCCCCAACCCCACCACAATCCCCGAAAACCTAGCCAACCCCCAATACATACAACACTCCCCACCCACACCAAGCATCCACCCTCCACTCTACACCACGATTAAATCACCCTCCACCAGCCCCCAAGTTTAACGTTTCCTGTTAAAATTCCACATGAATTTTGGTAGAGACACAGAGCCAAAATATATTATTCCGGCCATGTTACCCCAAATCTCATATCTTCCTCATATTGAAAAATGCAATGACGCCTTCCCTAGAGTCTCCCAAATCTTAACTCATCCCATTAGTAATGCAAATATAATAAGTTCAAGTCTCATCCAAGACAAGGCTTGAATCCCTTTTGCCTATGACTCCCTGAATGTAAAAGACAATTCTTTTCTTTCAAGTTACAATGATGGCACAGGCACTGGGTAAGCTTTCTCAATCCAAAGGGAAGATCTTCCCAGAAAAATAACACAATTGAGACACAGGTGCAATGTGAGTCCAAAACCCAGCAGGACAGCATTCATTTATCATGAGAACTCACTATCACACAGACTGCATTAAGGAGATAGTATTTCACCATTTGTGAAGGATCTGCCGCCCATCCCTATGATAGACCCCCACCAGTACTATGAACCCCCATTCTCCCACATCCCCATTCCAACCCTCATCTGCTGGCATGATTAAATCACCTTCTACCAAGCCACACATCTAACATTCCCCATTACAATTCCACATGAGTTTTGGTAGGGACACAGAGCCAAATAATATAGTTGTACACTTGGCTCCCTAAACTCACGTGCTTCTCAAACTGCAAAACACAATGATGCGTTCTCCAAGGTCCCCAAATGTCTGAATTCATTCCAGCATTTACTCAAACGCCCAATTGTGAAGGATCCACCACCCACTCCTGCCTTTCAGCCCCAAACCCACCACAATCCCCCCAACCCTCCCCAATCCCCAATATATCCAACCATCCCCACCACACCCTAGCATACACCCTCCACTCTCCAACACGATTAAATCACCTTCCACCAGTCCCCACTTTTAACGTATCCCATTAAAATTCCACATGAGTTTTGGTAGGGACACAGAGACAAATAGTATTTTTCTCCCCTTGCCCCCCAATCTCATGTCATTCTCATGCTGCAAAATAAAATGATACGTAATCTAAGTTCCCCCAATGTCTGAACTCATTCCAGCATTTACTCAAATGCCCATTGGTGAAGGATCCACCCTCCACCCCCGTCTTTCAGACCCAACACCACCACAATCCCCCCAACCCTCCCCAACCCACAACACCCCAAAACCTCCCCACTCACCCCAAGCATCCACCCTCCACTGTGCACCATGATTAAATCACCTTCCAGCAGCCACCACTTTTAACATTTCCCATGAAAATTCCACATGAGTTTTGGTAGAGACACTGAGCCAATACATATTATTCTGTCCCTGGTCCCCCTAATCTCATGTCTTCCTCACATTGCAAAATGCAATGATGCCTTGCCTAGAGTCTCCCAAATCTTCACTAATTCCAGCAGTAACTCAAATGTAGTAAGTTCAAGTCTCATCTAAGACAAGGCTTGAATCCCTTCTGCCTATGACTCCCTAAATGTAAAAGACGATACATTTCTTTCAAGTTCCTTTGATGGCACAGGCACTGGGTAAGCTTCTCAATCCAAAGGGAAGATTTTCCCAGAAAAATAACACAAGTGAGACACAGGCACCATGTGATTCCAAAACTCAGCATGACGGCATTCATTTATCATGAGAACTCACTATCACACAGACTGCATTAAGGAGATAGTATTTCACCATTTGTAAAGGATCTGCCGCCCATCCCCATGATTCACACCCACTCGTACCATGAACCCCCATTCTCCCACATCCCCCTTCCAACCCCCATTCTCTACCATGACTAAACCACCTTCTACCAAGCCCCACATTTAACATTCCCCATTACAATTCCACATGAGTTTTAGTAGGGACACAGGGCCAAAAACTATTATTCTCCCTTTGGCCCCCCAATCTCATGTCCTTCTCATAATGCAAAATACAATGATGCGTTACCTAAGGTGCCCCAATGTTTGAACTCATTCCAGCATTTACTCAAATGCCCATTTGTGAAGGATCCAACACTCACCCCTGCCTTTCAGTCCCAACCCCACCACAATCCCTCCAACGCTCTCCAATTCCCAATATATCCAACCCTCCCAACCACCCCCAAGCATACACCCTCCACTCTCCACCATGATTAAATCACCTTCCACCAGTCCCCACTTTTAACGTATCTCATTAAAATTCCACATGAGTTTTGGTAGAGACACAGAGCCAAGACATATTTTCTGTCCCTGGTCCCCCAAATCTCATGTCTTCCTCACATTGCAAAATGCAGTGATGCCTTCCCTAGAGTCTCCCAAATCTTCATTCATTCCAGCAGTAACTCAAATGTAGGAAGTTCAAGTCTCATCCAAGACAAGTCTGCAATCCCTTCTGCCTATGTCACCCTGAATGTAAAAGACAATTCTTTTTTTCCAAGTTACAATGATGGCACAGGCAGTGGGTAAGCTTTCACAATCCAAAGGGAAGATTTTCCTAGAAAAATAACAGAATTGTGACACAGGCGTAATGTGAGTCCAAAACCCAGCAGGACAGCCTTCAGTAATCATGAGAACTCACTGTCACACAGACTGAGTTAAGGAGATACTATTTCAGCATTTGTGAAGGCATCTGCCGCCCATCTTCATGCTTCATCCCCACCTGAACAATGAACCCCCATTTTTCCACATCCCCCTTCCAAACCCTATTATCTAACATGATTAAATCACCTTCTGCCAAGCCCCACATTTAACATTACCCATTCCAATTCCACCTGAGTTTTGGTAGAGACACAGAGCCAAATAACATTATTGTCCTCTTGGCCCCCCAATCTCATGTCCTTCTCATACTGCAAAACACAATGATGCATTCTCTACGGTCCCACAATGTCTGAACTCATTCCAGCATTTTATCAAATGTCCATTTCTGAAAAATCCACCTGTCATCCCTGCCTTTCACCCTGAACCCCACCACAATACCCCCAACCTGCCCCAACCCTCAATACCTCCAACCCTCCCCACCACACCCCAAGCATCCACCTTCCACTCTCCACCATGATTAAATCACCTTCCACCAGTCCCCACTTTTGTCATTTCCCATTAAAATTCCACGTGAGTTTTGGTAGAAACACAGAGCCAAAACATGTTATTCTGTCCCTGGTCTCCCAAATCTCATGTCTTCCGGACATTGGAAAATGCAATCATGCCTTCCCTAGAGTGCCGCAAATCTTAACTCATTCAAGCAGTAACTCAAATGTAGTAGGTTCAAGTCTCATCAAAGACAAGGCTGCAATCCCTACTGCCTATGACTCCCTGAATATAAACGACAATACTTTTTTTTGAAGTTCCAGTGATGCCACAGGCACTGGGTAAGCTTTCTCAAACCAAAGGGAAGATTTTCCCAGAAAAATAAAACAGTTGGGACACAGGCCAAATGTGAGTCCCAAACCCAGCAGGACAGCATTCATTTATCATGAGAACTCACTATCACACAGACTACATTAAGGAGATAGTATTGCAACATTTGTGAAGGATCTGCCACCCATCCCCATGTCTCACCCCCACCCGTACCATGAACCTCCATTGTCCCACATCCCTCTTCCAACCCCAATTCTCTACCATGATTAAATCACCTTCTACCAAGACCCACATTTAACATTCCCCATTACAATTCCACATGAGTTTTGGTAGGGACAAAGAGCCAAACAACATTATTGTCTCTTGGCCCCCCAATCTCATGTCCTTCTCATACTGTGAATTACAATGATGCATTATCTAAGGTCCCCCAATGTCTGAACTCATTCTAGCATTTACTCAAATGTCTATTTCTGAAAAATCCACCCTCCCACCCCTGCATTTCAGCTTCAATCCCACCACAATACCCCCAACCCTCCCCAAACCCCAATACCCCCAACCCTCCCCACCGCCCCAAGCATCCACCCTCCACTCTCCACCATTATTAAATCACCTTCCACCAGCCCCCACCTTTAACATTTCCCATTAAAATTCCACCTGAGTTTTGGTAGAGACACAGAGCCAAAACATATTATTCTGACACTGGTCCCCCAAATCTCATGTCTTCCTCACATTGCAAAATGCAATGATGCCTACCCTAGAGTCTCCCATATATTAACTCATTTCAGCAGTAACTCAAATGTAGTAAGTTCAAGTCTCATCCAAGACAAGGCTGCAATCCCTTCTGCCTACGACTCCCTGAAGGTAAAAGAAAATTCTTTTCTTTCAAGCTACAATGACGGCAAAGGCACTGGGTATGCTTTCTCAATCCAAAGGGAATATTTTGCCAAAAAAAACCACAATTTGGACGCAGTCCCAGTGTGAGTCCAAAACCCAGGAGGACAGCATTCACTTATCATGAGAACTCACTATCACACAGACTGCATTAAGGAGATAGTATTTCACCATTTGTGAAAGATCTGCCGCACATCCCTATGTTTCACCCCCACCCGTAAAATGAACCCCATGCTCCCACATCCCCCTTCCAACCCCCATTCTCTACCATGATGAAATCACCTTCTACCAAGCCCCACATTTAACATTCCCCATTACAATAATACATGAGTTTTGGTAAGGTCACAGAGCCAAATAATATAATTCTCCCCTTGGGCCCCCAATCTCATGACCATCTCCTACTGCAAAATACAATGATGCGTTCTCTAAGATACCCCAATGTCTGAACTCATTCCAGCATTTACTCAAATGTCCATTTCTGAAGGATCCACCCCCCACCACGGTCTTTCAGCCCCAACCCAACCACAATACCCCCAACCCTCCCCAACCAATACTCCCAAACCTCGCCACCCTCCAGAAGCATCCACCCTCCACTCTCCAACATGATTAAATCACCTTCCACCAGGCCCCACTTTTAACATTTCCCATTAAAATTCCACGTGAGTTTTGGTAGAGACACAGAGCCAAAACATATTCTCCTGTCCCTGGTCCCCCAAATCTCATGTCTTCCTCACGTTGCAAAATGCAATGATGCTTTCCCCCAGAGTCTCCCATATCTTAACTCATTCAACCAGTAACTCGAATGTAGTAAGTTCAAGTCTCATCCAAGACAAGGCTGCAATCCCTTCTGCCTATGACTCCCTGAAAGTAAAAGAGAATACTTTTCTTTCAAGTTCCAGTGATGGCGCAGGTGCTGGGTAAGCTGTCTCAATCGAAAGGGAAGATTTTCCCAGAAAAATAAAGAATTGGGACACAGGCCCAGTGTGAGTCCAAAACCCAGCAGGACAGCATTCATTTATCATGAGAACTCACTATCACACAGACTGCATTAAGGAGATAGTATTTCACCATTTGTGAAGGATCTGCCACCCATCCCCATATTTCACCCCGACTCGTACCATGGACCCCCAATCTCCCACATCCCCCTTCCAACCCCTATTCTCTACCATGATTAAATCACCTTCTAATAAGCCACACATTTAACATTCCCCATTACAATTCCACATGAGTTTTGGTAGGGACACACAGCCAAATAATGTTATTCTTCCATTGGCACCTAATCAAATGTCCTTCTCATACTGCAAAATAGAATGACGCATTCTCTATGGTCCCCCAATGTCTGAACTCATTCCAGCATTCACTCAAATGTCCATTTGTGAAGGATGCAACCCCACCCCTGTCTTTCAGCCCGAACCTCACCACCATCCCGCCAACCCTCCCCAATCCCCAATAATGCCAAACTTCCCCACACCCCTGAAGCATCCACCCTCCACTCTCCACCATGATTAAATCACCTTCCACCAGCACCCACCTTTAATATTTCCCATTAAAATTCCACTTGAGTTTTGGTAGAGACACAGAGCCAAAACATATTATTCTGTCACTGGTCCCCCAAACCTCATGTCTTCCTCACATTGCAAAATGCAATGATGCCTTCCCTAGAGTCTCCCAAATTTTCACTCATTCCAGCGGTAACTCAAATGTAGTAAGTTCAAGTCTTATATAAGACAAGCCAACAATCCTTTCTGCCTATGACTCCCTCAATGTAAAAGACAATTCTTTTCTTTCAAGTTACAATGATGGTACAGGCACTGGGTAAGCTTTCACAATCCAACGGGAAGATTTTCCCAGAAAAATAACACAATAGGGACACAGGCGCAATGTGAGTCCAAAACCCAGCAGGACAGCATTCATTTATCATGAGAACTCACTATCACACAGACTGCATTAAGGAGATAGTATTTCACCATTTGTGAAGGATCTGCCACCCATCCCCATATTTCACCCCGACTCGTACCATGGACCCCCAATCTCCCACATCCCCCTTCCAACCCCTATTCTCTACCATGATTAAATCACCTTCTAATAAGCCACACATTTAACATTCCCCATTACAATTCCACATGAGTTTTGGTAGGGACACAGAGCCAAATAGTATTTTTCTCCCCTTGCCCCCCAATCTCATGTCCTTCTCATGCTGCAAAATACAATGATGCGTTCTCTAAGTTCCCCCAATGTCTGAACTCACTGCAGCATTTACTCAAATGTCCACTGGTGAAGGATCCACCCTCCACCCCTGTCTTTCAGACCCAACAACACCACAATCCCCCCAACCCTAGCCAAACCCCTATACCCCAAAACCTCCCCACTCCCCCCAAGCATCCACCTTCCACTCTCCACCATGAATAAATCACCTTCCACCAGCCACCACTTTTAACATTTCCCATTAAAATTCCACATGAGTTTTGTTGGACACACTGAGCCAAAACATATTATTCTATCCCTGGTCCCCCAAATCTCATGTCTTCCTCACATTGCAAAATGCAATGATGCCTTCCCTAGAGACTCCCAAATCCTCACTCATTCCAGCAGTAACTCAAATGTAGTAAGTTCAAGTCTCATCCAAGACAAGGCTTGAATCCCTTCTGCCTATGACTCCCTGAATGTAAAAGAAAATTCTTTTCTTTCAAGTTACAATGATGGCACAGGCACTGGGTAAGCTGTCTGAATCGAAAGGGAAGATTTTCTCAGAATAATAACACAATTGGGACACAGGCCCAATGTGATTCCAAAACCCACCACGACGGCATTCATTTATCATGAGGACTCACTATCACACAGACTGCATTAAGGAGATAGCATTTCACCATTTGTAAAGGATCTGCTACACATCTCCACCCGTACCATGAACCCCTATTTTCCCACATCCCCCTTCCAAACCCCATTCTCTACCATGATTAAATCACCTTCTGCCAAGCCCCACATTTAACATTACCCACTACAATTCCACCTGAGTTTTAGTAGGGACACAGAGCCAAATAATATTATTGTTCTCTTGGCCCCCCAATCTCATGTCCTTCTCATAATGCAAAACACAATGATGCATTCTCTAACGTCCCTCAATGTCCGAACTCATTCCAGCATTTAATCAAATGTCCATTTCTGAAAAATCCACTCGCTACCCCTGCCTTTCATCCCAAACCCCACCACAATACCCCCAACCACCAATACTCCCAACGCTCCCCACCACCGCCCAAGCATCCACCTTCCACTCTCCACCATGATTAAATCGCCTTTCACCAGCCCCCACTTTGTCATTTCCCATTAAAATTCCACGTGAGTTTTGGTAGAAACA